>NC_045745.1:24501018-24552969 GCF_008692095.1 Etheostoma spectabile | reverse complement strand
ATGTTAAATGCCAGACTTGACCAGATCAATTCTTTACAGTCAGAGAAAATAGAGGGGGAAGGTGAGGAACAAATGGCCATTTTGACCTCCTCACAGACATATGCATATTTCTCAAACCTGGCTTTATGATACATACATTATTACATCATTCTTTATAACTTGTATAACTCAACAGTATGAACAAGAGGAAACACTGCCATTGCAAATGTCGGTTATAACTGTTACCTTAAACACCATATAACAGAAGTAAATAACTGATTTTTTAATGGTATTCATCTGTTATTTGATTGTAATTGTGATTTATTCATTTGAACTGGGACAGTGCACAAAAACACATTAATAGATGTAGTGTGCAAGGTTGTAGCAAATTGCTAGTCTCCGTCCCTAGTCCCTGGGCAGGCATATGACACAATAAAAAACATACAAAACCTTAAGCAATCAGCTCATTTAAATCACCCCTAGAAACTACAAATGATGTGGATTTGGGATTCTAGGATTCAAACAGTACACAGTGAAATACAATGTAGTGTGCTGTTGGTTGTTAAAACACTAATGTGAAAACCATTAGATTTGCATAGACAACATGCTGTGTGTGTTGAGGCTAGGCACTGTCTATCAATGCATATTTGCATACTGTAATAATGATGATTTATCTATAGAGCAGAAAAAGAAACACAACAACTGGTAAGAAGAAAAGAAAAAAATATTCAAAATAATAACAATAAAGATTGGAATAATAAAATGATGCTGCTACTACTACGAATAATAATGTTAGAAACAATGACAGTCACAGTAATCATAATTGTTGGTCAGAAAAAGTGAGGTGCAAGACTGATTGGTAATTAGGACAAATGCTCAAGACACATGAAATTCAAATTACCTTAGAACCAAATTTAAATAACACATTTAGGTATAATTTAAAACAAGTAAAAAAAAAAAATAACAGGAAGCAGAAGATAAATCTTTCTATCTTTCGAGTAACAGGGTTGTTTCTTTTCTCGGTTGTGAGCTGATATTTAATTTGTGTTCCACCAAAGACTTCATTTTTGTAATTAAGGGCAAATTAATTAGCCAGCTCTGATGTGATTACCATAACTGTGGATTAAAAAGCAGGTGCACTGGACACATCAATCAGTTAAGCCTGTTAAAACACATTAAGCACCAAAGGCCAGTAGACAGGTTCATTAGGTTGCTTCAGATGGCTAATTACACTGTTTTAAAGCTAGGTAATTGTCTGTTAAATATGCACCAAGCAGACATAATGTACTATTTAAGTACAATGTAGTACATTTTTGATGTTTCATACATTTTTATGCTGAAATTGATTGTAATAATAGTGCAAATATTATTGTAGGGTATATAGCAATTTAGCATCTATTTGTGTGTGTGTGTGTGTGTGTGTTTTTATTTTAAATAGGTCAGTAAGTCGTGCAGGCCAGGTATGGGCTCCTGAAGGTTCAACTGCATTTAAATGCCTGCTTTCCGCACGTTTTTGTGCAGCTTTGCTCAGCAACATCTCAGACTGCGATGAGACCTTCAACTACTGGGAGCCTGTAAGTTCTACTGTCTACTATCAGAAAGCCTGTGCAATATGCTGTTATTTGTGACCATTTCACGGATTTTCATGGATCAGAATCTCTTTATTGTTCCAGCAAGATACTACTTTCTTTCTTTCTTTCTAACTATTAATCTGTAATTGTTGTGATGACTGTTTTGGCAGATGCACTACCTGCTGTATGGCACAGGAATGCAAACATGGGAATATTCTCCTTTGTACGCCATCAGGTCGTACGCTTACTTATGGCTACATGCTATTCCGGCTTGTTTGCACGCCCATGTTCTACAGACAAACAAGGTACCGTAAATATTCCAAACTTGTTGTCATTTCAACGTTTGTTGTGATAGTTGATATTTTTAAATGACTTCAGCCGACCTTTAGCATTATCAGCAGCTCTTTTGTTCTTCTGTTATGGGATGGCTGTGTTTACCTTAAAGGTTCCATGGCATGGTGCTCTTTGGATGCTTTTATATAGACCTTAGTGGTCCCCTAATACTGGATCTGGGAGGGGGGGGGGGGGGGGGGGGGGTGCTTGACCAACACTTTGCTGTTTGAAAGCCATGATGTCTCACATCTCTCTCATGGGTGGGCCAAATTATCTGGGCAGGCAAAGCAGAGAAAGTGGAGGTAGCCTCCAGGTAGATTCCAGATCGGCCCATCTGAGCTTTCATTTTCTCAAAGGCAGAGCAGGATACCCAGGGCTCGGATTCCACCTATCACCATTTCTAGCCACTGGGGGACCAAAGGCAGGCTAGGGGAACTCATATTAATGTTAAGAAACAACTCATAAAGTGAAATTTTCATGCCACGGGACCATTAAACTGCAGGACAACAGTGTCCTATATATAGGAACATAGAATCTGTGGGCAATTATTTAAACACATCTGTTTCTTGAAGAACTGATCAGCTTTATGTTCCTACAAAGGGCCACCAAAAAACTTGTGCTATGATTGTGTTGCAGGTGTTGGTGTTCTACTTTGTACGGTGTGTATTAGCATTCTCCTGCTGTGTCTGTGAACTCTATTTCTACAAGTGAGTTTACTATCCTCTTAAATGCAAGTGGGAATCCTAAACGCTTTTGCTTACAAATATTGCTGTTTATATATGTTTTGCCATATATAGATACACATACCGTATACCTATATATCAGTATGTATATAAATATACATACTGTATATGTAAATATGATTTGGAAGTTAACCATTTGGTTTGTTTGTTTGTGTGACACAGGGCAGTTTGTAAGAAGTTTGGTTTGCATGTGGGCCGTCTAATGTTGGCATTCCTTGTCCTGAGCACGGGAATGTTCTGCTCATCTGCAGGTTGGTCAGATTTAATCACTTTGTTATTCCATTTCCGTCCCCTTCATCATTTCTGACTTTGGTCCAATACATATTTTGCATGTCCACCTTTTTGAACTGCCTCCATCCCAGCCCTCTTTGGGGTTTACCCATCCAACTTTTTCGAATAACTAATTACAGAGTCGTATTTTTCTGTCCTCTTTATTGCTTAATTTAGCACACTGATCAAAAAGATGTAGCAGTACAGCAGTTTGCACAGGGTGCAGTATACATTTTAGAAGGAACATTTTATATAACGTGACACACATCCTGTCTCACTTTTTATTTTTTGCTATGCATTAGCCACATCCATAAAGCCTTTTTGAAATATTTTCTTCAACAAGAGTGCCTTTGGTTTTTTTATGCTGTTCTGATAATATTGGATTACCCCTGCACCCAAAAGCACCTTGTTAGACTACCAAAAAGAAGCGCTTCTTTTCTGTCTTACCATACTTTATTCTTAATTGTCAAAGACACACAGTACAATGTAGTGGAACTTTATTTCTGCAATCTAACCCACCCTTAGTATATAAGGAGCAGTAGACAGCTGTATACTTTTTTGTGATATTTGTTTGTTCATGCTCCTCAGCATTCCTGCCTTCCTCTTTCTGTATGTACACAACGCTGGTTGCCATGACTGGGTGGTTTCAGGACTCAACACCGTTAGCCATCATTGGTGTGGCTGCCGGTGCCATCGTTGGATGGCCGTTCTCTGCTCTGATTGGGTAAGGTCATATTTTGGGGCAACACAGACTTGTGAAACTGGATTATTCTTAATACAGCTTTGCAAATTCACAGATTTGTTTTATTTTCAGGATTCCAATTGCCTTCGACTTACTGGTGTTAAAAAAGCAGTGGAAAAGTTTTATCACCTGGTCAGCTGTTGCTCTGCTTCTGCTGCTGGTGAGAATATGTTTTATAGATGCATGGAAAACAAATAGGGTTTTACAGTTGCGGATCTGTGTTTCCACAGATCTTCTGTGGGAGAGTTAATCAATATTGCAGGGATATTATGGGATCTCCCTTGTTTTTTAGTAATACATATCTAGAACACAAATTATAAACAGAAAAACAAACTTTATTCTTCACCCTGAAGAAGGGCCGTGTGCTGCAACGCGTTGGTGCGTACCTTTTATTTTTTGCTATGTATTAGCCACATCCATAAAGCCTTTTTGAAATATTTTCTTCAACAAGAGTGCCTTTGGTTTTTTTATGCAGTTCTGATAATATTGGATTACCCCTGCACCAAAGAGCACCTTGTTAGACTTTTTTCAACTACCAAAAAGAAGCGCTTCTTTTCTGTCTTACCATACTTTATTCTTAATTGTCAAAGACACACAGTACAATGTAGTGGAACTTTATTTCTGCAATCTAACCCACCCTTAGTATATAAGGAGCAGTAGACAGCTACATACATAGAGTGTCTGGGGAGCAACTTGGAGTTTAGTGTCTTGCTGAGGGACACTTTCACATATGGCTGAAGGAGGAGTCTGGGATTGAACCGCTTAAACCGGTTATGGGGCAACCACTCTACCTCCGAGCCACAAGCCACCCCATGCAATGTTATTTTTATGTTGCTGAAGCAAAATGTAAATGTGTCTATTCACTTTCCCCTCTGTTTCTTTCTCAGATACCCCTCATGGCAGTAGACTCTTTCTTTTATGGCAAACTGGTCATTGCTCCACTTAATATTCTGCTGTATAACGTCTTCACGCCACATGGACCTGATCTGTATGGTAATATATAAGAGCACTCATCATTAATGTATAATTTTATATCATGTTGGCAAAAATAGAATTCTGTCCTCCCCCCACCGGGAAACACATACTCCGTCAATTTTTATTTTTTGGTCTTTTTTGTCTTGAAGTACTTTTCATAGTGTATACTTTTTTTAACATGAATACAATTGTCTACTACAGGGCACTCTCTTTGGAGTCTATCTGTAATGTTACATCAACTGCAGAACAAAGAGGCTGCATGATTAAACTGCATTGTGTTGTATGAGGTTTTATTAAAGCCAACAGCCAAATACAGAACAATCTCAAATCAAAGAAAACAATAGGTTAGTGACATTTTATCAGTGGATTTGGCATGTTAAGTTAAATACCCCATTACAAATCATATCCTGTACAATTCTGGAAGTGATTATGCATGTTTAGGGTATTTATTATAGTGATTTGTAGGCTGATGGTATATTATTTAGTGACAGTATGAAGCAAATTGATCTTAAATTAAAACATGAACAATTTAAAGCTGCACTGTTTTAAGTTGACTCAAGAGGGCATACCATCATCAACACTACCATATCTAACCCTTTGGAAGTGTTCCAATTGGTTTCAAACAGCTGTAGGCTTAAGTCACAGACAGTGCCGCAAAATCTTTAATACCTTTGGGCTTGTGTCTCTTTACCATCATTATTAAATTTTTATCTTTTGGCATTTCCATTTTCAATTCCACAATAATGACATACAGCAGAAACAGGCAATGGTAAACAAGGCATAGTTTTGCAACAGTATGTCAATGACCCTCGAATCCCTTACCCACCCACACACCAACCTGAATCAGGTCAGAGCCAGACGCGGACAAAAGATGCACACAAATGCATACCAATAACAACATACAACACACATATTAAGTAATTATTTGGCCATCCCCTCTGTGAAATTTCCCTTCATGTAAGATAACTACTTGTTGTCTTTCTATACATGAGCTGTAATGTTTTGCATATTTTGTGTTGTTTAAATTCAGGCACAGAGCCGTGGCATTTCTACTTTGCAAATGGGATCCTGAACTTCAACCTGGTGTTTGTTCTGGCACTGTTTTCTCTGCCACTCACTGTTCTCATGGAGACACTGTTACACAGGTTCAATGGTGAGGACTCTGTATGTGTTTCATACACCAGCACAAAAACTGACTTAATGTTGTCATCGCTCAGTATAGGTACTGTATATGTATATATATCTTGCATCATAAGGTTGCGGCCAAACAAGAATTAATCTAATTTAACACATGTAAGGAGTTTATTTTTGCAGTGATGTTGTTGTTTTTTTACAGCAGCTCTCCTTGTGATTTAATGTACTTGTACACACCTGTTTTCTGCAGTACAGAACCTGGGCCGTCCATACTGGCTGACTCTGTCTCCCATGTATCTGTGGATGTTGGTTTTCTTCACCAGACCTCATAAAGAAGAACGTTTTCTATTTCCCATCTACCCTCTCATCTGCCTCAGTGGGGCAGTAGCCCTCTCCTCTCTACAGGTGTGTTACCATTTTCAAATATTAGCAAATGTAGTCTGTGTTAGTTGGCTTTATTTGCTTTTAGAATCTGTAACAAATGACCCCTTTACAGATTGTATTAATTTCTTGCAGAAATGCTACCACTTCCTGTTCCAGCGGTACCGACTTGAGCACTACACAGTCTCGTCCAACTGGTTGGCCCTAAGCGCAGTCGTGGTCTTCTCAGTGCTGTCACTGTCTCGCTCTGTCGCCCTCTTCCGAGGTGTGTGTACGCACAGACACTATTGTCCTAAGAACCTGTGTCAGGCAACAAAAGCAACTGTTCAAGATAGATGCAATTAGATTTTTCCCCCTGTCTACAGGCTACCATGCCCCTCTGGACCTGTACCCAGAGTTCCATCGCATCGCCAAGGATCCGAGTCTTCACTCAGTCCCTGAAGGCAGACCTGTTAATGTGTGTGTGGGCAAAGAGTGGTACCGCTTCCCAAGCAGCTTCCTGCTACCGCACAAGTCAGTATCCAGGTTTTCAACGTCTAATAAAGTATCAAATGTATATTTTGTCACTTCCAGATGCAACTTTTACACTCATTTGCTGATAGTTTCTCTTCCTTATCTCCAGCTGGCAACTGCACTTCATTCAGTCAGAGTTTAAAGGGCAGCTGCCTCAGCCATTCGCCTCTGGTCCTCTGGCCACTCAGAGCATCCCAGCTAATATGAATGACCAGAATCTGGAGGAGCCAACCAGATATGTAAGTCACTCAGACACGCGCACATGTGTTGACACATGGAAACTGTACTTAATAGTAGTTGCATTTTGATTGTGACATTTTTACTCTGGGCAGGTGGATTTACGGCAGTGCCACTACGTAGTAGATCTGGACACAGATGAAGAAACGCCACTGGAGCCACGTTATTCCGCTAACAAAGAGGAGTGGAACATCATAGCCTATAAGCGTTTCCTTCAAGCCTCAAGGTATTTTCTCAAATACGTTATTTTCTCTGAAATATTTTAAAGAATGTCTCCCGAATCTTCAGAAGATCAGTAATAGTTACAAAAATAAGTAAAGTCCCAACATAGAGACTAGAAAAAACAAGAAGTGTTATCTTGACATTTAAAACATTTGGTTGAACTTCAGTGTGAAGCACATTGACAAAACTGAAACTCATCGTTTTTTCAGGTACAAAGACTAAAAAAACCCAATGTTTTTAAAAAAACCAACCTTTTCTCTATTAGGTCATCTCCTCTCTTCAGAGCGCTCTACATCCCATTTCTATCAGACCATCACACCACCTATAGGCGCTACGTCATCTTGAAACCACGACGACAAAAGCAGCCTCGTAAGCGGACCCATGGCTGACCTTTGAACCTCAACCTTGGCCAAAGTTCAAAATCTTAACAAAAGAAATCAATCACTTCCCTCACAACTCATTTGAAGATATCAGACCCTTTGAAGGACATTATGGCTGCTGGGCTTGTGTGTGACTACAGAGAAACTGTTATATGTGTGTGTGTGTGTGTGTGTGTGTGTGTGTGTGTGTGTGTGTGTGTGTGTGTGTGTGTGTGTGTGTGTGTGTGTGTGTGTGTGTGTGTGTGTGTGTGTGTGTGTGTGTGTGTGTGTGTGTGTGTGTGTGTGTGTGTGTGTGTGTGTGTGTGTGTGTGTGTCTAACAGTGGAAGCACACTACTAGTATTTAGCCCAAGGCAGGCCGTTACACACAAACACATTTTCTTTTCATACTATGTTTTAAAATGTGGCCTGAATGAGACAAATTTTTCTGAATAATGAATCTAAGACATCTTGTCGTGTTTGCTTGTCTGCACAGTATCTTATTGTGTGCTCTGTGAGCGGCAGAAATGAATGAAAGTGAGGGTGCGTTATTAATTTAACTTGGAATGTTAATAAAAACATGGCTGACTGCAAATACAACCTTCTTGTTTTTTTATTCGGACAGTAAAATCACTTCACCACCAAGTAGACAGATTCACTTCTAATCTCATTTTATTTGAAGATTTCCTTATGTAACAAACAAACATATAATACAAACCACTCTCACTTACAGGAGAGATGTCAAGGCATTAATCATTCTGAATAAATAATAATGATGCTATCTTTTATCATTCTTTTTGATATCATGCCTTTGCTTTGGTCAGGCTGCAGGCACTCAAATTCACTGTATGAGCCACCTTTCAACTCGCTAGCATTGTTTTGGACTGTATTTGATTTCCTCAATAGGAGACAGAACCCCATTTATAAATAAGGGAAAAAGTGTATCAACGAAATTTAGTTCAAGTTCTGGACATCTCACAATTTAAGTCCATGTCAAAACACACTTGCAGTACATAAAAATTTCCAGTCTTTGCTCAAGCAGTATTGGTGTATTATGTCTTAGTCCGTTTGAGGTAGCCTGTTTATAGCAGGTAAACTTGGTAACAGTATTTTCAGGCATAGCAAAAATAAGGGTCCAAGACCTCAATAGGTATCCTACCAAGCTAGGGCAGCATGACAAGGCCATGCAAACATTTTTTGCGGCTTTTTATGGCGTATAATTGACAGGATAGCTTAAAGACAGGAAAAGGGAGAGAGATGGGGGACTTCATGCTGCAAAGGATTATAGGTCAGATTCCAACCCGGACTGCTGCCAAGGACTCGGGCTAAATGGGGCACACACTCTTATTGGGTGAGCTAGAGGTTGCCCCATAACGCCATGCAAACAAGCTGCCACACAAAGTCGCTCATAATCATTCAGTCAGATCTAAGACACTCCATTATTTTACTTGAGGTTTAGCTTGGCTTCTGAACCTATTGTCCTCCAAGCTGAAGTATCAACTGCCTCTGAAGAACCCAAGTTTTCCTGTGGGTGCATTTGTTTGTGGTTATTTATCTAAAAGAAAGTGTGTTTGAGGTATGCATAGTTTAAGCATCAAGTGAAATGATTGGGGCCTATAGAGAGGTCCAGAGTAAAGTATCTAATCTTGAGGCCAAGACATGCGGTATGGGCTTGTGTTAAAAGAGCCCTCCACCAATTTAGCATTGCGCCATAACATTGGCGGACTCACAATAGATAGTTTTTTTTTTTTTCTAAAAGGATCCACGCATACTTCTTTCATGTCAAACCTTGGTGTCTACATTACCCATAATGCAACTAAACCACCAACAGATTGGTCTGATATTCAGGTGTGTCATGACAAGTGTAGCCTTGAGCCTCAAGCAGAGATGGGGAGCGGGCTACAGCGGTCTGGTAACCTCACTTCCTTCTAACTCGACACCCACAGATTTCTTTTATTTTCAAACTTGTGGTCTTCAGCACCAACCGACACTGAATTAAGAGACATCACTTAAGGCAATTTATTAGACTTCACGCAGCTCTCTCTGGAGCCACAAAAGGCTTTCATCAACTATCACATAGGTGGTAGCACTCCCTAAGACCTGTAAACAATCTCAAGGCAACTTTAAAGTCTTGGTTCATAGTAAAGGGTGAATGGACATTAATTGCTCATAGCACAACAGTGAGTGACCTGGACACTGTTTATAGAAAGATGATGCTGTTGGACTATTTAAAATGTTCAAATGTATTTATCCAATGGTGTGAGTACCACAAACAAAAGTTAATTCACCTCCATTAAATTGGGGTTTAGTCAGAAAGCTCAGGACAGATGTTACAAAACTTGAACAAATCAAACCCAAACTACCTACATGGCTAACATGATTACAGATAACTGAGAAAATGTTTTACTGTAATTTGGGTAAGATGATCCTTTAATTAATTCTAAATTAATTTTCCCAAACAAATCTGTGTTTGATTACCACAAACTAATTGGCACACTGGTCTAGGCTACAGACTGAACTGTGGGGTATGCGACAAAATATGATTTCAGCAAGTCCTTACCTGATATATATCCCATGAAGGGATTTAGAAACATAGCCTACTAACAATTATAACCAGGTACTGTACGTGCACTGTTTTTACAATCACACATACACTGCTATACAAACAATGAAGGAGCTTTTCAGAGGATCAATAGTTTTCTCTGTTGATCCATTCTTGTTCATTGAAGTATCTCTTTCCAACATCAAAATTCAGGCCATTTCTGTAGCAATCCAGATTTGCTTGGTAGGACTTTCGGTTTCCATAGGATCCAATGCTGGTTTGGTAAGTGTCCTCCTTGCCATTGGTTATGTATGTCTGATAGAGGTCAGCCTTTACTGTATGACTTCCAGGCCTCAGTTTGGCATCATAGAGATCACTCCCTCCTCTGATACTGCCATTATACAACCCATGATCAGCATACACACTGCTGCCGTAATGCTCACTCTTTGTCGTACGACGACCTAGACTCCTGTCATAAAACTCTCTGTGCCCAATGGAGCCCAGACTTCTGTCAGTTAAGTCCCTTTTTCCTGGACGGCCCAAGCTGGTGTCATTGAAGTCGCGGGTGGCACGACGCCCAAGGCTGAGGTCATTGAGCTCAAAGTTGAGGAAGCAGCTCTCTGTGCTGGCAAGCGTCACAAAACCGCTCTCTGTGTCCCGACCTCCCAGGTTGTCATAGTCACCTGTCGGGGTGTCAGGGGAGGAGCATAAAAAGGAGGTGTTTTTAGTGTGTGGGCGAGCAGAAACCAGGTCATCCTCCTTCTGGGAGCGAATGACGTTGTAGACGTCATTTGGAGCAGGGCTGGGGCAGAGGCCCGGGTCTGTCTGGCATACTTCTGATTTCTGCGGTTTCCTCCTTCTGTCTCACACGCAGAAGAGAAGCATAACTAATAAAGCACCTCAAACATGAACATAACATGAAACCTGATCCAGACTATACGGTGTACAAGGTGTGGAGGATGTAGGTTGCTAGACACAACCGTTTCCTTTAACTTGACAACAGTTTTTGAGTCAGCGAACTGATCCTTCTAGAAAGTAGTCCTTTTACAAAAGTAGCAAATGCCGTATCATGTTTATTCCTTGGTGACATAAACTTTAATTGTTGTCCAAAAACTAGTGAAAACACATTAATGACCTTTACACTATAGAATACAGTAAATAAAGGATACCACAAAACTGATAATTTAATGTGGGTTTTATATGGAATGAACATTATCACAAAATGTTAGCATATTAATTTTGACAACTGTATTTTGGAAATATAATAATATTTTATAAAAAGAAACCTATTGTGTGTTCTTGGTGGCTGTAGCTAAGATAGTCCTATCAAGTAGTGAACTGGGTTTAAGCAAAATTATTCAAGATATTTGTAAAATTTATTTTTTTCACCTCTTACCCTTACCCTTTGCTTTTGGAACAATCTGCTCAGTTATGACCATATTCAAGTTTGAATTACAGTCAGTCAAAGTATTTAGTATTTGTATTTGTTTAGGATCCTCACCGTCTGACGAGCAGTTTGAAGCAGCAGACTCCAATCACTGTCAGTAACAGCAGTATCAGAGGAATCGTGGGGATGATGACATAAACCAAATTCAGAGCTAAAAGAGACAACAGATACAGATTCAGTGACTGTAATGTTGGCGGTTTATTAAAACGCATTAGAGTAATGAGTGTATATTCTCTTATACTTTGCAGAAAAAGGTGTGTTAATATGAATCTTGGGTCAGTCTACCTGTACTGCTGCCCTGGTTATGGTCACTTGGATTCCACGGCAGCACAGATGAAGGGAACACATCTGTAATGAGAAGCATATGTACATCACTGTTGACCACCATTGTTTAAAATTAGGCTATCCAACACGTCCGCTACATCATATGTTGTGACATTTGTTCAATAATCATACAGATCACATTTACTTGTTTGAGTGGAGTTGGGAGAAGGGGAAGGTTCCAGTGGCTTCTCTGTGGAAAAAAATGAATCACAGTCAGAAATTTTCAAGTATTTTCAAAGTAAAAGAATTTTTAAACACTTTGTCAGCAGTACCTGCAGTGTATTTGCAGATGAAGTTGTTCTTGGTATCACAATTATCATCGTTCCACTGGAACATATATGGCTGCTCCCCCTGACCGTCCGAAGCGGACGGTTGGTGATACATTACCACACACACCTCATAGCCGCATGAGGGCTCATCAAAATGCCAGTTCCTACAACAAACACACACACAAAGCAAATCACTTTTTCTCAAAACTGCCCTAACAGATGTATTTACAAAACTTACATTCCCATATATAAAAAGTCAATGAATAAAGGATTTAAAAAAAAAAAACAAGATGAGACCATGACTGGGTTTCAAACAGCAATGCTTTTTTGGTACTGCCTAAAAAGTGTCTGTTGCACCAAACATCAAACGTTGTTGAGTACTAAAAGTGGGCATTGCATGTCTCGTCAGATAATTGTATTTAGTTATTCTTTAAAAGTATAATTCCTAATTATATTTTAAAATGTGCTAGTTTTAGAACGTTTTATTTAGGACAAGTCACAGATGCTACAGAGGTAGTCTGATAAATCGGCCAGCCTTTATTAGCCTATTCTAGATATATCTGTTGTACATATAATACATACAGTAATATTCATGATGGTAAGAAATTGCAGTAGACCTACAGAAATGCAAAAGTATATAAAAATATATATATATATATATATATATATATATATATAGATAAAAATAAAGTAAAATGTTTGTCAAAAAAGACTAAGTGGGTGTATAATCAGATTTTTCAAACACAGGTATAGACCTCATTATTTCATTTTCATCATCATTTTCAACTGTGTAGAAAAACATTTTTTGTCTATGTTTATAGCCTACAATATTTCCTTAAAGTATTTTATTTCAGTGCTGAACTTCAGGTACCATATCTGCTCTAGCCGGCTATTGAAGCAGTGAATTGTAAAGATATTACAAATCCAAAACTAATCCTCATACGGTCCACACTTTTGTCCCCTTGACCTTCCAGATACCTCCCACCAACCTAAATGTGGACTTGCTGCCATCCAGCCAGTAGTACTGAGAGTGGCAGTCCAAGCTGCTCTCCTCTCCATGGTTACGGCGGAGACCGATCCAGAAGTCTCCATCAGTTGGGCGGAGCTCTGTGATGAGCTGCTCTATGATCTTCTGCTCAGAAGCCGACTCCACGCTCAGCAGCTGCCCTCCGTCCCGTCTGCATGCGAGCTTTGCCTCCACGAAGTTGAGCTTCCGCCGGAGCTCAGAGAAATAGGCCAGCTTGTAACACGGCCTCCCTTTTCCTGCCTTGCACACACGTTGACCTGCACCCCCCACACACACACATGCCAGATTACATGTGCACTAAATGTTCTAAGTAGTCTATAGTTGAGTAAACACATGAAAAGACCTGACTGTCAACCCACAAATTACATAGATGTGGAAACCTTTTATACCGTAACATGTTAAATTTGGTTAAAATAAATTTAGAGTGTGTTGCCTACCTCTGGCTTCGAATATGTCCGCTTCAAGAGACAAAGATCCAGCATAAAGTCAGGAAGGCAGGCCATAAGGAAAGCACAGATTGATCCACAAATGAGTCAAGAGTTCATGTTTGAGCTGCGTTGTGTTTTCTTTGTGCAGTTTACCTGTGATGAGGCTTGTAGCTGCAGATGGATCAAAACATAAAAGCAGGAGGTGACAGAAGATTGTCAGCAGGTCCATCTTTGCCAGCAATTCACCACCACCACTTGAATTTTGGTTCAGTCTTTTTCATTCCGATGTCTGCTCCTCTGGTCATCAGTGGAGCTCAGGTGAGGAAAATCTTCCTAAACCTTAAGAGGTGATCTGTTGCTTAGGGTGTTAAAAAAGCCCTAAAAAGGATGAAATAAGCTAAAGAACTGCTAAAGGGAAAGTATTCTGTTCTATCTGCTGAAAGAAAGAGTATGGGAGACAGAAGGAGGAGCAGGAAGAGAAACAACTGTGTGTGTTTGGGAGGGGGCTGTAATCTGTTAAGAGCAGTCTTAATGATTGGGAGAAGAGGCTGCATCGATCCCAAGACATCTAATCATGCAAGTGCTCCTCATCGTAAAAAGCTGACAAGAGGCAGATTTCGCTCCTTCCTTTATTACTTAAGCTTTGGGTATTATCATTACAAAAGTGTTACATGAAAATGATCTGCTCTAACTCGATCAGGGTTGTATCAAAATATTTCCATCAGGTTCCGTCTTCAAGGTATAGTGCGGTGTTCTTCCCTTATTGTATTTCAGTACAAAGAAGGGGAGATAGAGACAGCTGACGTTTCCAAGAGGAGGGAAAATCATTTTTCTTTCTTTTATTATTAAAGCCTCTTGGTCTCAAATCTTAAATATTTCTCTGCAACACACAATATTTAAAACAATTACAATTAAAGATCAGACTGCCATCACTTTTTGAATCACGTAATTACGTAATAAAATCACGTAATCGTAATTACCGCATGGAAAAACACAGCCTCACCTTTTTCTAACTGAGCCTTGCCCACTTCAAACCAGTGATAAGAGCACAGCCAAAAACACAAATTCAATCTGTCAATGTGTCTTTGACAAAGGAAAGCTGTGTTCATGTAGGACTCCATTATTAAGAATAGGCTGATGGATAAAAAAGGTTTTCAGGACCTTTAAATGTCTAACGGGTCCAAAATGAAGTTGTCAAATTGCATATGCGAAGGACATACAGTATGTGTCAAATGGATGTCAGGCTTGCTCTTTTCAGTCTTATGCTAAGCTAAGTTAGCCAGCTTCTGGTAGAAGCTTGATTTTTGGACAAACAAGTAGTATAAATCTTTGCAACCAACTCTCTGTAAGAAAGCCAATATGCATATTCCCAAAATTTATTTATTTATTAATGTTTAGGAATGTTAAATAAGAATTCACACAGAAGACAATAGACTTTGTTAACAAATTAATTGAATTGTAGAAAATTCAGCTCTGATTTGTCAAAATTGTTTAGATACATTTTATGACAATACAGGTTGGTAACAAGGGAGATCTTCATCAAAATATTGCCTGCTATATAATTTCATGTTCAAGCATCAGGCTCAGCAGAAGCCAAGGATGCATGTGAGTGTGACCCGCTTTTCTGAGCACAAATGGGGGAAAAGTGTATGTATGCATTTCTTAATGGTAGTAATTTCTAAAATGGCCCATAACGTTGATTTAGGGCTTGCAGAGAGACAGATCAGCCAGAGTTTAAACAGCAGAATGCTTCATCATGAATATGCTGTGTGTGCTAGAGTTGGGGGGGAGGGGGTTGAAGAGGGAGTGGGGGTTGGGAGAAGTGAGGCTGCCATGGATATACTGTATTAATGCATGTTGCTCTATCCAAACACAGCTAATCAGTTTAGGTGTAACAGATTTATGTCAGTTTTTTCAAATGAAAGTGGGGTAGTGGAAGTTGGCGTTAGTGTGTAATGCTTTGAAAAATAAAAGAGAAGACAGAGAGGTAACTGAGTCCCCCAGAGGGATTCAATAAGGAATGGACCTCAGTTTAAATGTCCTCCTTATTTACAGCATCTGAGACTAACAGAGGCTTTTATTCAATTAAGCCTCTCCCATTCGTTCCTCTTCTTACACAGTCTGTCTTCCTCTGTCTCTGCCTCCTCCTTTTATCCCACTGACTTGCTCCCTCTCTCCCAATTAGATAAAGGGAAACCAGATGAATGTTCCCATGGGAGGTTACGGTATTACATCACTGACCTAACAAAGCACCCCCCCCCCCCCCCCCCCCCCACACACACACACACACACACACACACACACACACACACACACACACACACAGAACCTAACAAGGTAGGCGTTTCACCACGTCAAAGAAACCAAACATTGATGTTGAAAATTCCCCACAGTTTTTTGGTTGTTTGGACATCTAGTCAATATGCAGCAGTAAAGAGAATTGCTAAATGTACATTTCCACTGAGGGGAGGCCTGACAGTGTAATGCTCAACAGATCATAGTTACACAGTAAAATGACATTAGATTTGAAGCTGTAAACTTGCTCTGACCACAACAAATCATTTGTAATGCAATGGCCCTGTTTGTTTTGTGGGCTGTAAAGACACAGCAATGAAAGACAAACTCAGTTCATTTCCATCTCAAAGCCAGACAAAAAGAAACTTAATTACTCACAACAACAAAAAATTCCACTAAATTCAATTTGAATGATCCGAGCTGGCAACCCGCCTGGCGGACCGTCCGCATTGCGTAGGCCTGCACAGAGAGCTGGAAATGAGCCCTGAGTCACTGACCTGTGGGGGAGCTGGACGGCTCTATCAGCAGAGCTGATCCATAAAAGAGTTTTGAGGAAACCTTTAAAGTGCTGTAGTAATTCTTTAAGTCATGTCTTTTTATGTGGTTTTGGAAAAGGCCTGAGAGAAGAAAAATGTTTTGGTCACCTGTGATTTTGAATGCATTAACCGTGTACCTTTATAAATTACGATTACATTTTTTGGCTTCAAATTACATTATGAATCGTTTCCTCTAAATTAAGGGTACTCATTCCATTCCTGCATAGTGATAATCAGCAATTTGAAACTTTCAAAATATATGTAAAGCCATCGTTCAATAACTTCAGGAATGTCGGACCAATGAATTTACCACCTGACAAATAAACATGCAGAAATCACATATACTCAATATTGTCGTACAGTAAACAATTGATTTGCGACATTGGGAACAATGCTCTAACAGTCAGCAATATGAAATGATAGCTGGCATTGTACGTCAGATTTGGCACAATTGTAGACAAATTTAAATAGTAAAGAGTTGTCTATTAGAATATGATACATAAAAATGGTGGGTATACACCAATCTTAAGCCTATGCCTTTTCAGCTAATATTTTTCATTTAATTCATTGCTTTATTGTAAATTTTATTTTATTAATAAATATATATTTTTGGAATATTGTTAATAAGGACCGAAATATATGACTAATACTATTAGGATTTACAAAATTTTCTCACTGTATATGGTCATGTTGCTAACACTGATCCAGGGTATTAACCATTTGGATTCTTTTCAAAAACATCAAGTATTAAACTGATTATTTAACTTCTTATCATCCTAAATGACCACTGACCATGCTGAATAATGGTAAAGTACACGACTATTTGCATGACTGTACATGATATTTTGGGAATGTGACATGCTTTTGTTGTGTACATGTGTGTTTGTGTGTGCTTTTGATGAGAAATTACAGTATGCAAATACATTTTAGCTTTCCAAAAATGTAAGTGGTGCATAGTCAAGAATTGTGTCATTTCCAAGGATTGATTTGAGGAAAGGGACAACTCTGAAAAGATTAATATGGAAATCTCTGGAGGTCTGATCTGACACAACGAGACCTCCACGCGACCCACACAAATCCTTGGTTCCCCAGCTGACCAACGCAACCTGTGAAATTAATTTTTTGGTTACTTTACAAAGTCAACAATTTATTTTCCTTTTGTCATTGGGTGTCACTCATGTGATATATTGTGATATAATATTGGATACATGGAAAAGAAAGGCTGTTTACCTGTATTGTGCGATGCTCATAGTTCTTGAACACAGCACCTCCAGAGTCACCTGTCCACACGCACAGACACACAGACACACACACACAGACACAAACACACAGACACACACACACAAAAGTAAAGGTAAAGAAATTTATGTGTATTTGCACATTTACAAAGAGATATGTTGTTTATGTAGATATAGAGTTTTACAATTTTCCTTATTCCATTCATTTAAACAAAGACACAAATGCCTCTCTAATGTGTCTGTGTGCAATTTGTACGTAGATACTTGGTGTTGGGGAAATTACCTTTGCTTAGCTCACCTCAGAGATGTTTATGGGATAGCAGGTCCTCGTAAAGTAACAAAATAACTTTTTTAAATGTAATAGAGGGAACATACCTTTACATGATATATGATCTATAGTAGGATCTTGACCACCAGTGCACAGAAAGTTATCAGTCACAACCTCCTTTGGATCTTTTGTTGTTATGCCCGGGGCCCCTAGTGCATGTCTGATGCATACATCTCTCTGCATTGGTGAATTGGAAAGAGGAACCATAGATTAAAGTAACTTTTAGCTTTTAGTGAATAATTAAGAAAGAACACAAGAGTCATGAGAATTTGTTTTGTTTGTTAAATGCATACAGCAACCAACTATTTCTCTCACAAACACGCACGCACATATGTACGCATGTGTGTGCGCCCGCACACACACACACACACACACACACACATACGCACACACACACAAACACACACACACACACACACAGGCCCATTTATAAAAAAACGCCCATTACTGTAATTTAAAACTCACATTATCGCCAATCTTAGCTTTGACATCTTTTTCAGCAACCGAGAGACCTGTCTTAGTCAGGAACGAGAGACTTTCAAGATGATTCTTCAACAGAATGTCCTCTGTATTTAGAGAACACAAACATTTACTACATTTTACATCAGGCTTTATAAGCCTAAATATTTAACATGATTATGACATGTGAATTATTAGAAATAAAATCCATTTTATTTCTATAGGTGAATAGGCAAATAATCATTTGGGGGTATTTGTAAGAACCACTTTTAGAGTTACCTTACCTTGATCCTTGCAGGTGGATTTACCAACCAGTTTTAAAGCATCACTGGTCTCCTGGGTGCAAGGTATGCAAATAGGTCTAAACAAGACACCCAAAACAACATAACATTGAGAGGACGATGTTTCAGGTAAAAAACATTCAACCAGAATATTTGTACCATTTTCTCAAGGGAAGAGATTATCTGGTTTTAGCTGGTTACATGTTTCTGTGTGTGTGTGTGTGTGTGTGTGTGTGTGTGTGTGTGTGTGTGTGTGTGTGTGTGTGTGTGTGTGTGTGTGTGTGTGTGTGTGTGTGTGGGTCTCTGGTTTATTTATAAACCCCTAGCATTACTGAAAATGTAACATTCCAAGAAGGAATGACAGTGTTTGTAGGACAGAAATTCTCACCTAACAGTACTGGAGATGTTAACATCTTCCTCCAGTTGGATGAGAGCCACATCATAGTCATAGAACTCCTTAACACCCTTAGTCTCTTTAGCACGGATATTGTACAGCGGGTGTGTTTTAAAAGTTTTAACTTTTTTAACTGTAAAAGAGATACAATCAAGCTTGTAATGTTATTTCTGTCACTAGGAATGGATCGCATACGTTTAGTCATAATACGATTTTGACCTAAAAACCTGGAAATATGAATTACCAAAACAAAAAACATAACTTGACATTGTAACACTTATTTTTGTTAACAGCTAAAGCATAGGCGTTTGTCATGTTCAGATGACTGGAAGAATGGCATGAGTAAACATACAGACATTAAATAAACATTTAATATTACCTTTGCCCTGTCCATCATCAATAGTAACGGTGACATGCTCAGCTAAATCTTCAAATTTGAAGCAATGAGCAGCAGTCAAGACAAACTTCGGGGTCACCAGAGAGCCAAGACAGTCCCTTGGCGGTCCATCATTCTGAAATTAGGAAGAAATATATGTAATATAGTTTACAATACAACATTGTAAAAAAGAAAAGAAAAAGAAAAGCATAGAAACAACTTGTTTTTCATGAAATCCTACAACTGATGGTCTGACTCCATTCTGTTGTCACTAAGCCAAAAACTCCTTAATGGAAAAGTATATTCCACTGATTTTGGAGAGATGGTGAGATTGACATAGTCAGTCTTGTAAACGCATTTCCCAAATGAATCATAAAGTTAAAATACTGAAACATTCACCTTGACAGTGATGGATGCCCACCATGGATACCTATGCCTCTTGTCTTTACGTGTTGTTTCATAGCCCTTGTGAAGACCACATAGACCCTTAACTTCTTCTTCATCTGCATAAAACCCAACAAACCCAACCCAGTCATTGTTGCTCATGTACATTAAAGGCAATATAAAAAATATATTTGATCTCAGTTTAAATTAAACTCTAAGTTAAAAATGAGCATTATAAAGTGACTTACAAACACATACATTAGAAGTCATTTGGGTTTAGCATCTTAAACACATTACATGTGTGATTTATTGGGACAAATCTAAATCAAATCTGTCCATCCCTGCTAAGAGTGGTGTCGAGCTAGAGGCACAGATCAAAAGTGATGGTTCTGCCTGCTCTTTCCACCATAGGAAACAAGAGAACCATGTTCTGGTCTCCAGTTTTCATCATATCAAATTAGAGGGTGGAGATAAATAGCTGATGCACAAATAGAAATAACAGTAATGTATAACCAGATTCATTAAGCATTCTTCCTTCAATTTCAAAAGATGACTTACCAATGATATCATCAAAGGTCTCTTGTAAATCCTTAATGTCACTCATTTTGTAGTAATGCCTTTCACCGATTCCTGTTGCAAGGGGCTGCAGGTCACTGTCAAAGATCTCAGCTCCAATCGCAAAAATATAAATGTCTGTATTGTAACAGTATAAAATATAGCATTAAAAATTAGGCTCTCTTTTGTTGCCATAAAACTCTCAGTTGCACTTCATTCAATCAATCAATACATTTGTTAAAATACCACGTGTGTTTATCAATTAGCCATTTTTTATGTAATGTGTCACAAGTTACCTTCTAAGAAAGTCTAATTAGACCTAACAGTGTGAAATAAAGATGAATGTCACTGTAGATTATGGTACCGTTCTGGTGTTATGTGTCGCTAATTACCCATTAATAAAGATGTAACTGGGAAATAAAGATGCAATGTCCTGGCAGCTTCCATAGCTATGATACTGCGGTCAAATAGTGACATGGCATTAAATGCTCAGATGACTTAAACCAAGTGTGGATGAATCATATATTAATAGCATATATATATATATATGTATTGAAACATGCGTATCCAGGTAGAGCATCCAGGCAATGAGGGACTGTGTGAAATAGCGACCAGATATGACACAACTTAATGGTAGTTTTCTTCTAATTGCACTTAAAGGCTCTGCCTGAAATATTGCATGGCAATTAAATGTCTGTGACATGTGTATAAACATACTCACCCAGATATTCTTCTCTTGATTGAGTCGCCGTACCCGGTACACCTGTTTGGTTCATGTATACCATGTTCTTTATTCGTTCAACAGTGGGTGCAGGTGATCCACCCATATTATAAGCGCCTGAAATGATGTACAGAAGCTTTACGCAACATGATAGAAATTCCACCACTTTTGATATTTAAAGCTGTTATACTGCATTCAGTTTATATCAACAATAGTTCATACAAGATGCAGCTTTACATAGTATAATTGTAATTTAGTACTGCTTTGATGGCACATAAATTCTAAATTAAGCAAAGTTGCAGGAATACAGTTAAGTGGTGAATTGATGAATATTCAAGGAATATGGGAAATACACATATTACTGTAATACTGTGCTCGATTGGTGTCAATTTTCTCATCTAACTCTTGAAAAGAAAGCAAATGAACATGTTTTCCAAATTGTTGAATTATTTCTTTAAATGGTGTAGTTGCAGCCTGATAATTCAAATCCATAGTTTGCTTTTAGGGAAAGAAATTGGCACCTGCACTTGTGACGTAATTAAATAAACCAAGTGGCTGAAATTACCATCTGTAAAAAAGATAAGGACGTGACGATGTTCCTTAAAACGCTCTTCTCCAACTTGTACCTTTATAACAGACATTTGCTCCAAGAATTTCAAAAAGACCTGGTTCAGATCAGTTCCAGTGTTTCTCTCTATGAATCAAAACGCACACGCACACGCACGCACACACACACACACACACACACACACAGAGATCATGGATATACAACATAGATCAAGCTGTGTTCATGTTGTTTCCAACAATATCTATTATGACTTACCGCCCACTTTAAAATTTTCCAATGCAGTCAGGACGGCTTGAAGTGTTATTTTTTTGTCCAAAAAATCAAGAATTTTGACAGCTTCATAAACTTCAGAGGAGAAAAAGACTATTTCATAGTTTGGAGACACAGTAAAGGATGCAATCTGTGGAGACATAAAGCAAATAACTTAAATACATGGTGGATGAACTATAGTATTGTAACTTTTGACACAACTTTGTAAACACATGCAAACTTGTCAAACTGCTGTGAAAAATGTTGTCGATGCAACACCTCCCTATGTAAGAAACTGCTTATGGTTGTTATTTTGTTGAGTAATTGATTCATTTATCAGCAGAAAGAGAACCCCGCAGTGAGCACTGACAACAAGCCAAGGGACTTGTGCCAAGAAGCATCAGTCAAGATTATGATGTGTGATTCATAATGCAATTTACTTTTAATGTGCTGTTGTGCTGGTAGCCAAATGGGATGGTATCATGTTTGTACATGTTTTGTGCACAGTGTGCCAAATATGGTTCTAAAAGTATGTCAGACAATGTAAAAGACTTTATTTGTTAGCTCACACCATAAACATGATGAAGATATGACTTAGTGTAATTTATTAGTCCAAATTAATATTATGTTGGTCCCATTTAAAAAGCTAATGCAGTGAAAAAAAAATGCGGTATGTACAGTGGCTTGCATAAGTTTACACACCCATGCTAAAGTTGATTAAAAAGAGGAATAAACAAAAAAAAAATCTTTTGGAAATTGATCTTAATGCCTTAATTCAAAAAAATGTAGGAAAATCCCATCTTGTGATGGACACCACTTTTCTTTGTGAATGAATAATGTATTGTAAATAAATAAATGTTCTTCCTTAAAATACAGGGGGCATAAGTATACACCCCTATGTTTTACAAAAAATGAAAAATAAAATGACAGGAAAACCTAACCTTTTAAAGTCATTTATTTTTATTTTTTAAAACTTTTTCATAACTGTTTATACTTTTCTGTTCCCTGTATCTGTCTTTTATTGTCTGTAAAGGGACCTTGAGTGTTTAGAAAGGCGCTGTTAAATAAAATGTATTATTATTATTATTATTATTATTATTATTATTATTATTATGATGTCATAGAAGCAGGCAGATTTTTATTTTTGAAGGCCAGTTACTTCATGGATCCAGGATACTATGCTTTCTGATAAAGTTCCCTTGGCCTTTGGAATTAAAATAGCCCCCCCCCCTCATCACATACCCTTCACCATACATAGAGCCAGGCTTGGGGAACTTTCCATAAGATCATCTCTCAATGCAAAACAAACCAGCTATTAAGCTAACTGAAATCTCCCCATGCCAATCTCTAATTTTGTCCACGATGTAGTTCAACATATTGTAAGTGAGGCTATTCTGTGGTGACTGCTCTCTCCGGTAAAAAAAAAAGCACTGTGGGCACCCAGATAGCTCAGTGGGTTGAGCGGCTGCCCATGTACAGAGGCTTGCTCCTCGATGCAGCGGGCCGGGGTTCAAATCCAGCCTGTGGCCCCTTTGCTGCATGTCAACCCCCCCCCCCCCCCCTCTCTCCTCTATCTCCCCCTTTCACACATCTCTGTCTGCCTATCTAATAAAGGGAAAAAAACCCAAAAAAATAACTTAAAAAAAAAAGCACTGTAAAACATTTAACACATAAACCTCACTTGTCTCTCACGTTTCATCAAAAGGAAAGCCATTTGTTTCTTACCTTTTTTATAAGTGTTGCGACAGCCTTTCTTGCATGATTGAATTGCTCTTCGTTTATGCTTGCAGAAATATCCATTGCAATATAGATGTTAAGTGTACCATTTTTTGAAATCCTGATTGTTCTCCCCTCCTGTGTGTCATCTGAAGAATCCACAACAAAAACTGTTATTTCGCCGTACACATTTATATGCCATTCATACATATTTGTTTCTACAGAGAATGAAATATAATGGAAATAGATTGACACATAGAAGTGAGTCTTGATGGTGTTAACCAAACGTGAGATAAATTATTAATATAATGATTGTGCTATACATTATTATTGTAAAGAAAATGATCTACCGCTTGAACAAAATATGCTGAAATAGCAAAAATGATCATAATGCTCATAATCAGATTAGTGTCAGGAACTTACCTATGGGCTCTAAAGTGGTGAGACTGCCTTTGATCGCACTGCCAAATTCCTCTGAAACCTCCAATGAAGTGTCATAGGTGTGTTTGTCTGCATGAAGCAAAAGCCACATAAACAGAAGTAATTGTGACAGAGTGATACTTAAGAATAAGTAAGTATTTGCCCATCACCACAGAGAATGAGATTCAGTTATCAGCAGTTTCAGGCAGCGTTTACAGGTGGGAAGGTGGTGAGGGATCATGTCCTTCACACTGCAGTAGTAACTCTCACTGAGTGCTCAGTGTGCATGTGGAGAGCCCACCTGCCTGATCAATCAGTAGTAGTAAGTAGGACATATTCCCACACCACACGGCTATGTTCTAGAAGAGGCAAGACTAGTGGTAAAACCAGAACTTGTTGAGAGGTTACAAAATACAAGAGCGCAGAGTGAGTAAAAATTAACCAAGGGCTGGCTAATGCTTGATCAGAACTTTGGCCAACTGTGTTACGGGTTGCAGCAACAAGGACCAGCCTGTGAAGGTGATTGGCTGTTATAAATATAAGGAAAAGGGAAACAAAAAAGAAAACACAGAACTAAGATATTTTGCTTTTTATAAAATGGGCTGTGGCTGTTATATGCATTATTTTTGGGCTTCACATGTTTAGTGTTCAATGTCCAATCTCAAGTTTGAAACATTTGATTCGCCAAGGTATGGATATTAGGTGACTTTCAACACGTAATTTGTTTCATCGATAGGCCGATTACTTTATCTTCATCTGTTTACCACAGATACTGACTCAGCTGTACAATAAACTGACCTTTACTTGCATACAGACTGTGATATAAAAACTGAGGGATTAGTAAATAAAACATTAGTTGCTAACTCTTGTACATTATGAGTGTTTGAACGTTCTGGTGACATAAACTCCTGTAAAATAACTTGACAAATTCATTGCTTCTGAAAATTGAGCCATCCCTTTTGTATATTGACTCCCAGCAAACCTTTTTCATGGCAAAACTTTGATTAAATCACACAATGTCAACAGTACTTGTAGGTTTTGGTCTTACAGTAGCATGCTGGCTCTTTGCCAGTCCACTGGCCATTCTCCTGACACACTCTCTCCTTCGACCCCACCAAAAACAGGTGTCCATTACAGCTGTAAGTCACTTTGTCGTCAATTCCAAAACTGTTCCCTGTTCTTGTGGCGCCAGGTGGGATACCAGGATCGGCACAAGCATCCCCTGTTGCGGTCATAAAAGAGTCACAAATGAGGTTGTATCCCAAACTTGAAAGGAAATCGGAGTGAGAAAGAAAGTAGATGGCTGTTCATGACTTACAGTCACGGCTACAGATAGGCGTGGAGCCACTCCACTTCCCGTTGGGTAAGCACACACGTCTGGAGGAGCCGCGGAATCTGTATCCAGAGTAGCACTCATATGTGGTCTCATTGTCCACAAAGTACTTCTCCTGAGGAGGGGAGACGTTGCCATACTCCATCACATTGGGGTCGGGGCATTCAACACCTGCAAAACAAAAAAATCTGAGTAATCATGTAGTGCAGGCAACCTGTGGCTAAGTGAGAAACATTATCATCACATGACTCACGCCTGCATCTCTGAGGTGTGTTTCTTTTGGGCAATGGTTTCCAGGAGCTACTCAGCTCGCACAAGCGGGTCAAATGCGGGTATGGATAGTAGCCCTCAGGACACTGGTAGACCAACATGCTGCCTATCTGCAGCTGCTTGGTCAGCGTGTAATCACCTCCAGCAATTTGCATGTTCTCCTTTGTGCAATCACACCGAACCTCATTTCCTGAAAAAGAAAAGACTATTACTAGTACTAGATGTACTAGAATATCAGACTTTAGAAAGCTTGCTCCTGAGCCGTGCAAGCCATTACACAACAAGCTGAGTAGTAAACTACTAGGCTAAATAATGATTAGACTCCTGTGTGCCCCTTTAACACAAAGGTCTCTCTAGGTTTTAAGATGTCTTTGTTCATAATTTCAAAGTGAATCTACATGTGGGCTCAAGATACATGTTTTTTTTAAGTTATTTCTTTTATTTGACTGTAATTGCATTAAATGCTGTCGGCGCTTTGATGAAAACAAAATTTGGATTATTTAAAGTTGGCACTATAAGCAGGATGTAATAGGAACATGAAATAAGGCCTATTTTATATTTAGCTGGCAGCAAAGTCTATATGATAGCTTTTAAAAAACTGACAATCTATTTCAGAAAGAAAACATTCCTAAGGGAGACAAAGTATTGGATTTAATTCTATTGCAATATTACTTTAATAACTGTTTTCAGTCGCAGTTTTAAAGTGCTAATTGCCGTATGAATTGTTGTTATTTTGATCCCTAAACTATAACCCAATTACACATTGCTTAAGTGTAGCCTAAACTATGTTACAAAGACTCAGCTTGACTTACTTGGCAGTTAATATAAATATATGGACAGCCCCATGGACAATTGGAAAGTCAAAATTGTATATATATAGTTTTTTTAGTAAAAAAAAAACTAGCTTACCCATACAGAGGAGACATGAAAGTGCAGCAAGCCAGCTCCAGTGGATAGAAAATCCCATGATGAACCTTAAACCTGGGAACAGTGTAAAAATGAGAGGACGTTTCAGGAACACTACATTTATTGTAAAGTGGACAGTGATGTTCAGAAAGAGGGACTTGATTAACAAAGACCATCCTGGTACTTATTAACTTGATAACAAATAAAAGAAAATCAATATAATGTGTACAAGCAAAACATTTACCAACTATGTTTACCATAGCATTACACCTTAAACACATATTTAAGATATTTAAATAATTCAATTTCAATCAACTTGACTAATGTAGAAATAAGGAATGTACCTTAGATACAATTAGCCCTCAAAGTCTCGGTTTTGTGTGTCTTGATCACACAAAACAGGCCTGACCATATAGGTCAGTTTTGGTTCTGTATTTTCCACACTGTGTACATACACGGTCACATGTTGGATTAAAAAAAAAAAACAAAGAAATTGTGAAACTAACCAACTTTCATCATTTCCCAAAAACCGCAAGCAATCTTGAGCTTTGCTTATTGACACGTTGATATAAGTATTGATTGAACACTCTTGCCACATACCACACTGGTTTGACTGCAGCCCTCCCTGACCCTATACCTCCCGCTTCCTTCATTTGTTCAGTTACTTACTCAGAACGCTCAAATACTCTCTAATATAATACTTTAAAACAATCTGATCAGGATTGTTTTGTGGTTTGCATCCTGTCATCAACTTGCTTGACCAGTGTGAGTTTAAATGAAACACACTAGAATATGTACATATTATGGTAACAGCTGCTCCAGTCATGTTGATGCCGTGAGAGTAGATAGATTAGCAGGGGCACCAGGGGTATCAGATTCACAGTTGCCCTCTTTTATCCAAAAAAAGGTTAGACTAGACCAAAACAATTCCATTCTTGGATCATGTTCATAGTTCAGGTTGTGTACAAAACAAGTAGTCATTGCATATTAAACACTTGAAAAAAAAACAAGCTCTGTTTCCCACACGGCCTCACCACATCAGTAACATTTCTGACAGGTAATATATATAGCCTACACTTTATTCAACATTCAACATTGTTTTTTTATCGTGATTTGTTCTCCAAGTAACATTGCTAAACACAGATTTAACAGACATTATGTTTCTACACAGGTCGTTATGAAACAAACTAATCCCAATTGTTTTGGGGTTTGTATCCTATCAACCTAGCATTTGTAATTAAATTGATCTTATCTAAATTTAGTGAGTAGCCTACACTACAATAACCTCTAAAAGGGAAAACATTCTGTAACTTGCATTGACCAGCTTTGTGTCCTAAATGTCAATTTCACTGATAGTCAAGATTAGTGTGAAACCCATTCCCACATTCATTGCTTCTCCTCTGGTGCCGCCCTCTGGACAAACTACACTGGTGCGATTGTTTTATTCAAAGGCACCATCATTGGTTCAATCTATTTTTTTTATTTTTATTGGATCAATCTAACAAATTGGGGCGTGTGATTATAATCATCATGTGATTATATAAGGCCTATATGTTCTGGAGGAGCTTTACACATTGTACGGAAGCGAAGGACCAATGGCAGAAAAAGAAAAACGTATCAGTATTATGTTATTACGTGAAAAGTGTATCGTAATACCACGTTTTTCCCGTTTTAACAAGATGTGTTCACGTTTTAACAAGATATTATCACATTAAAACTTAGTTTATAAAATTATAATGACAATAAATGTATCACGTAATAACGTGAAAGGTTTTGCGTAAAAACACAAACACATATTGTTTTAACATGGAACTTTTCATGTTATTACGTGATAAATAGAATTTTGAAACAACAAGAACATTTCATTGTTACAATGACTGTAAAAAATAAGTTGATAATATTTGATAACATTTTGTTAAACAGCTTTAAACTTTTCACGATACTTTAGACATGTAGGACTATTTAAGCAGGGTACTGTTTTTTAACATTTCTCGTCATTGCAACAAAGGTAGGCTACTTAATTATTGCGTCCATGGAGGCTAAATGAAAAGACCCAGGTGCAGATTTACTTATTATTTGTAAAATTCCTCTACCATTTTAAATTTAGAGGTGGCGTTGAAATTGTGCAAATGAAGGTTTCGGCATTTTATATTTATTAGCCTTATTATGAGTAGGCCTATATTACGTTTTTATTAGCCTACCTTTTGCGCATCATAACTTTGCACGAAGTAGCCTATATGACTTTACATTATGATTATGTTTTGATGAGATACGGTAAAAAGTTACAAAAAAAATCTATCAATAATGCGAAGATGGTTTTTAGAAATGTTCGGCGGCGGGAGTAAAGAGGAGGCATGACGGAGGGTAAAACCATGGACAAATAAAGAAACACGTAGAAGAAGGAAGATCGGACCGGAAACGACGATCATGGCGGAAGTTGTCACAGTAAAACAACAACGCGCCAAATTTGTGCTATTCACTGTTCTTTCTGCCTAAGACACATGGAGCAATTTGTCGAATCTTTGTGAGTGTACTGAGGAGACACTGCTGGCTAAGGAAGGCTGTGCAGGTAAGATAGTTCTTTAACTGCGAGTTGACATCTTGCTTCTTTAATTATTCCGCTTGATTCAGCGTAGTGCATCATGGGAGCAAATGACATTCAACGTTACAGTTTAACAATTTGAAAGATAAAATGGTAAATATTCGGTGGGAAGACACTGCGTAGGTGTGTCTTTCTGAAGTAAAATAAAAATTTGCTTAAGTATTAGCCTGGACAATACGTGTTTTTTTTCTATGACAGCCTGACTAGGACTGGGTGCTTCTGTCTTCAGCATGGCTGTGCCTTTTGTGCAAGACTGGGACCTTGTTCAGACTCTGGGAGAAGGAGCCTATGGAGAGTAAGAATTATCTTTACTAAAAAAATCAATGTCACGTTCTTCCACATATTGTACAGACTTTTTACACAAAATTTGGTTAGCCAATTATTTATTGCAGCTATAACAGTTACAGTACTGTTTAGTTTGTCAGTGTGACCCTGCTCATGTGATGCAACAAATCTAACCCAAACTTATCTTTTTACTGTACCAGTTAAAAGGGAATCTGCTGCTGCTGACACTATTATCTGCTTTCCTCACATAACACCTCCACTGGTGATTTTTTTCTAGAAATACGGACTTGCTTTACCAGTTAACACAAGGCTGTCTTTAATACAATAAAATCTTGAAGTCTGATTAGCAGCAAACATCTGGTAACTGTTGACATCTTAAAAACCCTCATCAGACTCACCTCCATCTTTTCTTATGGTTGCAGAGTGAAGCTGCTGGTGAACAGACAGACAGAGGAGGCCGTAGCAGTGAAGGTGATCGATACCTCTCAGGCTAAAGAGTGCGCTGAGAATGTAAAGAAGGAAGTCTGCGTCCATAAGGTAGGTCATTCACCTTTAGGACAGTTAGTATAACTTAAAGTGTGAAAGAATAAAAGATGTATTAACACTAGGTTGCCGTGCCATTGGAGTGTAAATGTGTGTGAGTGTTTATCTGATGAGCAGGTGGCACCTTGTATGGTAGCCTTGGCCACAGTGTGTGAATGGTTCCTGTGAAATGTGAAAAGCGGTTTGAGTATTTGGTAAGACTGGAAAAGCGCAAAATAAAAACAGTCCACTTAGGTTTAATGGCACTTCACAGTAGTTGAAACACAAGGGTTGTGCCTGTGCTAGTAAGGGACGTGGTTGAGAAAATTGCCTTTTAAATTAAGTTTTCCATTACATAGAATTTATTTTAGCCCAGATATGACTGAAGTTTTTTAGTGTTGACTTGCACAACAATCCCACAATGCAATTTTAACCAATAACACAATGTAACCCAATATACAATGTTTTTACATGTTATATGCACATATTGTTCAATGTTAGCTTTAACCTTTTAAACTGTTATTTAACCAGAAATGTTTAAATGTACTCTAAATGAGATTTGCTACTGTGTAGATGCTCAACCACGCCAACATCGTTCGTTTTTTTGGCCATCGGAAGGAAGGTGTAACAATGTACCTCTTCCTGGAGTACTGCACTGGAGGAGAGCTGTTCGACCGAATAGGTGAGATGGACGACTGCAGGTGGAAAACATAAGGCTACTTTCATGGAGGGTGTGACCAGTAATGAATTCAACAGTCTGAGGGCCCTATCTTGCACCCGGTGAATCAAAGTGCCGAGGCTCGTGCACAGCATGCGCACACTATGCTTGTTACACACATACAGGGAAGCGCAGCAGCACACAAACATGCAAAAGATTACAATCCAGCCAATAACAGACAAGAAGGATTTGGAGGTTCGGGGTGGGAAGTTACCACAGAATGGAGGGGGAGGGGACAGGATGAGGAGGAGGGAGGAGGGTGCAAGCTAGTCTCGTTTTCCACATCCTCTCTATCTTATGTGGCTGTTATGAACAAAAGGACGTGCATTTGTTTCCCCAGCTGGTCTGGAACCCTACTCACCCCCCCATGCATGAGTGCCTTGGTCTATGTTATGAGTAGTGATGTCTACATGTTAGTCTTTTTTTGTCCTGTTTTCTTTTCTTTGTCTTGTCAAAAATGCCTTGTGTTTCTTTTGCGACCTAATTTCCCCACAGGGACAATAAAACAAAACAAAAACAAAAAAACTTTAGGAAAGGAATTGTGATAGAACAACACTTTCTAATTCAATCCCAGCCAACAGCTTATTCTTCAATCTCACACTAAATATTATTTTAATAAATGTAATTTAAAGTACTCTTGACTGTTTGATAGAAACCTAGCTTCATATTTTTACCCTCTGTGTTTTGCCCTTTAAATTAAAATAGATTTACATAGCTCAATTGGAAAAATAGCATGCAGTATGGGCAGTGGATGACATAATAGCCAATATGAAATAATATCAACCTGATATAATAGCGTGCTGTAGCTTTTTAGAAATTAGGTTTATTTCATATGCCGCTGTGTATTTGGATGGTGGTCATTTATTCAGGTTATTAAAACGTTCTATATATTTCAGAGCCTGATGTGGGGATGGCGGAGAAAGATGCTCATAAATTTTTCCAGCAGCTAATAGCGGCTGTGGTGAGTGAAGCAAATCTGTGTGTTGATGTGACTTTCTGCGGCTGCGTTTAATGTTATTAAATTCTCAGATGCACTTTTGCAGGAATACCTCCACTGTGCTGGCTTCACCCACAGAGACATAAAGCCAGAGAACATTTTGCTGGATGACAAAGGTGAGGAAATACAATGTGTATCAAGGTGTAGAAGCAATTACTGTGGTTTGCATTTGAAATAACCATCATCTTCTGTTGTCCTCTACCTTCAGATAACCTGAAGCTTTCAGATTTTGGCCTGGCCACCATGTTTCGGTTTAAAGGACGAGAACGTCTTTTGAATCGACTCTGTGGGACTCTCCCTTACGTGGCTCCAGAGCTTCTCAGCCAACCAGAGTACAAAGCTCAGCCGGCAGATATCTGGGCTTGTGGGATAGTCCTCACTGCCATGCTGGCTGGAGGTACGATCACAACGTGTGATTAGATTTTGGGGTTTTCTTTCATTTTACAGTATAGACATAGTTAACATACAATAAAAGAGACAGGCTGGTTGTGAGTCATCTACAAACCATTTCACTATATGACAGAGAACAACTGAGAAAACATGTTTATTGATTATTATTATTTTATATATGATTATTTATTATTATTATTAGATAAATACATTAAACAAAGAGCTGCACTACTTTAAAAATACAACACTTATTGTTAACACTGACCATTGATGTGGGATCTGGGATCTGAGCTTTGAAGAAAATGTAACACTGTAAGAAATGCTGATTTGCGATTTTCTTCTCTTTGCGTTTTCAAGTTGTTGCAGCAGCACTGTCTGTATGCAGTGGATGTGTGGAAATGCTTTATCACTCTTTTCGTGTTGCTTTTTTTTGTCAGAGTTGCCATGGGACCAGCCCAGTGACAGCTGTCAAGAGTATTCAGACTGGCTGCAAAAGAAGACATACCTGTCTCCTTGGAAGAAAATACAACCAATGCCTCTTAGTGAGTAGGGCTGCTCGATTCTGTAAAAAAAAAAAATAATATTACGAGTAATTTGGTCAATATTGAAATCACGATAATTTAACATGATTACTTATTGACTTCTGGAAAGATGTTGCAATTATTAAAGTTTAAAAAACAGTGGACAAAGTTAAATAAATCGGCAGTAAAAAAAAACACACAACTGTGAAATTTGCCTTAAAGCGTAACTCTCGCAAAAATGCAACCTAGGGTCTTTTTATGAATGTACTCAAGTCAAACTTTGGTTTAAAAGCATAATTAGGACGGAAGTGCCACTTTTAAGATTTATTGTATTATTGTTTTTTGGTCAAATGGCCTTTTTAATGGGAGAGATAGGGACCCTTGTATAATAGCATCAAAATCAACATTTTAACACACTAAGAAGGCTCAACACAACATGAAACTTTGCTCAAAGAACTACCAGAGGCTCTACACATTAACGCAAGCATTGAGGACAATGTGTGTGGAAAAACCAAGAGCTACAGTGAGTTGTTTAAAGCTTTCAAACTGATGTTTGACTCGGGTACATTCACAAAAACTATATTTTTTTTATTCAGAACACGAGAAAATAAGAGTTTACTTAAAAAACATAATTGTTTTTCTTGAGTATTCTGTTTTTGTGATCATTGGGAGCCGAGACGATAATCATGATTGAATTTAGTTTAATTGCACAGCCCTATTAGTAAGTCCCAAATTAAGACTTTAAATATAGTTTAATAAAAAGAAATTGCATTATCACATTTAACTTTTCTCTTCAGGTTTGTTGTCCAAATTGCTGCTGCCCAGTCCAGATGCACGAATCACTATTGCAGACATACAGAAAGACCGCTGGTTTACTCAAGGCAAGGTTCAGTATCAGTATAAGACAATTTAAATTAACTTTACCTTTAATGTTACCGGACTGATGTTTGTCTGTCTGCAGGTGTGAAGCAACCACCTCTGGGCTCAGGAGGAAACAAACTTCTTCGAACAGATGTGGGAGTCATACCCCGGGCCAACAGGTCACAGCTTTATGTCTTTCTTCTTTCAACTAAAATCTGTTTCTTTTTTGCAGTTAATCCTAAAACTATGTTCCTCCCTGCACAGTGATGACAGGATGCAGTTTTCTAGCTCTCAGCCTGATTTTGCCGCAGGTGGCTGGGAAGCCATGTTGTTAATCGGCCAAAGCGATGGCCAAGTCAGCTTCTCTCAGCCGACCAAGCCTGAGCACATGTTGCTGGGTAGTCAGCTCTTGGGCACACCGGGAGCAAGTCAGGTAATTCACATACTCGGGGCTACATCCATTTTTTAATTTCTTTAAACAACATATATCTCCCAACATATGTGAATTTTCCAGCAACACAGGCTCATGGTCTGTTGTACAAAATAGCAGCCATGATTACTTTTTTCCTTCTGTTTTCCTATACAAGGAAAATGTATGATTTATGAAATCCTACCTTAATGCTGACTTCTTCTTACTTTCTATGTGTAGTCGCCATGGCAGAGATTAGTGCGAAGAATGACGCGTTTCTTTACCACTGTGAATGCCGACAACTCCTTATCTGCCCTGAAAGACGCCTGTGACGGCCTGTCACTTGGCTTCAAACTCACCTGCACCAAACAGGTACAGCTGTGCTCAAGTGTACAGGACTCAAAACTTTACAGAGGTTAAATACACTCCGACTACTGATGGGTAAATAAAACATCTTCTACATCACGCAGCCAGGCCCCACACACACACACACACACACACACACACACACACACACACACACACACACACACACACCAGAATAAACAAACCTTCTCCAGCTGCTTCAGATCATAAAACGTTTGAGTTTAATGAACCTCTGTCGGCCTTTTAGGTGATGGTGAGCACACTGGACAAACGCAATAACAAACTCATCTTCAAAGTTCACCTGCTAGAGATGAATCAGAGAGTGCTGCTGGACTTCAGATTATCTAAGGTCAGTTAAATGGTGTATGTAGTGTTTCTAACATGAATGATCAATTACCACATTCAAATTGAGACAAAAGTTTAATTGCCACTAAAATTCAAAATTTCCGACTGCACGTGAAGTTAGCACATTAAGGCAGTGGAGACAAAGAAAATGAAAAGAGATGAAGCCAGAGTTGCAGGGACTTCTTTATTGTTGCAGGGCACATCACCTATTACAGCAGCTCAGTGCTTGTGTTTACTTTTTTACCTTCATAATGTTTTGTTGCAAAGATAGAGGCAGTGGGGTTTCCTGTTTACAGTAACTTTAACAGGACTCATAGTTGTCTACCGCAGGATGATGTTGCGTTGCTTTTCTCCAAAAGTAGAATCAATCATAACTTTTTACTTTTTGTGTGTAGTCGCCATGGCAGAGAATTTAGGGATTAGAATTTTATTTATATATATATATAAAATTCTAATCCCTAAATTGAATATCGAAAAAGCTACCTACCCATTGAATGAATATTCAGATCCAGCCCTAATTGAGAGATTATAGAATGGCAACTAATGCCAAGGAACATGAGGGTTTCTTTTTTTTCTACTGTGGGTCCATGTAGCGCTGAAGATGCGGCAGGACAGTCTCCAAAACTGTTATATCAATGATTTACCCATCAGTCCATATGACTTCATGGTTCATGTATAAACATTTTTTTAGTTTAAAGACAAAATGTACCAAAACTAAGAGACAACAATGTATGGATTTTTTCCTTTGGTCCAAACCATGTGAAGTAAACTAAATAACAGTATAAAAAACCTGGACCGGTAGAAGATAGATGTTAATGTGTTTTTGTTTTTCCAGGGTGACGGTCTGGAGTTTAAGCGTCTCTTTGTGAAAATAAAACAGAAGCTCGGTGACATCATCAGCACTCAGAAGATTTTACCCCCCATCACATGAGCAGCCTTTACATACAATTGCAAACTGCTATGGCCATTGGAGGGAGAACCTGTATATATTTAGCTGTTCTATTGATATTTGAAATATATCCTTCTGTTCTCTTCGTGTACGTGTGTCTCCTTGCTTGAAGTTAGCCGGTTAAAGTAGTTGTTATTCAGATTAGTGTTCAAAAGTCATGATTGTCAAAGTCAGGTACACATAGGTATTCGGCAAGTATGTGTGATTTGTTCTGATTATGTTTGAAATGATACAGTCCAGACTCTTGAATAAATTATTAAAAGACTAACATTGTGAGCTAAATGTTATGCTATAAATGATGCATATAATGAAGATGAACACTGACTCAAAAATAATAATTTTAGGGTTTAATATGAGGTGACTCCAATGTTCAGTATCCATGCAAGTCCATTTCTTGTTAAATACCGCTCCTGTTGGCTAAACCGTATACACACTCATTATCTCATTAATGTAAAAATCAAAAGATCAAAGTTTTGTAGAATATAATTTGCTTATGAGTGTAGTTGAGATGAGATCTAGGTTGCATGCAACATACTGTAATAATTGTCCAAACTGTTTGCAGAACTTAATTCCAGGTTAAATTACAACCAGAGTAGTCTGTGATATAGCCTGTATGTATGACTATGAGCCTGTAGCCTTGACTGTGATGTTGGCGCTGAAAGGTTCATTGTCGTCTCTGGGGGGAGGGGCTTGGCTGGTGGCGGGGGTGGCACTCGTAGGTGAGGTGGTAAGGGGTGACGCTGCCTGGGGTAAAACCATGGTTGGACCTGAAAAAAGACCAGAGACAAGGTTCAGCATCAGGTAGATGAGCATCAAGAATATTAGTTGCTGCGGATGGTCAAAACCAATTGAAAGCCTTATGTGTAATTTTATTATAACTTGTCAATGTAAGATAGTACATGAAAGTTAAGCTGCTACCTTCCACACATTTCATGGCATACAAAAGTAAACTAATGAACTAATTAGACTAATAATTTTAGTCTGATATGGTTTTTCCACGAAAAAGTCGGAATCGGAAGGTTGGCGGTTCAATCTCCTCCCCTTGTCGAATTGTCCATGGGAAAGACGGTGAACCCTGAGTTGCCCCCCCCCCATGCTGCGCCTTCGGAGTGTAAACGTGTGTGAGGGTTTATCTGATGACTGCACCTTTTACGGCAGTCTCTGCCACAGTGTATGAAAGTGTGTTAATGGTTCCTGTACTATGTAAAAGTGCTTTGAGTAGTTGTTAAGACTAGAAAAGCCCTATATAAGAACAGTCCATTTACATTTAAAAAAAAAAAAAAAATCTAAAATTGTAATACTAAAATTCATTGCCAAACTTCAGACTAATCAACCAGAATCAAAAAATTTTGGTTTTCCATTATGGAAAAAAGTCCCTGGTACCTGCTACCAGGGACTTTTTTTTAGTGTGTTGCACCTTTAAAAAAAACAAAAAAAAAAACACAAATTCTTCACTAGGAGTCAGCTTCTGGAATTTATCAAATTCCAGAAGCTGACTCCTAGTGACTCCTGACTCCTGACTAACTAGACTACAAACTGACGCTAGCAGGAACAGATGTTTATGTTTTTAAGTTTTAAAATGAGGAGAAATCTGCTGTCTGGCTCAGTCTAACCGTCTGATTATGATAGAACGCTGACTTTACTGCTGTATGCAAGATTTGTTTGGCTGTAGGCCTACAAGTTCTTTATCTACGTAGATAGAAGACTAAATGTGGAATCATGGAACCAACAAACAAAACCTAACTGGGACGTTTCGGGCTGCTGGTGGGGATTGCTATGGACGAAGTACAAATGGTAATACATTGATAGTAGAAAATTATGTTTAACCATAATTTAAATAGCTCACGATACTGTATTGTGAACAATTAACTTTATTTTTATTTTTTTTCGTGTTTTTTTTTTTTTATTATTTTTTTGCGGGATGCATCCACCAAAACAAGTTTGTCCCCAGAACATTTTGCAAAGCCACTGTCGCAGTCTGGAACTTCGCACCACCTAAGACAATTGTGATTGGTTTAATGGATTGCAAACACCTTTTTTTCCTCCTATCTCAGCTAGATAGATAGATAGATAGATAGATAGATGGCTGGTCTGGCAATGCGAGACTAGCAGTGTGGTAACTTGGACATGCAAAGACCATCTTTAAGCTTGCATGAACATGTGTTTTATGTGGGCACATCTTGCCTGGACTGGATGATCCACCAATCTCCTCCATTCCTCCCTCTGACCTGCCTTCCAATTCATCCTCTGGGAAGTTGATGTTTTCTCTTGACTGGCTATGCTGCCTGGACACATCAAATGGAAAAAAAAACTGTTTTAATGGCATGCCTGTACACAGAATTGGCCGACAACATCATTAAACTGTACATTTTTCATTGCTGCTATTATACTGTATATAGAAAGTTTTACAGATACTTACAAACCAAACAGCATGTCATGTAGCCCTGTGAGAAGAAACACATTAATGCATTAATTAAATTAATGCAACATAATGGGACAACGGTTTTTTGTTTGTGGTTGGGACTCACAGGGATTGTTGTTGCGGTTGCGGATTATGAACACGAGCAGCAGCGCTGTGAGGAAGGCTGCAAAGAGCATCCCGCCTATAGCTGCTCCAATCACAGCAGGGTACACATTGTAGCGTGGTTCCGCTGCAACACATCACAGTTACACATTGCAAAATAGTACACTTTTAAGAAAACAGTTTCTGACATTGTGCCTCATATTGTTTATTATTGTTTTTGCTTCTTTTAGTGATTCTTAACCCATGTCAGCATTGTTCTCGTACTGTGAAATGGAACAAATTATTTGTAAATGTTAGCTTCACTGGAAAAGCCAGAGTTCAAGAAGTTTGAGTGTTTCTTCATACATTTTGTTGACAATATAATTATTTACAACAATACTTACTTTTGAAAGAGAAAATACCATTATTTCCTAATTGTTAGTTTAAAACACAGTATAGATTTGCTGCTGCAGCCTTACTTGGTCTGGTATGACCAGTAGTTTATTGTGGCTTATGTTGGCAAACAATTAGGCAGATTGCTGTTTGCCATTACTGACATAGTAAAACATTTCATTACTCTATCTTTCTTTCTTTACTTGTTTACTTCTGTTCAGCAAAAGGTACCTTGCCTCCCTTTAAAGTCAACCCTGTTAAACTGAGTGTAGGTGTGCATTAACTAATACATTGGCGGTACAGGGAATGAAACCACTAGCCTATCTTACCCTGACATCTGACCTTCAAGCCCTAAACAATCCCCTGGTTTGGTCAAATCCTGTTATACATTAACAAAACTTATTTACAAGAAAATGCACACAGTGCCAGATAGAGGAATAGTAAGGAGCATGGCTGTTTCACTTAACGCCCCCAGCTGGTGGAATATCAAACATTAACTCACGGGCCTGAAATGCAGCGCAGATGCCCCTGGTGGAAATAAGATTTAAGACATCCCTAACTCAAGTCCCTGCCTTTGCTCAGTTCTTGTCCATAAGTCCCCTATCTGACCACACTTTCCTCACTCTGTTCACTTACTATACCTGGAGTCTTAGCAGAAGAAGGGTGTCCGAGGGTGCGGTGGTTGACAGGTGTGATGCGGAACTGGTAGGTAACGGTTGGTATCAGTCTCCCTACTGTATAGATCCTGACTTCTGGGTCCTGGATGATAATAGGGTACCAGTCTGGTGGTTTGATCCTCTCCTCCGTCTCTTGTTTTGAATCATTGTTGCTACCTCTCCTTCGTGGTCGCTCTGACACCCATATGTGCTGCAGGATGAAACCTGTCCATCCTCCTCCTCCTTCGTTCTCTACCTGCCACTCCAGCTCCACCTCGTTACGCTGTCGGCTGTTGTACATCACTTTGACCAGGGTCACATTCGGTGGCATGGGGTACCCTGTTAAAGACACAAATACAACCAGTATATGTGAAACCCCTGTAGGCTGCTCACTGAAGGATGCAGCTTCATTTTCCCCATACAAATGTGGTATCAATCTTCTTATCTGACTCTCAGCAAGTAAGAAATTGTGTTTCCCAAAATCTCAAACATAAAAAAAAACGCTCTAGCAGTAAGACAACAGATATTGATAAGAACTTACTCTTGATCACTAAAGTGACATTGATTTCAGTTCCTCCCACTGCGTTGGAAGTGGTGCATCTGTACTCGCCGCTGTCTTGAGTCTCATCTGTGTCTTTCACAGTCAGATTGGCCCATGCAGATGTTTGCAGCAGTGCGTACTTTGAGGTGTCTAGGACGCCCACACCCTGATTGTTAAACCAGGTGATTTCACTGGCAGGAAGGTAGTTGGATCTCAGGTTGCAGGTGAGCTGAACGTCACTCCCCTCGTATACAGACACAACTCTGCGCTGTGTCAGCAATACAGGAGCCTCTACAGGGGACAATGAATAAATGAGTTAATTAACAAATCACATTTGCAATTTTCTTGTCAGGTGTGTCTGACAATGTGCACTGACCCAGTGTCAGCCTGCAGGTTTTGGTTTGGACCAGAAGTGGATGCTTAGCATGGCAGGTGTAGGGTTTTCCGCTGCGGGCGGTGCCGTAGCGAAGGATCAAGATGTTGGAGTTTTCTTCTCCACCTTTGGCCTGGCCATCTGGGCCCTCCCACCACACCAAGGCCTTTGGGGCCCCTCCATCCCAGGAGCAGGACAGCATCAGATACTGTTTATTATTAGTCACATAGGCAAAACACTCCGGCTCTGCAGGGGACTATCTATAGGCGAGTGAAAAAAGGCTTAGTGAGACTGAACATGAGCAAAAACACTCTTTCCCCTTTCTTGGTTTCTTACATGTGCGTGTGCTGACTGTGTTGATGTTTGAGAGCCAGGTGGGAGCCCAGGCAAGTAAACAAGCTGTTGGGGAGTTGAGGCCTTCAGATGGCAGCAAGACGGCAGTGTTGGTCTCGTCTTGGCCCACTGGTTCCCGGTCCGGTCCAGGGAGAGTGGGGAGGGTAATCCGCCGGGCCAGAGCAGAGGATAGGAGTCTCAAGTGGTATAATTCAGAGCTGCTCCACAGAACGGAGGGGGAGCCATCGGGTGGTCTGCAGGGAGAAGATCAGCTTAACAGCAGTGATGGTCAATTTGGGGTTTCTGTAAGGTCAAGAGCAAGGCACCTGGGGTTTTACGTATTCATGATGTTAGGTTTGAAACATATCACCAATGATGGAGAAAACTGCTTTTTTAACTAAGATCTATTTACTACCACCTTTACCTGTATGAACCTATGGTACACAGATGAATGTCACGTCAGTACAAAGCCTTCTCTCTATGTGAAAAATGTGTACTAAAGGAAATGGTCTCTATCTCTCTTGGGTAGGTTCTTTAAGTCCACATGGATCTTAGTAACATCAGAAATGCATAAACTCATCACAAACAAAACAGAAGAGAAGCATGACAAGCATCATCGGCCTTACTTCACAGCAAGTACCTGCAAGAGAGTCATCAACTTCCCAGGCACCTTGAACAGGGAGACAGGTCTGCAGCAATTCCACACTTGCTGTGTGTGTGTGTTTATGTGTGTGTTGTTTGTGTATTTGTGTGCGTGTAGAGTGCGGTCTATGTTTAGAGTCTTTGTATTTATTATGGCATTTGCCAGCTTTTGGTCTGTTTTAAAAGTCTTTGTGCGAAGAAATGGAAATAGACAGATGAATAAGACTGAAAGAAGTTTGACTGTTTAAACCGAAGAGCAAAGGAAGTTTCTGGGTAACACTGAAAACAGTTCAATTGAAAGTGAAAAGATCAGGGATGTTTGTTCAATGTTAAAATGCTGAAATTCAAAGGCGATACACTTTTTGTTCTCTTGTCTGGGCTATGAATGTTTAATTGAATTATCGATCTTTTCTCCACTCCTTCTATTTGCAGCACCAAGACAGAAGAACACAGGTCAGGACTGGGTGGAGAGGTTCACAGAGGAGCAGGAGGACGGATGGCATAGTCTAAGGTCAGAGGTCACAGATCACACTCACAGTAGACGGTCATGCTGATGGTTTTTTTGGAGCGGGTGTTGGTAGGTGTTCTGTGCCAAGCAGGCGTAGTCGCCAGTGTGCATGCGTCAGACAGTCTCAAAGTGATGTTTAACTGGTGCCCCTCACTCGGTGTAGACACTGGTTGAGTTTGTTGTCAAATCTCAGACTGCCCTGACTGCGGCTGTTGGACTGCAGGCTAACACAGTAAGAGGTCAGTCAACAGTCTTGCCTAATTCGGAGTAGAACATACTTCAGCAGTAGCTGAATGACTCCGCGGGAGCTCAGTCAGTTCTGTATCCAGCAAAGAGCTGTAAAATGCTTGTAAGGATCACGTTTATGCGAGTGTATGTCCGGGCACAACTGAGGAGAAAGACATGCCACACTCGAAGGATAGACTGATCACTGTTATGAACACAACTGACAGGAGACACCTAACCGTTTCCTTCTTCTGTCATTTCTGCAACTGCAGTAACAATTGGAAGTATTCTCACATAATTGACGTTTGCCTATAGGGATCATGTACTTAGAGCGTCGCAATGCAACCTATCATGCATGTTTTACAAGTGTGTCAGAGTTTGACAAGTTTATGGAGAGGAATTGTTTTTAAGTTATCATCAATGCAGGCACAGGTGGTGACAACGGTTTTCGGTCAGGCCATGCCGAAGTCTGCATGTCCTTGCAAGTTATTGATTAATACAACAGACATCAAATGCCAGAGGAAATTGAAGATAAGATAAATGTTTTACTGTTCACACTGGCATGACGTTTTATATCATAAACCCCGCTAAATGTCAATTAAATCCATTGGTCATTTGGGCTTCATTTTAATAATCTTGAATTTGGACAGAACCCAAATCCTACCCCAAAGCCCCAAATACTCACAGATGGTGTCCAGCCATAAGCTTAGAGCTCTCACTGTTGACGGTGTTGCTGGCCACACAGCGGTACCAGCCGGTGTGGTTGCGATTGATGTTGGTCACGTTGAATAATGTTGGTGTTTCCCTGTGACAAGGCTAGATGTTTCCGCTGCGGGTCTCATGCTGCCCCACATACTGGTGTGGGTCCAGTGCCATTTTCCAGATTGTCAGCGCATCCACATCGTAGATCCCCCACCGGAGATACATCACTCATCAGGCGTAAGGCTTACTGACGTAACTGTATTCAATGATGCGTTCACCAGTTAGTATGTTTACAATCTCGTGAAGAACATTGTTCTTCGTCTACTTGATTCTTCATCTGCTTCAAGTGCAGATTTCTTACCTCGGGACAGTGAGGTGCACATGAGTAGTAGAAGACTTTGGCTCTTGTTCTTGTTCCATGTCAGAAAGCTGGCAGGATGAACGAGCGCCCTGTGCAGCCAGAGGCAGGTTCTCGATACTCACAGCTGCACTGTTTTGAGATGACCGTGAGCTGTCCAAGCGTCTGGGTCCCTGCTGGATTCCTCTGTCCTTTCCCCAAATCATACACCCACAGCTCTTACTAGCTTCAGTTCCCAGGCATGGTGAAGCTCCATATGTACATCTCCGTAAGGTGGACCGCCTTCCCAGATCACCGCTTTGCCACCCCTCCATACACCTGTGTGTCCTGGTACACCACTCCCATTTGGGATTGATCTCCACCAGCTGAAAGAGGGTAGAGGATACACTGACATCAGCAAGACGTGTGTGTGCATGTGTGTGTGTGTGTGTGTTTGTGTGTGTGTGTGTGGTGTGTTGTTGTGTGTGTGTGGTTTGTGTGAGTGTGTGTGTGTTGGTTGTGTGTTGTGGTGTGGTGTGTGTTTGTGAGTGTGTGTGCATGTGTGTGTGTGTGGTGTGGATGGTGTGTGTGTGTGGGTTGTGTGTGTGTGTGTGTGTTGTGTTTGTGTGTGTGTTGTTGGAGTGTTTTGTGGTGTGTCTGTGTGCCCTGCCCTTGTTTCGTTGAACAGGATTGATTACACGTAAGCATTTACAGGGTATTCCAAAACAGCTACTGGATTAGTCACATATAGTTTCCTTCTGTGTTCACTTCCAACTATCTTTAGCTTCTTCTTCGCTAGTGCTCATTATCTTTATTCCATGAATTGACATTCCAGTACCACTGTTCTGGCTTGTTACGAAACAACACAGACAAACTCCTAACACTGTAAATATAATATGTACTATTGTTGTGTTCCAGTTTTTTATGTCTATTTTCTTAGATTAGAACCTGACTGATAATTGGCGCAGCGCCAATATTCTATTCGATACAGCTCATATTGATATATTGGGGATCGATTCATGTTTTGAGTACCAACTAGTGACAAACACATTGCAGTACAAAGTCAAATATTTTACATTTTAAACATTAATGCCTTATATATTTTTTTCACCAAGAACATGACAATGTTTGTATTTTAACTTGTGACTGTCACCTCTAACTATTATGGTCACAAATTTTTTGTGATCCTTATCAAAAAGTATCTGTTTTTGTATATACAGTTATCAAAAAGTAATTGTTAATATTTGTTACTGGATTTCAGCCTCTATATCAAGAATCTGCTGTGCCATAGCTTCATCTTAATTTTGATATCAACGATTCTATTAAAGTCCTATATAACTGAGTAATATTTTTGTCTTAATTATGTTCAATCAAACACTTTAATCATTTTATTTGGAAAACCCTTCTAACTGCTACTAGATAATGCAAATTGCATGTAAAGTCTATTGGCAACCCCTTCACCATATTTGATAAAGGGTGAGCAGGTTTTGTGGTGGGTAAAAATAAAAAGACCACCCTAGCAGTTGGGCCCCATGGTATCTGAGGATCCTAACTCCAAAACCACTTGCACCTCAAAAAATGTAGCAGAGATGATAAACACGGTCAGCCGGACTACACAAACTGCTTGTTAAGGCTTCCCTGGAGATTCCCTGGTTGTGTCTTTTCATTTCTCTGACCAGAATTTCTTGGAGATGTAGGTTGCATGCCATGACTGATTAGACTGGAGTAGAAGGGACGTAGGGTAACCTAACTGATTTGGTTCTACATTATCAGTGTTCATCTTTTCTCTCATATCCACGCTAGCCTCACTCTTTCGTTCACTCCTCCCTGCGTTGGTAGATAACATGTGATACGGTGCTCTGCATCAATTATACAAAACAAGACATATAGATGGTACAAGTTTTACCCCGCACACACCACGACTGCACTTATGCACAACCTGACCAACTCGGAACATGGGCTTCCGTGCCACATATTCCGGTCCGTTTATTCTCACTTAAAACACATTCAGCCCTATTATCTGGTGGTGTGATAAAACGGATGGGAAGGTGATGATACTACATGCAGATAATAACAGTCATTCCTTTTAAAATAGGAGGTTTACAAAGGGTTTATAACTTTCTAAGATCTTTTTTTTTTGCCCCTATTGTTTCATACAACAGTTTAAAAAAAAGTTGTTATATCTACACAACGACAAAACCTGTGTTTCCCTCTATTTCTAGGCTCTTTGGCACATTCAATGGAAACGCTCCAGACTTATTTAGAGTCACGTAAGGACCAGAGGACAGCTAACGCTACGATGGGATTAGATTTAAATAGATTTGAAATCTTGGCATCTTTCAGCAGTGGTCTGTATTTCCTCCCAGCAACATGCCCTGGCACGACACGATGCCTCCATTAAGATCTAAAAAGTTACGCGGCAAAGAATCTCTGGACTGCCCATACACATTCTCATCCCCTGCCAACTACTTTTTCTAAATCCGTGTTGATTAATAACCTAATGTGAGTAAATTGTTAGGAAAGCAGAGAAAAGAGAAGGAGGAACTGTATAAGTGGAGCCTATAACCATTAGGATAATGAAGGCGTGCAGTCCTGAATGAATGCAGGACAGAGATCAGTTTTCACTCCACTTTCCAAAGACAGAAATTGCAGCAGAGTCCAAATGAGTCAGCCACTTACCACAAAAGGGCTGTAGTTTATCAACTCAACCAAATTTAAAAAAATAATCCAAAGTCAATACGTTAACAATGCTAAAGTGTGATACCGGTGCTCAAGGTTGGAATAGGAGGCAATGAGTCAACAAAACTTTTTTCTTTCACACTGAAAATGGCATGTTAAATCCTTTTTATTTCTTTTAAGCCTGCATAGTCTCTTTGTATGTTAGCTATTCTTTATAATTAAAAAAATAAACATTCACTTCAATGAAAGTAAACACACCATAATAAATCTATGAAGCCTCTTTGAGTTTCCTAGGCCCGTTCCGAGATTCACAGGAGCATTTTATCAGAAAATGCATATTTTTTTGGGTATAGATTTATACGGGAATCTGATTGGTTTCATGCAAATATGTAAAGCAAGACAGATAACTAGCGCCTTCTGATAGTGAACTGATTGCTCCTGCCAATCGAGCTCGGCATGAAGCTCACTGTGGCATGGTAAAGATTGACGCTAGAGAGAACAGGATATGTGGGAAGAGATAAACCAACGTCGTTTGCATATTGAAGCTACCGCTGACTAAAGCTGAACATCAAGGCTGGACAGTCGTGTAATGCCCCTGAACTGGACACAGTTTGAATCTGTAGTCTACTAGTTTGTCAAGGGCAAATACCGCTTTGTACGTTCTGTCGACTCTGACAGAAAGTATAAGGACTATTTTCTAACATTTCTCTTAACTCCCCATACGACTTTACTCATTGATAAATAGTACCAAGAGTAACAATATTTTATTATATGTTATTCTTTGCACGCTTGCCTTGCAGAAGGACGTTCATCTCGGCCATGTTCATTGATGTTAAAAAAATCAATACAGATCCTGTAGTGGACTGTGTAACTGTATGCCATACAATCTAGGTCCGGTGCGTAGCAGCATCATGTTAAGAGGATTAGTATCTTACTGCAAAAATGGTTAACTATAGTACGAATATTTTGAACAAGACTCGTATGATCCTCACAGACAAGGCAGCAGTGCTGTGAAGCTGTAGGCACGCATGTTTGAGCTCAATGCTAACGTTAGCAAGCTACATGACCATTAGCATACGTTTTAGATATTTAGGCAAGTATAATGTTTACGCATATTTGCCATTTAGTTTGTGTGTTAGCCATGCCCAAACGCTTGCTTCTTAGCACAAGATGTAAAAACATGTCAAGCAATCTATCAAATAGTCGCAAAACTTTCAATCTGGACCAAAATGGTGGATTGACCAATTGTGACCCCATCGCCTCCTCGAGCCCTGCAGATGAAATCATACCCAGATTAGAAATACCTCCATGATATCCAACAGAAATGCTTCTATAGTTATTAAGAAAAAAGTGTAATAGACTCTTTAATGTTGGTGAATATTACATAGATCTGTTTCAATTGCCGCCCTGAGAAAGAGGTATATCAGCTGTAAAGCATAGAAGAGAAGGTTGTATAGTTTTGTGGTTTTCAGTCACTGTTGTACAAGTTTACATGAATATTTTATTTAAATTGTGAAAAATGAAGTGCTCTATCAACAACCCATGTTTATTGAGACCTATAATGCCACAGATGCCCACATACAAACTCAATTCTTCATAACCCGAAGCAAAATTTTCAGTAAACTAAAATTTTTTATTAAATTTTTTTTCTTGTGCAGAAATCCTAAAATACAAAATACCAACACAGTAAAAAGAACCGGAGGTAAAACCCAAATGTGGAGGTCTGCGTTTCTCACAAAGGTCAGAGTATGGACACTTCAGGATAAGAAGAGTGCGCACTTAGAGACTAAATAGGAAATTAATAATCTTTTTTTCCTGTATTTCTATTTTTTTTTTTTTTTTTACAAATAGTACCATAGAGGATTAAGTAAGGGGTCTACCACATTGGACTCAGAGAGAATCCCATAAATGTAATACATCCTGCAAATTAATTTTTCAATGACAGTCCAAATCATCTTAACTGATCTTCTATCTCCCACCCAAAACTGGATTTCACAATCTTCGCCTTTTTACATAATAAGATACACAATAAAAGAGAAATAGCTTCAAACTGGACTTAATTTTAAGTCCCGAACAATAAAAGCGTGCATTGTTCTTTGAACTCCACGTGCTATCCACAATGTGCACTTAGGTTACACCAAATTTTCCAGCCTTCTCTTAGGAAATGTTAGAGTTATATTGGGTCCTTTCATCTGAGACTCGCTTTCACCGGTTTTAAGTTTTTGACGAGGTGGTGTTCAGACAGTACTGCTCTTTGGGAAAGTGTTAACGCCACCACTCCCAGGGGGGTAGAAAGCCACGGCTGTACCAGAGGGTTAGCTAAAGAATGGCTGGGTGTTTGAAGGAGGAAGATGGGAGCGAGGAAGTGTTTTTGGGTTTGGTTTGTGTTGGTGCCGCTGCTGCTCAGGTTGCACTATCGGCATTAGTGGGAGTGTTGTAGGGGGTGTTGGGGCAGAAATGAGAGAGGAGGCTTGATGGGAGGGGAGTAGGGCAATCTGGGTATCCTCTTTTGCAGGCCAGCTGTAGCTACATATATCGGCTGTGTTTGTGGACTCTTCATAAACACCCCGGGTGCGTGGGAAATGGATACATTAAAATATTATCAAATTAAACAATCACATACTCCCTACCAGAATACGAACGTGGCACAGTGTTTAGTATGTACTTAAAGTTAGCCCGGTGTAAAGTCCTACTGCACTCCTATAGTGCTAAGTACTGGCTGTCTCTGTTCCCTTAAAGATCTAGACTGTTCGACGGCTTTGGAACTGGCCAACACGCAGCTTCACATTCAGGTAAAGCACTCCCTGACAAAAAAAAAACAATCCTGCTGATCACCACAGATTCTCTCAAAGAATGAGTTGTTAGCAAACATTTTGCAGTTAAAATGCGTTACAGACAAGCCTTTTACATACTATCCTATACATAACGCAGTAACAGACTTCCATATGTTCACATAAGAACAGTTTAACTGATAATTTAGAGTCAGTGCATTTTAGTCTAACATCTGAAATCTGAATCAAACCTGGAAACTCTATGTAGAGTCTCATAGATTTCTATGGTGCAATGCCATGCTAATAAACAGTTCACTGTACAAAATCTCCACGTTAAGCGCCCCTGGCACCACTCATTTGGACAAGGTGATTACCAACACCAACGCAAGGTTACCGATATCATCTGCTGGTCTTTTCTTTGGCTGGGACATTTTTTCTGGACGGATAGTCCATGCTGCTCCAGAGAACTCAGTTAGATGATTATATTGGTACATCGCAGGATCAATCATGTTGGGATTTAGAGAGTCTATGGCATGTTTACTTACGAGGAGTCGCCTTTTCTACTTTCTTATTTTTGAGCACCAGGACTAGTGACGGTAATGCCCCATAATCCTCCGGCAGCCATAATAACCCCGACTCGCTGATGACATCACCACGTTGCTATCTGCGGTAGAGGCTTTTCTACAGAAAAAACACACAAACGCTCATAAAAAAATACACAGAGCACTTTCTTGTTTCAGTAGTCAGTGTAAATCAAATGACCCCCAGACTCCGGGGTGACGACCTGTAATGCTGACCTCCACAGAGCCCGATCGTGTCCTAAATGCTGTTGTTTCATCACCACATAGTGCTTTCAGGTCATCTGTGCCGGCCCTTATAAGGGTAGGACGTTGTCTCGAATCTCAGGCATTGCTCGTAAGAGAGCCATTACTCCGGCAAAAATACAGAAAAGTTGTGAAACTAAGAGTCTCGTCATCAACATAACGTTTATTTAACATGCAGTGCCCTATACATTTGCACCTCTATGTGCTTTTTTTGTGATCTAATCACACCCAGCAGAAGCACTATTTCCCAATAAAACGTAAATGCTTTTGGGAATTCTGGAATTACCCATTTCAACGAGACAGTATTGACAAAACGGTAATGACAAAGCGCAAGGAAAGCAATAGTGTGTTGTTTTGGTGGCCTTGCATTTGTTGTCACTCAAAACGAAAATTAAGTACTACTGCATGAAGATTGAGCAACAATTGTTGCTGGGAAGGATGGACCACAACCGACCCTTGTCCATTGTAATATGATATCCTTAGGAATAGTAATGTGATTGAAAACCAAACAACAGAGTTATACTCACAGTCTCCACTTGATACCAGAGACGACGCCGGTTGGCATCATGCTTGCAGCTTAGCTGGTCAGTCTCATCGTTTCAGGGTAGCCAGTTCCATCGAAACCCCATCCACCGAACGTTGCTTCATCGGGTACAACAACGAACCAAACAAATAACTGGAAATTACGCTTGTAATAGTGTATTATATTTTTACCTGTATGGTTATAAAGCTGTCTGGCTCCTCTGTACAAAACGAACACAAACATATAACGAAATGCCTTGTAATAGTGTTTTATTTTTACCTGCATAGGATGGAGCTTGAAAAGACTTACCCACTGAATAATCGAGGGTAACCTCGCTTCAGGACAGACGCTCCTCGGTTGTAGTGTGGATGACGCAGGTAATCGTCTCCTTAGATGGTGTATATCTTCTCGGCTGTGGCCCAAAGTATCACTCTGGCAGTGAACGTAACGTCTGAGTTCCGTACTGCCCGGGTGTCACTTCTCCCGGCACCTTGTCTCACCCTCACTACCAGATCAACGGGAAATCAGTGGTCACGAACACAGAGAGAGACACTGGATGTAGGACTGACTTGTATTATGGAGTATTAAACAACTACAGGCACAAAGGTCAGTACCCATAACGGAATAATTTTAAAAAAGGGAGGGTGAAAGAGAGAAACTGCCGTCTTCCACTAAGCACACACCACACACCACACACAGCACCTCACACACTATCGACTGGGTGTTTTCCTTGCAGACGACGCAGGTTGGCCACGGGAGTTTTCACATAGGTGAAACGAGCAACCAGCGTCGGCGTGGACAGGAGTCTCTGAGTTGTTGGCTCACTGAGTGAGTACAAATATCCCAAACATAGTAGTGTAATTTAGCATTGTCAATGTTTTTAAGCCAGATAATATTGAAAAAAAAAAAAAAACAAAAACTAATGTTTAACTTATGGCATCTATTCACAGGCAGACAGTCAAGACTATACCTTGACTCTACCATCTAATTGACAGCAGTCCCTCATTAACATTTTTGGGAATAACCCTCTTGTGTGCGTACATTCAGTAGGCGATTTAAGTGGGGATTGCCATCCTCCTTGTTACCAAATTACCAAGATGCATGCCCACTGTCACAATATGTCTTTTCCGCCCTAGGGGTCCTTTGTACAGGTTTCTCAATTAAACAGACTTTTTGATGACGTGCATTCAAAAGTATGGGATCAAGGATTGTTGTCTTCACAACCACAATTGCCCGTGAAATGTGTCGTGTTACTGACTCGATTAAGAGATCTTAGATTTGGTTTTTACTTATATTTATATGTCATTGTAATGTTTTGTCATTCTAATGAAATAGCGCAGTGTTCCCACCTAACTTAAATCTTAGATTTCTATTTGGTGTGTAGCTGAACAAGTTGAGCAAGCTACATTAGCCCAGCTAAAACCCCATATCACAATATCTATTTTACATGTCGCTGTTCTGCTTAACTATTCCCAATTCTCTGCATAGGGTGAATGGGTTGTTTTGTACCCCCATTGTCGGGAGCTTAGTTCGCCAGTGGGGTTAACGTAATAGACTACAAAAACGAAACAACAACAATACAATACACATACTGATTTAGTCATTGTTATACATTTTAATGCGAACCTTCCATACTTATATATGTCTCTCTGACTAGGGTTTGTGTCCATTAAATCTATGGCCGTGAACGCATGGCTCTGAAATAGCAAGTAGCCTTACTGGGCTGTGTATGTTCTAAAATGCATGGCGCTGTCCGTGGTGCTGAGTGCAGACAATTATGCAAATTGCGGCTGTCCTGTCTTCACTTCATGTTTTGTCTTGGTTCTTTTATATTCTCTTATAGTCGTCTATAGTTTTAGCTTGGTGGGTTTCTTAGCTTATCATAAACGATTGTGTAACAAGGGAAACGCCTGAGGTACGTAGTGCCTTGTACATTTAATCATCTCCATCATGTGACTGTTATTTCACTGAGATAAGACATCACAAATTTGTGCCTTACCATAGACATTGAAGTTTACAGTGTTTTCTCGGTTAGCCTGCAGGGAACGTGTGTATTCACAGAGTAGGTGACTCGTCAGAAAGGCGGAGCGCAGTGAGAAAGTGATGGTGGTTCCCTTCCAGTCGTGGTAGTCCGCCGCTCCTCTGCTAGATTCTTGAACAGTGACAAATCGGTCCTCTGTAGGGCGGCGTGCCAACGGACCAACACCCAGGAGCGTGGATTTGAATTGCCACGTTTCTGCTTAGTGGCCATTCCCAGTTTTCTGCCATGTTACCTTGATAGCAGAGGATGAATTAAATGAAGAAGTAAATGATGAGGGGAATGTAAAAGACCTCTGAATGGAACCCTGAAACTGTTCTATTAGTTATGCCTTTTGAGTGGCAGTGTGTTTGGCCTATTAACTTAGGCATGATTTTTCTATGTCCCTGTTCTTTTTCATTATTAATGTCCATTT
>NC_045745.1:24474796-24500993 GCF_008692095.1 Etheostoma spectabile | reverse complement strand
TATTAATGCATGTTGCTGCTCTATCCAAAACAGCTAACCGTTTAGGTGTACAATTATGTCAGTTTTTTCAAATGAAAGTGGGGTAGTGGAAGTTGCGTTAGTGTGTAGCTTTGGAAAATAAATAGAAGGACGAGAGGTCACTGGTCCCCCTAGGAGTCAATAGGAAATGGACCTCAGTTTTAAATTTCGCTCCTTATTTACTAGCAGCCTGAGACTAACATAGGCTTTTATTCAATTAAGCCTCTCCCATTCGTTTCCTCTTCTGCACACAGTCGTCTCCTCTGTCTCTGCCTCCTCCTTTTTAATCCCACTGACGTTTCTCCCTCTCTCCCAATAGAGAAAGGTAAACAGATGAATGTTCCCATGGGAGGTTACGGTATTACCACTGACCTAACAGCCCCCCCCCCACCCACACACAACACACAACACACAACACACACACACACACACACACACACGACCTAACAATGGCGGTTTCACCACGCAAGAACCCAAACATTGATTTTGACATTCCCCCCATTTTTTTGGTTGTTTGTACATCTATTCACTATGCAGCAGTACAGGGAATCTAAATTTACCTTTCGCCTGAGGGGAGGCCTGACGGTGGGGGTAATGCTCAACAAGATCATGTTACACAGTAAAATGCCATTAGATGTGGAAGCTGTAAACTTGCTCTTAGCCACAACAAATCATTTGTAAGCAATGGCCCTGTTTTGTTTTGTGGGCTGTAAGAACATACAGCAATGAAAGACAAACTCGTTCTTTCCACCTCAACCAGACAAAAAGCAACTTAATTCTCCCTAAACTCACCACCAACAAAAAATCCACTAAAAAGTCCAAATTTTTTGCATGATCCGAGCTGGCAACCCGCCTGCGTACCGTCCGCATTCGTATCCTCTCACAGAGAGCTGGAAATGAGCCCTGAGTCACTTGACTGTGGGGGGAGCTGGACGGCTCTATCAGCAGAGCTGACCATAAAGAGTTTTTGAGGAAACCTTTAAAGTGCTGTAGTAAGGTCTTTTAAGTCATTCTTTTTATGTGGTTTGGAAAAGGCCGAGAGGAAGAAAATGTTTGGGTCACCGGTGATTTTGAATGCATTCACCGTGCCTTTATAAATTACGAATATCAATTTTTGGCTTCAAGTACATTAGGATCGTTTCCTCTAATTAGGGTACTCATTCCATTCCTGCATAGTGATAATCAGCAATTGAAAACTTCAAAATATATTTCAAGCCATCGTTCAATGAACTTCAGACTGTCGGACCAATGAATTTACCAGCCTACAAATAAACATGCAGAAGCCCATATACAATATTGTCGTACAGTAAACACTTGATTTGCGACCTTGACAAGGCTCTAACAGTCAGCAATATGAAATGATAGCTGGCATTGTACGGTCAGATTTTGCCCAATTGTCTACAAATTTAATAGTAAAGGAGTTGTCCCTATTAGAATATGATACACAAAAATGTGGGTTATACACCAATCTTAAGCCTCTGCCTTTTCAGCTAATTTTTTCATTTAATCATTGCTTTATTGTAAATTTTATTTATTAATCAATATATATTTTTGGAATATTGTTAATAAGGACCGAAATATATGCAATCGATTAGGGATTTAACAAAAGTTCTCACTGTATGTTCCATGTTGTCCTACCACTGACCAGTATTAACCAGTTGGTCTTTTCGCACAAACATCAAGTATAAACGATTATTTTAACCTTCTTATCATCCTAAATCCCCATGACCATCGAATAAATGGTAAGTACACACTATTTGCCATGACTGTACATGTATTTGGGGAATGTGCATGCTTTTGTTGTGTACATGTCGGTTTTGTGTTGCTTTTGGATAGCATTACGTATTCAAATACATTTTAGCTTTCCAAAAATGTAAGTGTGCATAGTCAAGATTGTGGTTCTTCCATTATTTATTGAGGAAAGGTGACAACTCTGTAAAGATATAATATGAAATCTCTCCGGAGGTCTGACTGACACACGAGACCGCTCCCACCGAACCCACTACAAATCCTTGGTTCCCCAGCTGACCAACGCAACCTTGTGAAATTAATTTTTTGGTACTTTGCAAAGTCAACAATTGATTTCCTTTTTTGTCATGGTGTCACTCATGTGATATAATTGTGATATAATATTGGATACATTGAAAAGAAGGCTGTTTACCTGTATTGTGCGATGCTCCATAGTTCTTGCACACAGCACCTCCAGGTCACCTGTCTCCACACGCACAGACACACAGACACACACACACAGACACAACACACAGACACACCACACACAAAAGTAAAGGTAAAGACAGTTATGGTGTCAATTGCCACATTAACAAAGAGATATGTTCTTTGTATGTAGAATATAGAGTTTACATTTTTCCTTATTCCCTTCCATTTAAACAAAACACAAATTGCCGCTCTAATGTGTCTGTGTGCATTTGTACGTAGATACGTGGTGTTTGGGAAATTACCTTTGGCTTAGCTTCAACACCATCAAAGAGTGTATTTATATGGAGAAGCAGAGGTCCCTCGTAAAGTAACAAAATAACTTTTTTTAATTGTTAATAGGAGATGAACATACCGTTACATGATATCTGATCTATAGTAGGATCTTGACACCATCCCCCCCCTCACCCGTCAGTCCAGAAAGTTTCAGTCCACAACCTCCTTTGGATCTTTGTTGTGTATGCCCGGGTCCCCTATTTGCAATGTCTGATGCATACATCTCTCGGCATTGGTGAATGGTGAACGAGAACCATAGATTTAAAGTACTTTAGCTTTACGTGTAATTAAAAGAACACAAGAGTCCATGAGAATTTGTTTTGTTTGTTTAAATGCATACCGGCCAACCAACCTTTTCTCTCAAAACCACGCACGCAGCATATGTACCATGTTGTGCGCCCGCACCACACACAGCCACACACCCACACACATACGCCCACACACACAAACCACACACACACACACACAGGCCCATTTATTAAAAAAAACGCCCCTTCCTGGTAATTTTAAACTCACATTAAGTCGCCACTCTCTTAGCTTTTGACATCTTTTTCAGCAAAACCGGAGACTGTCTAGTCCAGAACGAGAGACTTTTCAAGATGATTCTTCAACGAATGATCCGCTGTATTTCGAGAACACAAACATTTACTACATTTTACATCAACTTTATAAGCCGTAAATGATGTACCTGATGCTGACATTGAATATTATAAAAAAATCCATTTTATTTCTATAGTGATATGGCAAATAATCCATTTGGGTACTTTGGAAAGACCACTTTAGAGTTACCTTACCTGATCCTTGTCAGTGGATTTACCAACCAGTTTTAAAGCATCACTGGTCTCCTGGTATGCAAGTACTGCACATAGTCATAAACAAGACACCCAAAACAACATACATTGAGAGGACGATGTCCGTAAAAAACACTTCACCAAATATTTGTACCTTTTCTCAGGTGAAGAGATGATCTGTTTAGCTGCGTTACATGTTTCTGTGTGTGTGGTGGTGTGTGGGTGTGTTTGTTGTGTGTGTTTGTGTGTTTGTGTGTGTGTGTGGGTGTGGGTGTGTGTGTTGTGTGTGGGATCTCTTGTTTATTTATAAACCCCTAGCATTACTGAAAAGTAACATTCCAACGAAGGAATGCCAGTGTTTGTAGGACAGAAAATTCTCACCTACATTACTGGAATGTTAACAATCTTCCTCCATTGGATGAGAGCCACATCATAGTCATAAGAACTCCTTAACACCTTCGTCTCTTTAGCACAGGATATTGTAAGCTGGTTTGTTTTTAAAAGTGTTTAACTTTTTAAACGTTAAAAGAGATCAATCAAGCTTGTAATTGTATTTATCTGTCCCCGAGGAATGATCGCATACGTTTTTAGGAGTCATAATACGATTTGACTAAAAACCTGGAAATATGAATTTACCGAAAAACCCAAAAACATAACTTGACATTGTAACACTTATTTTTGTAACACTAAAGCATAGGCGTTGTCTTTTTCAGATGACTGGAAGAATGGCATGAGTAAAACATCCAGACATTAAAGAACCTTTAACAAAAAAATAAAAAGAAAAAAAAAATTATTATTTTTTATTTAGTAAATCTTTTTTTTATTTACATTTTTACTATTTGTATTTTTTACTACCGTTTTTTTTTTACCCTTATTTTTTGATTTTTTTAGTTTACCTTTAACTGTGTACTTTGACTTTGGCCCTGTCCATCATCAATAGGTTAACGTGACATGCTCCCTACATCTTCAAATTTGAAGCAATGAGCAGCAGTCAAACAAACTTCGGGTCACCAAGAGCCCAGACATCCCTTGCGCTGGTCCCCTCAAATTCCTGAACTTAGGAAGAAATATATGTAATATAGTTTTACAATAGAAAAAAAAACAACATTTGTAAAAAAGAAAAGAAAAAGAAAAGCATAGAAAACAACTTGTTTTTCCATGAAATGCCTCCAACTGATGGGTCTGACTCCATTCTGTTGTCACTAAGCCAAAACCGCCTTAAGGAAAAGTATATCCCTGATTTTGGAGAGATGGTGAGATTTTGACATAGTCGTCTTGTAAAACTCATTTCCCCAAATGAATCATCAAGTTAAAAACTGAAACATTCACCTGAAGTGTATGGATCCCACCATGGTACCTATGCTCTTGTCTTTACGTGTGTGTTTCATAGCCCTTGTTGAGACCACATAACCCTTACCTTCTTCTTCTCTGCATAAAACCCAACAAACCCACCCATCATTGTTGCTCATGTACAGTTAAAGGCAATATAAAACCATATGTTGATCCATTTTAAAACTTTAAACTCTTAATTAAAAATGAGCATAAAGAGTGACTACAAACACATCATTAGAAGTCATTTGGTAGCATCTTAAATACATTACTAGTGTGATTTATTGTACAAATCTAAATCAAATCGGTCCATCCTGTCTGATAAGTGGTGCAGGCTAGAGCGAACGATCAAAACGTGAGTGGTTCTGTCTTCTGCCTGCTCTTCCACCATAGGAAACAAGAGAACCTTTTTCTGGTCTCCAGTTTCTCATCATCATAAATTAGAGGTTGGAGATAAATACTGAGCACACAATTAGAAAATAGACCAGTAATGTATACCAGATCATTAAGCATCTTCCTTCAATTTCAAGAATGACTATCCAGATATCAGATAAAGGTCCTTGTAAATCACTTAGAGTCACTCATTTTGTAGTACTGCTTTCACGTTCCTGGCAAGGCTGCAGGTCACGTCAAAGATCGTCAGCTCCCCATCGCAATAAAATAAATCTGTATTGTAAACTATATAAAACTATAGCATTAAAAAATTAGGCTCTCTTTGTTGCCATAAAAACTCTAGTTGCACTTCATTCACTCAATCAATACATTGTAAAAATCCACGTGTGTTATCACATGTACCATTTTTTATGTATGTGTTCACAAGTACTTCTAAAAAGTCTAATTAGACCCTGAAATGTAAATAACAGAGAATGTCACGTAGATTAGGTACCGTTCTGGTGTGTATGTGTCGCTAATTACCCATTAATAAAGATGGAACTGGGAATTAAAGAGCAGTCCTGGGCAGCTTCCAACATGATAGGCGGGTATGACTTAACAAATAAATGACCATGGCATTAAATGCTAGTATGACTTAAACAAGGTGGATGAGAATTTATAGTGAAAGTCATATAATATATAAAGTAGAAACATGCGTATCCAGGTAAGCACCAGGCCAATAGGACTGTGTGAAATAGCGACCAGCATGGACCGACACACTATGGTAGTTGCTTCTAATTGAACTTAAGCTCTGCGGAAATATGCATGGCAATTAAATGTCTGTTACATGTGTATAAACATACTCAACCCAATATTCTCTCGTGATTGGCCGCCGTACCGCGTACCACCTGATTTGGTTCATGTATACATGTTTTTAGTCGTAACAGTTGGTGCAGTGTGATCACCATATTATAAGCGCCTGAAATGAGGTCAGAAGCTTTACGCAACATGATAGAATTCCACACTTTTATATTTAAAGCGGTTATACTGCATTCAGTTTATATCAACAACTAGTTATACATGCGATTAGTTTGTTTTTTTGGTATTTTGTTTTGTTTTTTTTTTTTTCATGAGATTGAGTAATCGTCGCTTTGAGGCACATAAATTAGTAATTAAGCAAAGTTTGCAGGAGAATACAGTTAAGTGGTGAATTGATGAAATTCAAGGAAATGATGGGAGAATAACAATTACTGAAATACTGGCGCTCGATGTGGTTCAATCTTTCTCATCTAACTCTGAACAGAAGCAAATGACATGTTTCCAATTGTTTGAGTATTTTCTTAAATGTGTATTGAGCCGACTAATCATAATCCATAGTTTGCTTTTAGGGAAAAAATTGGCACCTGCAAACATTGTGACGTAATAAATTAAACCAAGTGGGCTGAAATTACCATCTGGAAAAAAGATAAGTGCTTGAGATGTTCCTTAACAACCTCTTCTCCTAACTTTACCTTTATAACTAGACATCGTTGCTCCTAAGAATTTCAAAAAGACATGGTTCAGATCAGGTTCCCAGTGTTTTCCTCTAGAATCAAAACGCACGACTACACGCACGCACAGCACCACACACAACACACACACACACAGAGATCAGATATAACAACATAGATCAAGCTGGTTCATGTTTTTTCCAACAATCTCTCATATGATTACCGCCCACTTAAAATTTTCCAATGCAGTTCAGGACGCTTGAGTGTTATTTTTTGTCCAAAAATCAAAGAATTTTGAAGCACTCATAAACTTCAGAGGAGAACAAACGTATTCATAGTTTGGAGACACAGTAAAGGATGCAATCTATGTGGAGACATAAAAGCAAAGTAAGCTAAATACTGGGATGACACTATAGTATTGTAATGTGACACAACATTTGTAAACACAATTGCAACGTTGTCAAACTGCTGTGAAAAGATTGTCGATCAAAAACCTCCTATGTAGAAACATGCTTATGGTTGTTAGTTGTTGAGTAATATGTATCTTTATCAGCCAGAAAAGTAGAACCACGCAGTGCACAATGACAACAGACAAGGGGAACTTGTGCCAAGAAGCATCAGCACCAGCTTGTATGTGTGGATCATAATGCCAATTACTTTTTAAGTGCTGTTGTGCTGGTAGCACAAGGTGGTATGTTGATCTATGTTTGTACATGTTTTGTGCAAGTGTGCCAAATATGGGTTCTAAATATGTCCATGACAATGTTAAATAGACTTATTTTAGCTCACCCATCTAACATGAGAGATATGACTTAGTGTTAATTAGTATGTCCAACATAATATTAGTGTTTCCATTTAACAAAGCTAAGCAGTGAAAAAAAATGCGGTATGGTACCAGGGCTGCATAAGTTACACACCCATGCTAAAGTAGTAAAAAAGGAGGAAATAAACAAAAAAAAAATCTTTGGTAATGATCTTAATGCTTAATCAAAAAAAGTGTGAAAATCCCATTTGTATGGACCACACTTTTCTTTGTGACGAAAATGTAGTGTAAATAAATAATGTTCTTCCTAAAATACATGGGCCAAAGATCTACACCCCATGTTACCAAAATGAAAAATAAAAATGACAGAAAACCCTAAACCTTTTAAGTCATTTAGTTTTATTTTTTAAACTTTGTCATAACTGTTTTATACTTTTCTGGTTCTCCTGTATCTGTCGTTTATTGTCGTAAAGGGACCTTGAGTGTTTAGAAAGGCGCTGTTAAAATAATGTATTATAGTTTAGTATTATTATATTCATTATTATTATTGATAGTATTAAAGGCCGGCAGTTTTATTGTTGAAAGGCCCAGTTACTCCATGTCCAGGTATCGTATGCTTTTAATAAAGTTCCCTTGGCCTTTGGAATAAAATTAGCCCCCCCCGCACACATCAAATCCCTCAACATCAGAGAGCCAGCTTGGGGAATTTCATAAGATCACTCTCAATCAAAACACACCAGCTATTTAATTAAAACTGATAATATCTCCCATGCCAATCCTCTAATTGCGTCCACGTGAGTTCACGCATATGTACATGAGGCTATTCTGTTGTGACTGCTCTCTCCGGTAAAAAAAAAAAGCCTGTGGGCACCCAGATAGCTCATTGGTTGAGCGTGCACCAGGTACAGAGGCGTCTGCTCCTCATGCATCGAGGTCCGCGGGTTCACATCCAGCGGGGCTCGTTGCGCATGTCAACCCCCCCCCCCCCCCTCCTACTCTCCCCTTTCACACATCTCTGTCTGCCTATCATAAAGGAAAAAAACCCAAAAAAACATAAAAAAAAAAGCACTGTAAAACATTTTAACACATAAACCTCACTGTCTCCTACACGTCATCAAGAAAGCACCTTGTGTTTCTACCTTTTTCTAAGGTCGCCTAGCTTCTTCATTGCTGATTGACATTGCTCTTCGTTTTAGCTGCAGAAATATCCAGTTGCAAATAAGTTTTAAGTGTAAACATTTTTGAAATCGCTAGTTCTCCCCTCCCTCCTGTGGTCACTGACCAGATCCACACACAAAAACTTATTTCGCCGTACCACATGTAATTGCCATATCATACATATTTGGTTCTGACAGAGAATGAAATTAATGGGAAATGAGATTGACAATAGAAGTGAGGTTTGATGGGTTTAACCACAAGTGAGTAAATTATAAATGAAGTGATTTGCTATACATATATTGTAAAGAAATGACGTACCGCTTGAACAACAAGTAGCTGAAATAGCAAAAATGTATATCTAGCTCATAATCAGATTAGTCAGGAACTTACCTATGGGCTCTATTTCTTTTTGAAGGTGAGACTGCCTTTGATGCACGTGCCAAAAAAGAAAAGATTCCTCTGAAACCCCCATGAACTTCATAGTGTGTTTGTCTGCATGAAGCAAAAGCCACATAAACAGACAGTAATTTGACAGAGTGAGTACTTAGAATAAGGTAAGTATTGCCCTATCACCACAGAGAATGAGCATGCAGTTTATCAGCAGTTTCAGGCAGCGTTTACAGGTGGGAAGGTGTGGAGGTATCATTCCATCACACTGCAGTAGTAACTCTCACTGGGTGCTCAGTGTGCCATGTGGAGTAGCCCACCTGCCGATCCATATCGTAGTAGTAAGTAGGCACATATTCCCACAGCCACCGCTGATTCTAGAGAAGCAAGACTAGTGGTAAACCCAGAACTTGTTGAGAGGTTACAAAATACAGAGCGCACGAGTGAGTAAAAATTAACCAAGGGCTGGCTAATGCTTTGATCAGAACTTTGCCAACTGGTTACCGGGTTGCAGCAACAAGGACCAGCCTGTGAAGGAGTGATTGGTGTATAAATATAAGGAAAAGGAAAACAAAAAAAAAACACAGTAACTAAGATATTAGCTTGTAAAAATGGGCTGTGGACTGTTATATGCATAATTTTTTGGGCTTCACATTGTAGTGTTCAATGTCCAATCTCAAGTTTGAAACATTTGATTCGCCAAGGTATGGATATTAGGTGACTTTCACACGTAATTGGTTTCACGTCGATAGGCCGATTACTTATCTTCATGCTGTTACCACAGATACTGACTCAGCTGTACAATAAAAGACCTTTACTTGCATACAGACTGTGAATAAAAACGAGGGATTAGTAATAAAACATTAGTGCTAACTCTTGTACATTATGAGTGTTTGAACGTTCTGGACATAAAATCCTGTAAAATAACTTGACAAATTCATTGCTTCTGAAAATTGACCATCCCTTTTGTATATTGACTCCAGCAAACCTTTTCATGGCAAACTTTGATTAACTCACACAATGTCAACAGTACTTGTAGGTTTGTGTTCTTACAGTACATGCTGGCTCTTGCCAGTCACTGGCCATTTCTCCTGAACACGTCTCCTTCGACTCCACAAAACAGGTGTCCATTACAGCTGTAAGTCACTTTGTTCTCAATTCCAACAACTGTTCCCTGTTCGTGGTGCCCAGGTGGGATACCAGGATCGGCACACTCCCTGTTGCGGTCATAAAAGAGGCACAAATGAGGTTGTATCCCAAACTTGGAAAGGAAATCGAGTGAGAAGAAAGTAGCTGGCTTTTCATGACTACCGTCACGTCTACAGATAGGGCGTGGCAGCCACTCCACTTCCGTTGGGTAAGCACACACGTCTGAGGCAGCCGCGGAATCTGTATCCAGAGTAGTCACCTCAATGTGTCTCATTGTCCCCAAAGTACTCTCCTGAGGAGGGGAGACTGCCATATCCCATCACATTGGGGTCGGGGCATCAACACCTGCAAAACAAAAAAATCTGAGTAATCATGTAGTCAGGCACCGTGGCTAAGTGAGAAACATTATCATCACTGACTCACGCCTGCATCTCTGAGGTGTGTTTCTTTGGGCAATGGTTTCCAGGAGCTACTCAGCTGCTCGCACAAGCGGGTCAAATGCGGTATGGATAGTAGCCCTCGACATGGTAGAACAACATGCTGCCTATCTGCAGCTGCTTGGTCAGCGTGTAATCACCTCCACAATTTCATTTTCTCCTTTGTGCAATCACACCGAACTCATTCCTGAAAAAGAAAAGACTATTACTAGTACTAGATGTACTAGTATATCAGACTTTAGAAAAGCTTGCCCGAGCTGCAAGCCATTACCCAACAAGTGCTAGTAGTAACTACTAGGTAATAATGATTAGACTCCTGTGTCCCCTTTAACACAACAGGTCTCTCTAGGTTTTAAGATGTCTTTTGTTCATATTTCAAAGTGGAATCTACATGGGTCAAGATACATGTTTTTTTTATAGTTATTTCTTTTATTGACTGTAATTGCATTAAATGCTGTCGGCGCTTTGATGAAAACAATTGGATTATTTAAGTTGGCACTATGACAGGATTAATAGGAAACATGAAATAAGGCCTATTTTATATTTAGCTGGCAGCAAAGTCTATATGATAGCTTTTAAAAAAACTGACAAGTACTATTTCAGAAAGAAAACATTCTAAGGGAGACAAATGGATGATTAATTCTATTGCAATATTATATAAAACTGTTTCCATCGCAGTTTTAAAGTGCTAATTGCCGTATGAATTGTTGTTTATTTTGTCCCTAAACTAATAACCCAATTACACATTGCTAAGTGTTAGCCTAAACTATGTTACAAAGACTCAGCTGACTTACTTGCAGTTAATATAAATTTTGGACAGCCCCATGGACAATTGGAAAGTCAAAATTTTGTATTAATAGTTTTTTATTAAAAAAAAAAACTAGCTTACCCATACAGGGAGACATGAAAGTGCAGCAAGCCAGCTCCGTGGATAGCAAATCCATGAGACCTTAAAACCTGGGAACAGTGTAAAAAATAGAGGACGTTCAGGAACACTACATTTATTGTAAGTGGCAGTGAGTTCAGAAAGAGGGACTTGATTAACAAAGACCATCCTGGTACTTATAACTTGATAACAAATAAAAGAACAAAGATAATGTGTTACAAGCAAAACATTTCCAACGATGTTTACCATAGCATTCACTTAAACACTATTTAAGATATTTTAAATAATTCAATTCAATCAACTTGACTAATGTAGAAATAAGGAATGTACCTGTGATACAATTAGCCTCAAAGTCTCGGTTTTGTGTGTCTTGAATCAACAAAACAGCCTGACCATAAGGTCAGTTTTGGTTCTGTATTTTCCACACTGTTAACATACACGTACATGTTGGACTTAAAACAAAAAAAAAACAAAGAAATTGTGCAAACTAACAACTTTCAATCTTTCCAAAACCGCAAGCAATCTTGAGCTTTGCTTATTGACACGTTGATATAAGTATTGATTGAACACTCTTGCCACATACCACACTGGTTTGACTCAGCCCTCCCTGACCCTTATACCTCCCGCTCCTTCATTGTTCAGTTACTACTCGAACGCTCAAATACTCTCTAATAATAATACTTTAAAACAATCGATCAGGATTGTTTTGTGGTTTGCATCCTGTCTCAACTTGCTTGACCAGTGTGAGTTAAATGAAACCCTAGATATGTACTATTATGTAAAAGCTTGCCTCAGTCTGGTTGATGCCAGGAGAGTAGATAGATTAGCAGGGGCACAGGGGTATCAGATTCACAGTTGCCCTCTTTTATCCAAAAAGGTTTAGACTAGACCAAAACAATTCCTTCTGGTCATGTTATAGTTCAGGTGTGTACAAAACAAGTAGTCTGCATATTAAACACTTAAAAAAAAACAAGCCTTGTTACCCACACGCCTCACCACATCAGTAACATTTCTGACAGGTAATATATATAGCCTACACTTTATTCAACTTCAACATGTTTTTTTATCGTGATTTTGTCTCCAAGTAACATTGCTAACACAGATTTAACAGACATTAGGTTTCTACACAGGTCGTTATGAACAAACTAATCCCAATTGTTTGGGGTTTGTATCCTATCAACCTATCATTTGGATAAATTGATCTTATCTAAATTTAGTGAGTAGCTACACTACAATAACCTCTAAAAGGGAAAACATTCTGTACTTGCATTGACCAGCTTTGGTCCCTAAATTCAATTTCACTGATAGTCAAGATTAGTGTTAAACCCATTCCCACATCATTGCTTCTCCTCTGGTCCCGCCCTCGGAAAACTACACTGGTTGCGATTGTTTTATTCAAAGGCACCATCATTGGTTCAATCATTTTTTTATTTTTATTGGATCAATCTAACAAATTGGGGCGTGTGATTAAATCTCGGTGATTAGTAAGGCCTATATGTTCTGGAGGAGCGTTATACACATTGTACGGAACGAAGGACCAATGCCAGAAAAGAAAAACGTAATATTATGTTGATTACGTGAAAGTGTATCGTAATACCACGTTTTTCCCCGTTTTAACAAGTGTGTCACGTTTTACACAAGATATATCACATTAAAACTTAGTTTATAAAATTATATGAAACAATAATGTATCACGTAATAACGTGAAAGTTGTTGCGTAAAAACACAAACACATATTGTTTTAAACTGGAACTTTCATGGTTATCGTGATAAATAGAATTTGAAACAAACAAACATTCATTGTTACAATGACTGTAAAAAATAAGTTGATAATATTTGATAACATTTTGTTAAACAGCTTTAAACTTTTCACGATACTTGACATTAGGACTTTAAGCAGGGTACGTTTTTAACATTTCTCGTCATTGCAAACAAAGGTAGGCTACTTAATTATTGCGTCCATGAGGCTAAATGAAAGACCCAGGTGTCAGATTTCTTATTTTTGTAAAATTCCTCTACCATTTAAATTGTAGAGGTGGCGTTGAATTGTGCAAATGAAGGTTCGGCATTTTAATATTTATTAGCCTTATTATGAGTAGGCCTATATACGTTGTTTATTAGCCTACCTTTTTGCGCATCATAACTTTGCACGAAGTAGCCTATATGATTTACATTATGATTAGTTTAATGAGATACGGTAAAAGTTACAAAAAAAATCTATCAATAATGCGAAATGTTTTTTAGAAATGTTCGGCGTCGGGAGTCAAAGAGGAGGCATGTACGAGGGTAAACCATGGACAATAAAGAAACACGTAGAAGAAGGAAGATCGGACCGGAAACGACGATCATGGGGAAGTTGTCACATAAAACAACAACGCGCCAATTGTGCTATTCACTGTCTTTTTCTGCCTAAGGACACCATGAGCAATTTTCGATCTTTGTGAGTACTGAGGAGACCTGCTGGCTAAGGAGGCTGTGCAGGTAAATAGTTCTTTAACTGCGAGTTGACATCTCTGTTCTTTAATTATTCCGCTTGATTCAGCTTAGCATCAGGGAGCAAATGAATTCAACGTACAGTTAACAATTTGTAAAGATAAAATGGTAAATATTCGGTGGGAAGACACTGCGTAGGGTGTCTTTCTGAGTAAAATAAAATTTGCTTAAGTATAGCCTGGACATACTGTTTTTTTTCTATGACAGCCTGACGGACTGGGTGCTTCTGTCTTCAGCATGCTGGCCTTTTGTGCAAGACTGGGACCTTGTTACTCTGGGAGAGGAGCCTATGGAGAGTAAGAATATCTTTACTAAAAAAATCAATGTCACTTCTTCCACATATTGTACAGACTTTTTACACAAAATTTGGTTACCAATATTATTCCATCTATAACAGTACAGTACTTTTTTAGTTTGTCAGTGTGACCCTGCTCATGTGATGCAACAAATCTACCCAAACTTATCTTTTTACTGTACCAGTTAAAAGGGAACTGCTGCTGCTGACACTATTATCTGCTTTCCTCACATAACACCTTCCACTGGTGATTTTCTAGAAAAACGGACTTGCTTTACCAGTTAACACACTGTCTTTAATACAATAAAATCTTGAAGTCTGAAGCAGCAAACATCTGGTAACTGTTACATCTTAAAAACCCTCATCAGACTCCCATCCATCTTTTCTTATGGTTCAGAGTGAACTGCTGGTGAACAGACGACAGAGGAGGCCGTAGCAGTGAAGGTGATCGATACCTCTCAGGCTAAAGAGTGCGCTGAGAATGTAAAGAAGGAAGTCTGCGTCCATAAGGTAGGGTCATTCACCTTTAGGACAGTTAGTATAACTTAAAGTGTGAAAATAAAAGATGTATTAACACTAGGTTGCCGGCCATTGGAGTGTAATGTGTGTGAGTGTTTATCTGATGAGCAGGTGGCACCTGTATGGTAGCCTTGCCACAGTGTGTGAATGGTTCCTGTGAAATGTGAAAAGCGGTTTGAGTATTTTGGTAAGACTGGAAACGCGCAAATAAAACATTCCACTTAGGTTTATTGCACTTCACAGTGTTTGAAACACAAGGGTTGTGCTGTGCTAGTAAGGGACGTGGTTGAGAAATTGCCTTTTAATTAAGTTTTCCATTACATAGAATTTATTTAGCCCAGATATGACTGAAGTTTTTATTGTGGCCTTGCCAACAATCCCACAATGCATTTTAACCATACACAATGTACCCCAATAACAAGTTTTTACTGTTATATGCACAATGTTTTCAATGTTAGCTTTAACCTTTAAACTGTTATTTAACCCAGAAATGTTTAAATGTACTCTAAATGAGATTTGCTACTGGGTAGATGCTCACCCACGCCAACATCGTTCGTTTTTTTGGCCATCGGAAGGAAGTGTAAACAATGTACCTCTTCCTGGAGTATGCACTGGAGAGAGCTGTTCGCCCGAATAGGTAATGGACGACTGCAGTGAAAACATAAGCTACTTTCATGGAGGTTGTGACCAGTAATGATCACAACAGTCTGAGGGCCCTATCTTGCACCCGTGAATCAAAGTGCCGAGGCTCGTGCACAGCATGCGCACACTATGCTGTACACACATACAGGAAGCGCAGCAGCACACAACATGCACAAGATTACAATCCAGCCAATAACAGACAAGAAGGATTTGAGGTTCGGTTGGGAAGTTACCACAGAATGGAGGGAGGGGACAGGTGAGGAGAGGGAGGAGGGTGCAAGCTAGTCTCGTTTTCCACATCCTCTCTATCTTATGTGGCTGTTAGAACAAAAGACGTGCATTTTTTCCCCAGCTGGTCTGGAACCCTACTCACCCCCCCATGCATGAGTGCCTTGGTCTATGTTATGAGTAGTGATGTCTCATGTTAGTCTTTTTTTGTCCTGTTTTCTTTTCTTTGTCTTGTCAAAATGCCTTGTGTTTCTTGCGACCTAATTTCCCCACAGGGACAATAAAACAAACAAAACAAAAAACTTTAGGAAGGAATTGTGATAGAACAACACTTTCTAATTCAATCCCAGCCAACAGCTTATTCTTCAATCTCACACAAATATATTTTATAATGTAATTTCAAGTACCTTGACTGTTTGATAGAAACCTAGCTCATATTTTTCCCTCTGTGTTTTGCCCTTAAATTAAAATAGATTTACATAGCTCAATGGAAAAATACATGCAGTATGGGCGTGGATGACTATAGCCAATATGAAATAATATCAACCTGATATAATAGCGTGCTAGCTTTTTAGAAATTAGGTTTATTTCATATGCCGCTGTGTATTTGGATGGTGGTCATTATTCAGGTTATTAAAACGTTCTATATATCAGAGCCTGATGTGGGATGGCGGAGAAAGATGCGCATAATTTTTTCCAGCAGCTAATAGCGGCTGTGGTGAGTGAAGCAAATCTGTGTGTTGATGTGACTTCTGCGGCTGCGTTTAATGTTATTAAATTCTCAGATGCACTTTTGCGGAATACCTCCACTGTGCTGGTTCACCCACAGAGACATAAAGCCAGAGACTTTTTTGCTGGATGACAAAGGTGAGGAAATACATGTGGTATCAAGGTGTAGAAGCAATTACTGTGGTTTGCATTTGAAATAACCATCATCTTCTGTTGTCCTCTACCTTCGTAACCTGAAGCTTTCAGATTTTGGCCTGGCCACCATGTTTCGGTTTAAGGACGAGAACGTCTTTTGAATCGACTCTGTGGGACTCTCCCTTACGTGCTCCAGAGCTTCTCAGCCAACCAGAGTACAAAGCTCAGCCGGCAGATATCTGGGCTTGTGGGATATCCTCACTGCCATGCGGGCTGAGGTACGATCACAACGTGTGATTAGATTTTGGGGTTTTCTTTCATTTACAGTATAGACATAGTTAACATACAATAAAAGAGACAGGCTGGTTGTGAGTCATCTACAAACCATTTCACTATTGACAGAGAAAACTGAGAAAACATGTTTATTGATATTATTATTTTATATATGATTTTATTATTATTATTAATAAATACATTAAACAAAGGCTGCACTACTTTAAAATACACACTTATTGTTAACACTGACCATTGATTGGGATCTGGGATCGAGCTTTGAAGAAAAGTAACACTGTAAGAAATGCTGATTTGCATTTCTTCTCTTTGCGTTTTCAGTTGTTGCAGCAGCACTGTCTGTATTGCAGTGGATGTGTGGAATGCTTTATCACTCTTTTCGTGTTGCTTTTTTTTGTCAGAGTTGCCATGGACCAGCCCAGTACAGCTGCAAGAGTATTCAGACTGGCTGCAAAAGAAGACAACCTGTCTCCTTGGAAGAAAATACAACCAATGCTCTTAGTGAGTAGGGCTGCTCGATTCTGTAAAAAAAAAAAATATATTACGAGTAATTTGTCAATTTGAAATCACGATAATTTAACATGATTACTTTGACTTCTGGAAAGATTTGCAATTATTAAGTTTAAAAACAGTGGACAAAGTTAAATAAATCGGCAGTAAAAAAAAACACACAACTGTGAAATTTCCTTAAAGCTAACTCTCGCAAAAATCAACCTAGGGTCTTTTATGAATGTACTCAAGTCACTTTGGTTAAAAGCATAATTAGGACGGAAGTGCCACTTTTAAGATTTATTGTATTATTGTTTTTTGGTCAATGGCTTTTTAATGGGAAGATAGGGACCCTTGTATATAGCATCAAAATCAACTTTTAACACACTAAGAAGGCTCAACCAACATGAAACTTTGCTCAAAGAACTACCAAGGCTCTACACATTAACGCAAGCATTGGACTGTGTGTGGAAAAACCAAGAGCTACAGTGGTTGTTTAAAGCTTTCAAACTGATGTTTGACCGGTACATTCACAAAAACTATATTTTTTATTCAGAACACGAGAAAATAAGAGTTTACTTAAAAAACATAATTGTTTTTCTTGAGTATTCTGTTTTTGTGATCATTGAGCCGAGACGATAATCATATTGAATTTAGTTTAATTGCACACCCTATTAGTAAGTCCCAAATTAGACTTTAAATGTATTTTTAATAAAAAGAATGGCATTATCACATTTAACTTTTCTCTTCAGGTTTGTTGCCCAAATTGCTGCTGCCCAGTCCAGATGCACGAATCACTATTGCAGACAACAGAAAGACCGCTGGTTTACTCAGCAAGGTTCAGTATCAGTATAGACAATTTAAATTAACTTTACCTTTAATGTTACCGGACTGATGTTGTCTGTCTGCAGGTGTGAAGCACCCACCTCTGGGCTCAGAGGAAACAAACTTCTTCGACAGATGTGGGGTCATACCCCGGCCAACAGGTCACACTTTAGTCTTTCTTCTTCAACTAAAATCTGTTTCTTTTTTGCAGTTAATCCTAAAACTATGTTCCTCCCTGCACAGTGATGACAGGTCATTTTTCTAGCTCTCAGCCTGATTTTGCCGCAGGTGGCTGGAAGCCATGTTGTTAATCGGCCAAAGCGATGGCCAAGTCAGCTTCTCTCACCCCAAGCCTGAGCACATGTTGCTGGGTAGTCAGCTCTTGGCCACCGGGAGCATCATTAATTCACCATCCTCGGGCTACATCCATTTTTTAATTTCTTTAAACAACATATATCTCCCAACATATGTGATTTTCCAGCAACACAGGCTCATGGTCTGTTGTACAATAGCAGCCATGATTACTTTTTTCCTTCTGTTTTCCTATACAGAAAATGTATGATTTATGAAATCCTACCTTAATGCTGACTTCTTCTTACTTTCTATGTGTGTCGCCATGGCAGAGATTAGTGCGAAGAATGACGCGTTTCTTTACCACTGTGAATGCCGACAACTCCTTATCTGCCCTGAAGACGCCTGTGACGGCCTGTCACTTGGCTTCAAACTCCCTGCACCAAACAGGTACAGCTGTGCTCAATGTACAGGACTCAAAACTTTACAGAGGTTAATACACTCCGACTACTGATGGGTAATAAAACACTTCTACATCACGCAGCCAGGCCCCACACACACACACCCACACACACACACACACACACACCACACACACCACACACCACACACCAAAAACAAACCTTCTCCACTGCTTCAGATCATAAAACGTTTGAGTTAATGAACCTCTGTCGGCCTTTTAGGTATGGTGAGCACACTGGACAAACGCAATAACAAACCATCTTCAAAGTTCACCTGCTAGAGATGAATCAGAGAGTGCTGCTGAACTTCAATTATCTAAGGTCAGTTAAATGGTGTATGTATGTTTCTAACATGATGATCAATTACCACATTCAAATGTGAGACAAAGTTTAATTGCCACTAAAATCAAAATTTCCGACTGCACTGAAGTTAGCACATTAAGGCAGTGGAGACAAGAAAGAAAAGAGATGAAGCCAGAGTTGCAGGGACTCTTTATTGTTGCAGGGCACATCACCTATTACAGCAGCTCAGTGCTTGTGTTTACTTTTTTACCTTCATAATGTTTTGTTGCAAAGATAGAGGCAGTGGGGTTTCCTGTTACAGTAACTTTAACAGGACTCATGTTGTCTACCGCAGGATGATGTTGCGTTTCTTTCTCCAAAAGTAGAAATCAATAACTTTTTACTTTTTGTGTGTAGTCGCCATGGCAGAGAATTAGGGATTAGAATTTATTTATAATATATTAAAATTCTAATCCCTAAATTGAATATCGAAAAAGCTACCTACCCTTGAATAATATTCAGATCCACCCTAATTTGAGATATATGAATGGCAACTAATGCCAAGGAACATGAGGTTCTTTTTTTTTCTACTGTGGGTCCATGTAGCTGAATGAGCGCAGGACAGTCTCCAAAACTGTTATATCATGATTTACCCATCAGTCATATGACTCATGGTTCATGTATAACATTTTTTTAGTGTTAAAGACAAAATGTACCAAAACTAAGAGACAACAATGTATGGATTTTTCCTTTGGTCCAAACCATTTGAAGTAAACTAAATAAACGTATAAAAAACTGGCCGGTAAAGATAGATGTTAATGTTTTTTGTTTTTCCAGGGTGACGGTCTGGAGTTTAAGCGTCTCTTTGTGAAAATAAAACAGAAGCCGGTGACATCATCAGCACTCAGAAGATTTTACCCCCCATCACATAGCAGCCTTTACTACAATTGCAAACTGCTATGGCCATGGAGGGAGAACCTGTATATATTTAGCTGTTCTATTGATATTTGAATATATCCTTCTGTTCTCTTCGTGTACTGTGTCTCCTTGCTTGAAGTTAGCCGTTAAAGTGTGGTTATTCAGATTAGTGTTCAAAAGTCATGATTGTCAAGTCAGGTACACATAGTATTCGGCAAGTTGTGTGATTGTGTTCTGATTATGTTGAAATGATACAGTCCAAACTCTTGATAATTATTAAAAGACAACATTGTGAGCTAAATGTTATGCTATAAAGATGCAATAATGAAGATGAACACCTGCTCAAAAATATAATTTTAGGTTTAATATGAGGTGACTCCAATGTTCAGTATCCATGCAAGTCCATTTCTTGTTAATCCCGCCCTGTTGGCTAAACCGTATACACACTCATTATCTCATTATTTAAAATCAAAAGATCAAAGTTTGTGTAGAATATATTTGCTTATGAGTGTAGTTGAGATAGATCTAGTTGCATGCAACATACTGTAAATGTCCAAACTGTTGCAGAACTTAATTCCAGGTTAATTACAACCAGAGTAGTCTGATATAGCCTGTATGTATGACTATGAGCCTGTGCCTTGACTGTGATGTTGGCGCTGAAAGGTTCATTGTCGTCTCTGGGGGAGGGGCTTGGCTGGTGGCGGGGGTGGCACTCGTGTGAGGTGGTAAGGTGACGCTGCCTGGGTAAAACCATGGTTGGACCGAAAAAAGACCAGAGACAAGGTTCAGCACAGGTAATGAGCATCAAGAATATAGTTGCTGCGGATGGTCAAACCAATTGAAGCCTTATGTGTATTTTATTATAACTTGTCATGGTAAGATAGTCATGAAAGTTAAGCTGCTACCTTCCACACATTTCATGGCATACAAAAGTAAACTAATGAACTAATTAGACTAATAATTTTTAGTCTGATATGGTTTTTCCACGAAAAAGTCGGAATCGGAAGGTTGGCGGTTCAATCTCCTCCCCTTGTCGAATTGTCCATGGGAAAGACTGTAACCCTGAGTTGCCCCCCCCATGCTGCGCCTTCGGAGTGTAAACGTGTGTGAGGTTTATCTGATACTGCACCTTTTACGGCAGTCTCTGCCACAGTGTATGAAAGTGTGTTAATGGTTCCGGTACTATGTAAAAGTGCTTTGAGTATTTGTTAAGACTAGAAAAGCCCTATATAAGAACAGTCCATTTACATTTAAAAAAAAAAAAAATCTAAAATTGTAATACTAAAATTCATTGCCAAACTTCAGACTAATCAACCAGAATCAAAAAATTTTGGTTTTCCATTTGGAAAAAGTCCCTGGTACCTGCTACCAGGGACTTTTTTTTAGTGTGTTGCACCTTTAAAAAAAACAAAAAAAAAACACAAATTCTCACTAGGAGTCAGCTTCTGGAATTTATCAAATTCCAGAAGCTGACTCCTTGACTCCTACTCCTGACTAACTAGACTACAAACTGACGCTAGCAGAAACAGTGTTTATGTTTTTAAGTTTTAAAATAGGAGAAATCTGCTGTCTGGCTCAGTCTAACCGTCTGATTATGATAGAACGCTGACTTTACTGCTGTATGCAAGATTTGTTGGCTGTAGGCCTACAATTCTTTACTACGTAGATAGAAGACTAAATGTGGAATCATGAACCAACAAACAAAACCTAACGGGGACGTTTCGGGCTGCTGTGGGATTGCTATGGACGAAGTACAAATGGTAATACATTGATAGTAGAAATTATGTTTAACCATAATTAATAGCTCACGATACTGTATTGTGACAATTAACTTTATTTTTATTTTTTTTCGTGTTTTTTTTTTTTATTATTTTTTTGCGGGATGCATCCACCAAACAAGTTTGTCCCCAGAACATTTGCAAAGCCACTGTCGCACGTCTGGAACTTGCGCACCACCTAAGACATTGTGATTGGTTTAATGATTGCAAACACCTTTTTTTCCTCCTATCTCAGCTAGAATAGATATATAGATAGATAGATAGATGGCTGGTCTGGCAATGCGAGACTAGCAGTGTGGGTAACTTGGACAGCAAAACCATCTTAAGCTTGCATGAACAGGTGTTTTAGTGGGCACATCTTGCCTGGACTGTGATCCACAATCTCCTCCATTCCTCCCTCTGACCTGCCTTCCAATTCATCCTCTGGGAAGTTGATGTTTTCTCTTGACTGGCTATGCTGCCTGGACACATCAATGGAAAAAAAAACTGTTTTAATGGCATGCCTGTACACAGAATTGGCCGACAACATCATTAAACTGTACATTTTTCATTGCTGCTATTATACGTTATAGAAAGTTTTACAGATACTTACAAACCAAACAGCATTTCATGTAGCCCTGTGAGAAAAACACATTAATGCATTATATAAATTAATGCACAATGGGACAACGTTTTTTGTTTGTGGTTGGGACTCACAGGGATGTTGTTGCGGTTGCGGATTATGAACACGAACAGCGCTGTGAAGGCTGCAAAGGCATCCCTCCTATAGCTGCTCCAATCACAGCAGGGTACACATTGTAGCGTGTTTCCGCTGCAACACATCACAGTACACATTGCAAAATAGTACACTTTTAAGAAAACAGTTTCTGACATTGTGCCTCATATTGTTTATTATTGTTTTTGCTTCTTTTAGTGATTCTTAACCCATGTCAGCATTGTTCTCGACTGTGAATGGAACAAATTATTTGTAATGTTTAGCTTCACTGGAAAGCCAGAGTTCAAGAAGTTTGAGTGTTTCTTCATACTTTTGTTGACAATATAATTATTACAACAATACTTACTTTTGAAAGAGAAATACCATTATTTCCTAATTGTTGTTTAAAACACAGTATAGATTTGCTGCTGCAGCCTTACTTGGTCTGGTATGACCAGTATTTTATTGTGGCTTATGTGGCAAACAATTAGCAGATTGCTGTTTGCCATTACTGACATAGTAAAACATTTCATTACTCTATCTTTCTTCTTTACTTGTTTACTTCTGTTCAGCAAAAGGTCACCTTGCCTCCCTTTAATAAGTCAACCCGTTAAACTGAGTGTAGGTGTGCATTAACATAATACATTGGCGTAACGGGAATGAAACCACTAGCCTATCTTACCCTGACATCTACCTTCAAGCCCTAAACAATCCCCTGGTTTGGTCAAATCCTGTTATACATTAACAAAACTTATTTACAAGAAATGCACACAGTGCCAGATAGAGAATAGTAAGGAGCTGGCTGTTTCACTTAAGCCCCCAGCTGGTGGAATATCAACATTAATCACGGCCTGAATGCAGCGCAGATGCCCCTGGTGGAATAAGATTTAAGACACCCAACTCAAGTCCCTCCTTGCTCAGTTCTTCCATAGTCCCCTATCTGACCACACTTTCCTCACTCTGTTCACTTACTATACTGGAGTCTTGGCGAAGAAGGGTGCCGAGGGTGCGGTGGTTGACAGGTGTGATGCGGACTGGTAGGTAACGGTTGGTATCAGTCTCCCTACTGTATAGATCCTGACTTCTGGGTCCGAGGATAATAGGGTACCATCTGGTGGTTTGATCCTCTCCTCCGTCTCTGTTTTGAATCATTGTTGCTACCTCTCCTTCGTGGTCGCTCTGACACCCATATGTGCTGCAGGATGAACTGTCCATCCTCCTCCTCCTTCGTTCTCTACCTGCCACTCCAGCTCCACCTCGTTACGCTTTCGGCTGTGTACATCACTGACCAGGGTCACATTCGGTGGCATGGGGTACCCTGTTAAAGACACAAATACAACCGTATATGTGAAACCCTGTAGGCTGCTCACTGAAGGATGCAGCTTCATTTTCCCCATACAAATGTGGTATCAATCTCTTATCTGACTCTCAGCAAGTAAGAAATTGTGTTCCCAAATCTCAAACATAAAAAAAACGCTCTAGCAGTAAGACACAAATATTTAAGAACTTACTCTTGATCATCAGTGACATTGATTTCAGTTCCTCCCACTGCGTTGGAAGTGGTGCATCTGTACTCGCCGCTGTCTTAGTCTCATCTGTTCTTCCAGTCAGATTGGCCCATGCAGATGTTGTGCAGCAGTGCGTACTTGAGGTGTCTAGGACGCCCACACCCTGATTGTTAAACCATGTGATTTCACTGGCAGGAAGGTAGTTGGATCTCAGGTTGCAGGTGAGCTGAACGTCACTCCCCTCGTATACAGACACAACTCTGCGTGGTCAGCAATACAGAGCCTCTACAGGGGACAATGAATAAATGAGTTAATTAACAAATCACATTTGCAATTTTCTTGTCAGGTGTGTCTGACAATGTGCACTGACCCAGTGTCAGCCTGCAGGTTTTGGTTTGGACCAGAAGTGGATGCTTAGCATGGCAGGTGTAGGGTTTTCCGCTGCGGGCGGTGCCGTAGCGAAGGATCAAGATGTTGGAGTTTTCTTCTCCACCTTTGGCCTGGCCATCTGGGCCCTCCCACCACACCAAGGCCTTTGGGGCCCCTCCATCCCAGGAGCAGGACAGCATCAGATACTGTTTATTATTAGTCACATAGGCAAAACACTCCGGCTCTGCAGGGGGAATATCTAGCGGAGGGAAAAAGGCTTAAGTGAGACGTGAACAATGAGCAAAAAACACTCTTTCCCCTTTCTTTGTTTCTTACATGTGCGTGTGCTGCACTGTGTTGATTGTTTGAGAGCCAGGTGGGAGCCCAGGCAAGTAAACAAGCTGTTGGAGTTGAGGCCTTCAGATGGCAGCAAGACGGCAGTGTTGGTCTCGTCTTGGCCCACTTGGTTCCCGAGTCCGGTCCAGTGGAGAGAGGGGGAGGGTAATCCGCCGGGCCAAGAGCAGAGGAGTCTCAAAGTGGTATAATTCAGAGCTGCCTCAACAGAACAGGAGGGGGAGCCATCGGGTGGGTCTGCGGGGATGAGATTCAGCGTAACGAGACAGTTATGTGCAAAATCGGGATTCTGTAAGGTCCGAGAAAGTGCCTGTGGTGCTACAGTGTTCAGGGTTTTTCAAAGGCGCAGGGAGTGGGTGGCAAAGCTTTAAAACTGCGATGACAATAAAATGTATTTACAGTATTGAATCAGTACTGTAAATACATTTTACTATTTATTCTCTTTACTTATATTTATTTGTTTATTTATCTTTAGAGTGTCTTGTACTTTTCCTCCTATCACTTGGTGCATCTCAGGGCTGTATTAGCTCACCAGTACTATTGTACATTGTATACTGCAGACTGTACCACCAGTGTGCCCAACCAGTTACTTTTGAAATATTCTGATGATGCTGTGCTCTGCTAAACTTGAAACTAAACTATACAATCCTCAAAGATTTGCTCTAAGATCATCGGTCAACCTGTTTCACACTCCTTTCAAACGATCCACAAGAAGAGCATGCTCAGACTTGCTATCACCATCTCTTCTAACTACATGCATGTTTTAAATTGTGAATACCAACTTTTGCCTTCTAACAGGCGATTTAGAGTCACTTTGGTTAGATTCAACAGGCTTAAGAACTCTTTTACACATCAGTCTATCCTGTTGCTAAACCAAAATCAGTTTGCTGCCATTCAATCTCGATCTGAGGATATTATGAAACATGCTTCTTTGCCATGACTGTTTATATGTCTTCATTGTTGTACTGTATGTGTTATTGTTGTTTTGCTCTTTGTGTATTTTTCTTTTCGATTCTTCTTTTGAGTGGCGCTGCTCGGGAACGCAAAAGGAATGTCAGTGTGAACTGACAATGAATCGTAGAAGTGCAAAGGATGAAGAGAAGGAGGGAAATGAAGAAGAATGCAGTAAACTTGAGAGACCAGGAGGGTCAGAGTAGGAGAAGACTACAGAAGGAGATGCAGATTCAGAAAGAATGACAGTGGCAGGGAGTGACTACAAGAAGAAGGCAGATAAAGATCACAGGGAGAAGAGGGTAGGCCTGGATAATATGGTATCTTTTTGTTCTCTTTCCATATAAATTGCAGTACAGTAGCATAACATGCCACTCATTTGGATAACATGTTTTCAGTTTTTGGCTTTTTTTGTTAAATATATGTTATAGGGTTTGATATGTAAAGATGAATGAGTGGGTCTAACTTGATCAGTAATTATGATCAAACAAAAATAAAACAAATGCTATGATAGACTAAAACTGTAAAACTGCACTAGATAATTCTATTTGCCACACTCTTCTTTCTTTTTTATAAAAAATAATAGTTTAAAAGTATTTTTGTGTTTGTTTTGAGAAAGCCATTTACATACAGTATAGGGATTCCCATGTACCGTCTTTCCATGAACCCCCCCCC
>NC_045745.1:24469673-24474786 GCF_008692095.1 Etheostoma spectabile | reverse complement strand
CAAGACCTCTTGCCACCCAATGTAAATTTTTCTAGATCTGCCACTGTTTGCACGCCAAAACTCTCTCACGTGCGTGTGATATGTCCCCCAAGACACAATACAAACATGCATAGTGTGCATGTATACAGCTGGGATGTCAATGAGGGAAAAAGTCCTGTGCTTTGGAAAGGCTTAACAAAAATTAACAACTCATGGCTTAAAAATATACTATAGAAAGAGTCATAATCGCCCATGTTTTCAGTTCAAGGTGTCCTGGCAGCAGTTTTACAGATGTCTCTTTTACAATGGTGGCCAATGGGGTAAATCCTATCTGGGCTGCAGGGGGTGTTTTTTCGTTGCAAGTCCGTGAGTGGCCACAAGACAAAATCAGCAGATGGGCTGAGCACTGTATGTGGGAGCCCAGTCTACACCACTGCCACACTCTGCTGCGGGTGTATGTGGAGGTGTATGTGGAGGTGTGAATGTGTGTGAGTGTGTGTAAGTGCATTTGCAAGCGTTTGGCTCTGTTTTAAAGTCTTAGTGTGTACAGGAAGCTTGAAAAAGGCGAGATAAATAAGACTGAATGAAGTTTGACTGTTTAAAACAGAATAAACAAAGGGGTTTCTGGGTAACACTGAAAACAGGAGTTTAATTGAAATTGAAAAGATCAGGGAGTTGTGTTCAGTGTTAACTACAGGTGGGGACTGCAGTTGGAAAATGGCAATCTGCTAGAACCTGGCACAACGCATATTCTCTTGTTGTACAAGACTAGTGTTTTATTGTGTGCTGTCCCTGTCTTGAAATAAATAAATTACATTACAAAAATAATGCTGAAAAGGCAATAACATATGTGTTCTCTTCGTCTTGTGCTATAAATATTAAATCTGAGTTATCATCTGTCTTTTAAACTCCTTGCTATTTGCAGCACCAAGACAGAAGAACACAGGTCAGGACTGGGTGGAGAGAGGTTCACAGACAGAGCAGGAGACTGATGGCATAGTCAAGTTCAGAGGTCACAATCACACTCACAGTAGACGGTCAGGGATGGTTTTTTTTGGAACGGGTGTTGAGGTAGTTGTTCTGTGCCAAGCAGGCGTAGTTGCCAGTGTGCATGCGGTAGATCTTAGTGATGGTTAACTGCGCCCATGTACCTGAGTTTTGTAGACCAGACGAACTGACTGGCCGGGTTGGACTGGGCTTGACACAGTAAACGGTCTCTCTCTCCAGGGCTGAATATCCCCGCTCTGTTATACTTACAGTCACGTCTATCTGAGATATCCGGGCCAACTGGGAGAAAAGACATGCACACACTCAAGATATAGCCGCAGACATGTTACGAACACAAGAATCATGAGCTCAGCGTCAGCAATGGTAGCTACAACACTGCCTCCGTACCCAATATTAAACCACTGGAGTTCAAGTATTACCATACACACTACAAGCAGGTTTGATAATGTGTTAGGTGATGACTTATCAAGTTATCATTCAACCCACGCATAAGTTACATTTTCTCTGAGTTGGAGAAATGTTGAGTGTTACCTAATGCTTTCTGTATTTTCTGTCATATTTATAATGTTACAATAGAATTTCATGTAAAGTCGGCCTGCCACACAACCGTTTGACTTGTATTTTTTGAAATATGTTGGGTCCATATGGTTTGTGTTTAGTGTTGTGAATGTGAATGGGTACCTTCTCTGTCACTCTAGCCACTGAAAAGAATAAGGCGGAGAAATCAGCCAATACAAACTGTCAGTCTAACGTCATGTTGCCTGAGCTCATTACTATTCATGAGCTTGCCTAGTTGCGCTGGGCAAAGGTGTCTACTAGCTAGGCTCTCATTGGCTAGTTGTTTAGCCAATCAGCTTGACATATTAATGAGAACTGGCACAAATCAAGCTGAGTCTTTCTATACCACACTAGAATGGCTTAAAACAAGGTAACCAAGCATTTTTCCACATAAAAAGGTTATGATACCATAGTAGCAGGACACCTTTAAACGTGGCCTGATGCTCTAAAATAAGGTAAACATATTTCAGAGAAATCCCTGTAGCATAAACCTCCGATTTCCCAGATTTTTTTTCTACTCTCGTTGGTGTCACGTAACACCTATGTTTCGGCCCTCCGGGTGCGCATCGTACATGCACCCGGTGGAAATAGGGGTGAGGCGATACAGGTGCAGCAGCAGCCATTGCAGTATGAAAAGATAAATTGTTGAACATTAAAGCATGTATCAAACTATCTTCTAGAATCACAAAATACAATATTAATCTGAAAACAGTATATATAGGCCGTTGCCATAGTTTTAATTGGTATTTGAAAGTTTGTATTAAAGAAAGTAGATATAAATGCATTTCTAAAGTCTATGGTTTATTTTTTTTTAAACTTGAAACACCCAACTCTTTACCCAAACTCCCAAATACTCACAGATGGTGTTCCAGCATAACCGTTAGAGCTCTCACTGTTGACGTTTTGCTGGCCACACAGCGGTAACCCCGGTGTGGTTGCGATTGATGTTGGTCCGTTGATAATGTTGGTGTTTCCCTGTGCAAAAGGCTGAGATGTTTCCGCTGCGGGTCTCATGCTCCCACACATACTGGATGGGTCCAGTGCCATTTTCCAGATTGCAGCGCATCCACATCGTAGATCCCCCACCGAGATACATCACTCATCAGGAGGTAAGGCTTACTGACGGGAACTGTCTTCATGACTAGGTCAAAACACATGTAGGTATGTTGTAACTTTGTTCATCTGCTGTCACAGGAAGAAACCCCCCCCCCCCACAAACACCACACCCTAAGCTATGGGGACAACAGCACCGGTAATGTTTGAATAATCACCTAACTCCCCTGTTACCTTTTTGTAATGTCCATGATTCATGTTTTTTGCATGTATTTTCTCATCTGTTCGCTAAGACATCCCTACCTCAATCTCCTGTCCTTTGCTCAATTCTTGTCCATAAGTCCCCTATCTGACCACACTTTCCTCACTCTGTTCACTTACTATACCGGAGTCTTAGCAGCAGAAGGGTGTCCGACGGTGCGGTGGTTGACAGGTGTGATGCGGAACTGGTAGGTAACGGTTGGTATCAGTCTCCCTACTGTGTAGATCCTGACTTCGGGTCCTGGATGATATAGGGTCCAGCTTGTGGTTTGATCCTCTCCTCAGTCCTCCTGTTTTGAATCATTGTTGTCCACCCTTCCTGGTGCTCTGACACCCCATATGTGCTGCAGGATGAAACCTGTCCATCCTCCTCCTCCTTCATTCTCTACCTGCCATTCCCACTCCACCTCGTTACGCTGTTGGCTGTTGTACATCACTTTGACCAGGGTCACATTAGGTGGCATGGGTACCCTGTTTAAAGACACAAATACAACCGATAAACTCATGTGTCCCCTGTTACATCACAATTCTTTTACATTTTGGTTTGCACAGGTTGCTTCTGTCCTGGTTCCAGCTCTCTGAGTGTCAGCTTATTTTTCCCATACAGATGGTATCAATCTTTTTATTTACTCAGCAAGTAAATAGCAATTGTTATTCACAACTGTCAACATCTTAACAAAGCTCTAGCATAAGACACAGATATAGGTACAAAATGAAACTACTGTTGACTCTAAAGTGACTTAATTCAGTTCCTCCCACTGCGTTGGAAGAGAGCATTTGTACTCGCGCTGTCTTGTGTGTTTTGTGTCTTTCACAGTCAGATTGGCCCATGCAGATGTTTGCAGCAGTACGTACTTTGAGGTGTCTAGGACGCCCACACCCTGATTGTTAACCGGTGATTTCACTGGCAGGAAGGGTTTTGGATCTCAGGTTCAGGTGGCTGAACGTCACTCCCCGTCGTATACAGACACAACTCTGCGCTGTGTCAGCAATACAGGAGCCTCTACAGGGGACAATGAATAAATGAGTTATTAACATCATATTGCTTTTTTTTTGTCAGATGTGTCTGACAATGTGCACTGACCCAGTCAGCCTGCAGGTTTTGTTTTGGACCAAAGTGGATGCTTAGCGGCAGTGTAGGGTTTTCCGCTGCGTGCGGTGCCGTAGCGAAGGATCAGGATTGGAGTTTTCTTCTCCACCTTTGACCTGGCCATCTGGCCCTCCCACCACACCAAGGCTTTTGGGGCCCCTCCATCCCAGGACACAGCATCAATACTGTGTATGTTAGTCACATAGGCAAAACACTCCGGCTCTGCAGGGGGAATATCAGCGAGGAAAAAGGCTTAAGTAGACGAACAATGAGCAAAAAACACTCTTTCCCCTTTCTTTGTTTCTTACATGTGCGTGTGCTGCACTGTGTTGATTGTTTGAGAGCCAGGTGGGAGCCCAGGCAAGTAAACAAGCTGTTGAGTTGAGGCCTTCAGATGGCAGCAAGACGGCAGTGTTTCATTGGATTGTTTGCTGCCTGTGCCAGCCTCGTCTTGGCCCACTTGGTTCCCGAGTCCGGTCCAGTGGAGAAAGGGAGGGTAATCCGCCGGGCCAAGAGCAGAGAGTGTCTCACAGTGTATAATTCAGAGCTGCCTCAACAGAACAGGGAGCCATCGGGTGGGTCTGCGGGGATGAGATTCAGTGTAACGTGTGTGTCAGGTTGTTGGCTTTTAAACACTCCTACCTAATTCGTAGGGAAAAAAATGCTTTTCCTGAGATATCTATTCACTTCCACTTTTTCTTAGGCTAAAACTAGGCAACATAGATGAATGGCAAGTCCATACAAAGCCTGTCTTCTCTAAATGTGAAGATGTGTAAAAAAAGGAAATGCTCGCTATCTCTCTTGGGGATAGTTTCTTTTAGTCAGAATATTATGATCTGAGTAATAGATCAAAATGCATAACCTCAGCACAACAAAACCAGAGCAGAACGACACGTGCGTGTGTGCAAGCATGCATTTGCAAGCGCAAGCTTTTTGGTCTGTTTTGAAGTCTTAAGCCCTATTGCACACGATAGTAACATCTAGGCACCTTGTGTGATCTGCGTTTTCGGAGGCACATTCAGGGTAAGCAAATCCTGCTTTTACTTGAATTTACTGAAATATCTGTACCCCAGAGTTGGCCACCCGGAGGCGCTCAGGAGGCCAGCCAGGGCGAGGCCGCCGCACCACACTTGGTTGGGTTTACGATCTTTTTGAGCCGAGCCT
>NC_045745.1:24469233-24469648 GCF_008692095.1 Etheostoma spectabile | reverse complement strand
AGGTCAGAGGTCACAGATCACACTCACAGTAGACGGTCAGGCTGATGGTTTTTTTGGAACGGGTGTTGAGGTAGTTGTTCTGTGCCAAGCAGGCGTAGTTGCCAGTGTGCATGCGTAGGATCTTAGTGATGGTTAACTGCGGCCCAGTGTAGACCGGAGTTGTTGAGAACCAGACGTACTGAGGCATGGCCGGTTGAACTGGGCTTCGACACAGTAAAGAGACGCCCCGCTCTGTTATACTGTACGGAGTCACGTCTATCTGAGGGATATCCGGGCCAACTGAGGAGAAAAGACATGCACACACTCAAGATATGAAGGACGCAGACATGTTACGAACACAAGAGATCATGAGCTCAGCGTCAGCAATGGTAGCTACAACACTGCCTCCGTACCTCAAATTTAAACCACTGGAGTT
>NC_045745.1:24468919-24469223 GCF_008692095.1 Etheostoma spectabile | reverse complement strand
CATACACACTACAAGCAGGTTTGATAATGTTGTTAGGTGATGACTTATCAAAGTTATCATTCAACCCACGGCATAAAGTTACATTTTCTCTGAGTGTGAGAAATGTTGAGATTGTTACCTAATGCTTTTCTGTAATTTCTGTCATATTTATAATGTTACAATAGAATTTCATGTTAAAGTCGGCCTGCCACACAAAACCGTTTTGACTTGTATTTTTTGAAATATGTTAGGTCCATATGTGTTTGTGTTATGTTGTGAATGTGAATGGGTACCTTCTCTGTCAGCTCTAGCCACTGAAAAGAAA
>NC_045745.1:24467300-24468909 GCF_008692095.1 Etheostoma spectabile | reverse complement strand
GAAATCAGGCCAATTACAAAAGCTGGTCAGTCTAACGTCATGTTGCCTGAGCTCATTACTATTCATGAGCTTGCCTAGTTGCGCTGGGCAAAGGATGCTACTAGCTAGGCTCTCATTGGCTAGTTGTTAGCCAATCAGCTTGAATATTAATGAGAACTGGCACAAATCAAGCTGAGTCTTTCTATACCACACTAGAATGGCTTAAAACAAGGTAACCAAAGCATTTTTCCACATAAAAATGTTAATGAGACCATAGTAGCAGGACACCTTTAAACGTGGCCTGAGCTCTAAAGAATAAGGTAAACATATTTCAGAGAAATCCCTGTGAGCATAAACCTCCGATTTCCCAAGAGTTTTTTTCTACTCTCGGCTTGGTGTCACGTAACACCTATGTTTCGGCCTCCGGTGCGCAGCGTACATGCACCCGGTGGAAAATAGGGGTGAGGCTGAATACAGGTGCAGCAGCAGCCATTGGCAGTATGAAAAAGATTAAAATGTTGTTGAACATTAAAGCATGTAATCAAACCTATCTTCTAGAATCACAAAATACAAGTATTAATCTGAAAACAGTATATAATAGGCCTGTTGCCATAGTTTTAATTGGTATTTGAAAGTTTGTATTAAAGAAAGTAGATATAAATGCATTTCTAAAGTCTATGGTTTATTTTTTTTAAACTTGAAAACACCCAAATCTTTAACCAAACTCCCAAATACTCACAGATGGTGTCCAGCCATAACCGGTTAGAGCTCTCACTGTTGACGTTGTTGCTGGCCACACAGCGGTACCAGCCGGTGTGGTTGCGATTGATGTTGGTCACGTTGATAATGTTGGTGTTTCCCTGTGCAAAGGCTGAGATGTTTCCGCTGCGGGTCTCATGCTGCCACACATACTGGATGGGTCCAGTGCCATTTTCCAGATTGCAGCGCATCCACATCGTAGATCCCTCCACCGGAGATACATCACTCATCAGGAGGTAAGGCTTACTGACGGGAACTGTCTTCATGACTAGGTCAAAACACATGTAGGTATGTTGTAACATGTTGTTCATCTGCTTTCACAGGAAGAAACCCCCCCCCCCCAAACACACACACCCTAAGCTATGCGGACAACAGCATCGGTAATGTTTGAATAATCACCTAACTCACCTGTTACCTTTTTGTAATGTCCAATGATTCATTGTTTTTTGCATGTATTTTCATCATCTGTTCGCTAAGACATCCCTAACTCAAGCTCCTGTCTTTGCTCAATTCTTGTCCATAAGTCCCCTATCTGACCACACTTTCCTCACTCTGTTCACTTACTATACCTGGAGTCTTAGCAGCAGAAGGGTGTCCGACGGTGCGGTGGTTGACAGGTGTGATGCGGAACTGGTAGGTAACGGTTGGTATCAGTCTCCCTACTGTGTAGATCCTGACTTCTGGGTCCTGGATGATTATAGGGTACCAGTCTGGTGGTTTGATCCTCTCCTCAGTCTCCTGTTTTGAATCATTGTTGCTGCCACTCCTTCCTGGTTGCTCTGACACCCATATGTGCTGCAGGATGAAACCTGTCCATCCTCCTCCTCCTTCATTCTCTACCTGCCATTCCAGCTCCACCTCGTTACGCTGT
>NC_045745.1:24466590-24467290 GCF_008692095.1 Etheostoma spectabile | reverse complement strand
ACATCACTTTGACCAGGGTCACATTAGGTGGCATGGGGTACCCTGTTAAAGACACAAATACAACCAGTAAATACTCATGTGTACCCCTGTTACATCACAATTCTTTTTACATTTTGGTTTTGCACAGGGCTTGCTTCTGTCCCTGGGTTCCAGCTCTCTGAAGGTTGCAGCTTAATTTTTCCCATACAGATGTGGTATCAATCTTTTTATTTAACTCAGCAAAGTAAATAAGCAATTGTTATTCCCAAACTGTCAAACTAGTCCTTTACAAAGCTCTAGCAGTAAGACAACAGATATAGGTACAAAATGAAACTTACTGTTGATCTCTAAAGTGACATTAATTTCAGTTCCTCCCACTGCGTTGGAAGCAGAGCATTTGTACTCGCCGCTGTCTTGTGTGTTTGTGTCTTTCACAGTCAGATTGGCCCATGCAGATGTTTGCAGCAGTACGTACTTTGAGGTGTCTAGGACGCCCACACCCTGATTGTTAAACCAGGTGATTTCACTGACAGGAAGGTAGTTGGATCTCAGGTTGCAGGTGAGCTGAACGTCACTCCCCTCGTATACAGACACAACTCTGCGCTGTGTCAGCAATACAGGAGCCTCTACAGGGGACAATGAATAAATGAGTTAATTAACTAATCATATTTGCTTTTTTTTTTGTCAGATGTGTCTGACAATGTGCACTGACCCAGTGTCA
>NC_045745.1:24466443-24466580 GCF_008692095.1 Etheostoma spectabile | reverse complement strand
TTTGGTTTGGACCAGAAGTGGATGCTTAGCATTGCAGGTGTAGGGTTTTCCGCTGCGTGCGGTGCCGTAGCGAAGGATCAGGATGTTGGAGTTTTCTTCTCCACCTTTGACCTGGCCATCTGGGCCCTCCCACCACA
>NC_045745.1:24466033-24466433 GCF_008692095.1 Etheostoma spectabile | reverse complement strand
TGGGGCCCCTCCATCCCAGGAGCAGGACAGCATCAGATACTGTGTATTGTTAGTCACATAGGCAAAACACTCCGGCTCTGCAGGGGGAATATCTAGCGGAGGGAAAAGAGCAAAAACCTCTTTCCCTTTCTTTGTTCTTACATGTGGGTGTGCTGCACTGTGTTGATTGTTTGAGAGCCAGGTGGGAGCCCAGGCATAAACAAGCTGTTGGAGTTGAGGCCTTCAGATGGCAGCAAGACGGCAGTGTTGTTCATTGGATTTGTTTGCTGCCCTGTGCCAGCCTCGTCTTGGCCCACTTGGTTCCCGAGTCCGGTCCAGTGGAGAAAGGGGGAGGGTAATCCGCCGGGCCAAGAGCAGAGGAGTCTCACAGTGGTATAATTCAGAGCTGCCTCAACAGAAC
>NC_045745.1:24462549-24466023 GCF_008692095.1 Etheostoma spectabile | reverse complement strand
GAGGGGGAGCCATCGGGTGGGTCTGCGGGGATGAGATTCAGTGTAACGTGTGTTCAGGGTGTTGGCATTTAAACATCCTACCTAATTCGTAGGGAAAAAATGCTTTTCCTGAGATATCTATTCACTTCCAACTTTTTCTTAGGCTAAAACTAGGCAACATAGATGAATGGCAAGTCCATACAAAGCCTGTCTTCTCTAAATGTGAAAGATGTGTAAAAAAAGGAAATGCTCGCTATCTCTCTTGGGGGATGAGTTCTTTTAGGTCAGACATATGATCTGAGTAATAAGTCAAAATGCATAACCTCAGCACAAACAAAACCGAGAGCAGAACGACAAGCGTGCGTGTGTGCAAGCATGCATTTGCAAGCGCAAGCTTTTTGGTCTGTTTTGAAGTCTTAAGCCCTATTTGCACACGATTAGTAACATCTAGGCACCTTGTGTGATCTGCGTTTCGTGAGGCACATTCAGGGGATAAGCAAATCCTGCTTTTACTTGAATTTACTGAAATATCTGTACCCCATGAGTTGGCCACCCGGAGGCGCTCAGAGGCCAGCCAGGGCGAGGCCGCCGCACCACACTTGGGTTGGGTTTACGTATCTTTTTGAGCCAGGCTGGGCAGAGGTTACCAGGGGCACATACCCTATCCCCACCCTGGCAGCACCCACATAGCATTATTGTCAGCCCTTGGACAAAGCCGCGGGGGGCGCATGGACTTGGTTACGGAGGACTCTGGTCGGGCAATGGTCCAGATTCGGTTGGCCATTAAAGGTGGCATCTGCCGCCCCCGCCATCCCATATCCGTCTTCGTGAACGGGATAAAGAGGCGCAAAGGAAACAAAAACCTTAAAAAATGATGTACGACCCTGCCAAATCCCAGACGTGTTGATTAACAAGGGACTAATATCATCACAGTGCATGGTACTCTATTTGAACGGGATTAAGATCACAGACAACTTCTGTAATTATAATTAATTAAAACAGAAGAGTCAAAGGAGAGGGTTAATTGAAAGTGAAAAGGAAGTTTTGTTTAGTTTGACTAGGATGTTCAGTGTTAATAATGATAAAAATCAGGGGCGATAAGAGGTCACAGATCACACTCACAGTAGACGGTCAGGCCGATGGTTTTTTTGGAGCGGGTGTTTAGGTAGGTGTTCTCTGCCGAGCAGGTGTAGTCGCCAGTGTGCATGCGTAGGATCTTAGTGATGGTTAACTGCGGCCCAGTGTGCAGTACCTGTTTACGAACTCACAAAGCTCATGAGTCAGACGTCAGCAATGTAGCTACAACACTGCCTCCGTACCCTCAATTAAACCACTGGAGTTCCAAGTATTACCATAACACACTACAGTCTGTTTGATAATGTGTTAGGTGATGACTTATCAAGTTATCATTCAACCACGGCATAAGTTACATTTGTCTCTGAGGTTGAGAAATGTTTGAATTGTTCCTAATGCTTTTTCTCGTAACTTTCTGTCATATTTATAATGTTAATATATTCATGTTAGTCGGCCTGCCACACAACAACCGTTTTGACTTGTATTTTTTGAAATATGTTAGGTCCATATGTTGTGTTTGTGTTAGTTTGTGAATGTGAGGTACCTTCTCTGTCAGCTCTAGCCCACTGAAAAGAAATAAGCGGAAATCAGGCACATTACAAAAGCTGTCAGTCAACGTCATGTTCCTGAGCTCATTACTATTCATAGACTGCCTAGTTGCGCTGGGCAAAAGATCTACTAGCTAGGCTCTCATTGGCTAGTTGTTAGCCCATCAGCTTGAATATATGAGTAACGGTCACAAATCAAGCTGAGTCTTTTCTATACCACACAGAATGCTTAAAACAAGGTAACCAAGCTTTTTCCACATAAAAATGTTAATGAGACCATAGTAGCAGGACACCTTTAAACGTGGCCTGAGCTCTAAAGAATAAGGTAAACATATTTCAGAGAAATCCCTGTAGCATAAACCAAAAAATCCGATTTCCCAGGTTTTTTTCTACTCTCGGTTTGTGTCCACGTACAACCTATGTTTCGCCCCCGGTGTGCGCATCGCGTACATGCACCCGTTGGAAAATAGGGGTGAGGCTGAATACAGGTGCAGCAGCAGCCATTGGCATATGAAAAGATATAAATGTTGTTGAACATTAAAGCATGTAATCAACCTATCTTCTAGAATCACAAAATACAGTATTATCTGAAAACAGTAATATAATAGGCCTTTTGCCATATGTTTAATTGGTATTTGAAAGGTTTGTATTAAAGAAAGTATATAAATGCATTTCTAAAGTCTGGTTTATTTTTTTTAAACTTGAAACACCCAAATCTTTAACCAAACTCCCAAATACTCACAACAGATGGTGTCCAGCCATACCGTTTAGAGCTCTCACTGTTGCGTTGTTGCTGGCCACACAGCGGTACCAGCCGGTGTGGTTGCGATTGAGTTGGTCCGTTGATAATGTGGTGTTTCCCTGCAAAGGCTGAGATGTGTCCGCTGCGGGTCTCATGCTGCCACACATACGGGATGGGTCCAGTGCCATTTTCCGATTGCAGCGCATCCACATCGAGATCCCTCCACCGGAGATACATCACTCATCAGGAGGTAAGGCTACTGACGGTGAACTGTCTTCATGACTAGGTCAAAACACTTTAGGTTGTTGTAACATGTTGTTCATCTGCTTCACAGGAAGAAACCCCCCCCCCCCCAACACACCACCCTAAGCTATGCGGACACAGCATCGTTAATGTTTGGAATAATCACCTACTCACCTGTTACCTTTTTGGTAATTCCATATTCATTGTTTTTGCATGTATTTTCATCATCTGTTGCGCTAAGACATCCTACATCAAGCTCCTGTCTTTGCTCAATTCTGTCCCTAAGTCCCCTATCTGACCACACTTTCCTCACTCTGTTTCACTTACTATACCTGAGTCTTAGCAGCAGAACGGTGTCCGACTGCTGCGGTGGTTGACAGGTTGTGCGGATGCTGAATGGTAGTACGGTTGGTATCAGTCTCCCTACTGTGTAATCCTGACTTCTGGGTCCTGGATGATTATAGGGTACCATCTGGTGGTTGGACCCTCTCCTCAGTCTCCTGTTTTGAATCATTGTTGCTGCCACTCCTTCCTGGTTGCTCTGACACCCTATGTGCTGCAGGATGAAACCTGTCCTCCTCCTCCTCCTTCATTCTCTAACCTGCCATTTCCAGCTCCACCTCGTTACTCTGTTGGCTGTTGGTAACTCACTTTGACCAGTCTATCTGAGGGATGTCCGGGCCAACTGAGGAGAAAAGACATGCACACACTCAAGATATGAAGGACACAGACATGTTACAAACACACACAACTAACAGGAGACACCTCCTGCTTCATTCTCTCTTCTCACATCATCTTTACAATCTGCCTAAAGGAGATCATGAGCTCAGCGTCCGCAATGGTAGCTACAACACTGTCTCCGTACCTCAAATTTAAACCACTGGAGTT
>NC_045745.1:24461476-24462539 GCF_008692095.1 Etheostoma spectabile | reverse complement strand
CATACACACTACAAGCAGGTTTGATAATGTTAGGTGATGACTCAAAGTTATCAATCACCGCATGGCACATGGTTATATTTTATGAGTGTGAGAAATGCTAAAGCTGCATGTCCTCTCGATTTATTACTCACACATCAAATGCCAAAGAAGGAAAGTGAACAAAATCAAAGCATACAAAGATACACCCAAATCCTACCCCAAACTCTCAAATACTCACAGATGGTGTCCAGCCATAACCGGTTAGAGCTCTCACTGTTGACGGCGTTGCTGGCAACACAGCGGTACCAGCCGGTGTGGTTGCGATTGATGTTGGTCACGTTGATAATGTTGGTGTTTCCCTGTGCAAAGGCTGAGATGTTGCTGCTGCGGGTCTCATACTGCCACACATACTGGATGGGTCCAGTGCCATTTTCCAGATTGCAGCTCATCCACATCGTAGATCCCTCCACCGGAGATACATCACTCATCAGGAGGTAAGGCTTACTGACGGGAACTGTATTCAAGACACGTTCACACAGTTAGGTATGTTTACAATCTCTGAAGAACATGGTTCTTCATCTACTTGTTCTTCATCTGCTTTCACCCTTAGCTACGTCCCTGCCTGAAGAAGGTAAGTGTTTCAGAGTGCAGATAGTCTTACCTCGGACAGTGAGGTGCACATAGTAGTAGAAGACTTTGGGCTCCTGTTCTATGTCATAGAAAGCCTGCGGTTAACAGGCCTCGTGCAGCATGATGCAGGTTCTCGATACTCACAGCTGCCTGTTTGAGATGACCGTGAGCTGTCCAAGCGTCTGGGCCAGCTGCTGGATCCTCTGCCTTTCCCCAAATCATACACCACAGCTCTTATAGCTTCAGTTCCAGGCATGGTGAAGCCCATATGTACATGTCAGGTAAGGTGGACCGCATTCCAGATCACCGCTTTGCCCACCCCTCCATACACACTGGTGTCCTGGTACACCACCTCCCTTTGGGATTGATCTCCACCGCTGAAAGAGGGAGAGGATACACTGACATGCAAGCAAACCTCTGTGTGTGTGTGTGTGTGTGTGTGCGTGCGTGCGTG
>NC_045745.1:24460627-24461466 GCF_008692095.1 Etheostoma spectabile | reverse complement strand
TGCGTGCGTGCGTGCGTGCGTGCGCGTGAAAGAAAAGGAGATGGTGGTGTTGAGTGTCCTGCCAATGTTCAGTTACAAGATTAATTACACTATTAAGTTTCAGACACACTTTGATAGTTTAATGAGGGTTTCCAAAAGCAGATAAAGAATTAGTCAAATTATTCTTTCTTAGGTATTCTCATTCTCTGTTAACTCTAAATCGACAGTTTCGGTGAACTGTGTTCCACTGTTATGCATTACATTAGAAGACAACTCCTCACACACTGTAAAACAAAACATTTTAAAACATCTTCTATTTCTATTTTAGCTCATAATTAGAGCCTGATTAATTGGCAAGGCCAATATGTCCAGAACGTGATGTTCAGATCACGGTAGACATATTTGTATTAGTGTATATTTTAAGGACCAATAAGTCCAGAACAGAAACGATAATGCCACTATTTATTTTTTCACTAAAGAAGGGTGACACTTTTTACATTTAAACTGTAAAATTTCCCACTCTGTAGAAATCATGGTTACAAATAATCCTGTGGTACAATGTTTGTTTTTACATAAATTTCTAAAAAAGAATATTGTCAATATATTGTTATGAAACTATGAACCTTCAATAGCAAGTATTTGTTGTGCTATAATTCGAATCTTGAATTTGAACTGAATTACAGATATATAATGACATAAATATACTATATAAATAAATGATCATCAAACATTCAACTCCTTCTATGTGGAAAACCATTTTCTAACTGCAAGTCAGATAAGTGCAAATGAATCTGAAGACATAGACATTGGCTTACCATATGTGATAACGGTGAGCAGGTTGGTGGGTAGAAATAAAAAGA
>NC_045745.1:24458448-24460617 GCF_008692095.1 Etheostoma spectabile | reverse complement strand
CCAGCCCTAGCAGTTGGGCCACCATGGTATCATGATGATCCTGAGTCCAAAAACCACTTTACTCCAAAAAATGTAGCAGAGATGATAAAACGGTCAAGCTCGGACTACACAAACTGCTTGTTAAAGGCTTCCCTAAACTGATTTGAGCTAAATTATTATTTCCCTTTCTCTCTATCTCTCTATCCTTTCTTTCTCCTGCAGGGTTAGAATAACATGGTGATACTGTGCTCATCAATTATACAAGACAGACGCATGGTTGGATAGATTAGCCTTCCACATACACGCATGCACTTATGAACACACCTGAATAGTGAACATAACATTCCTTCACACAGGTCTATCACGTTTATCTGCTCTTAGATCTTTTTTTCATTTTCATCGTGAGTACGTTATTACATTTTTACCCTGTTCAAACTGTGGTGTTGTGTTTAACAAAAAATGGGAATGCTTATGATTACTTCATACATTATAAACAGTCACCTTTTATTCCAGCATTGCAGTGGGTTCACCCAAGAAGGTTTCAAGTGGTTTATATTGTCTAGGATCTTATTTTGTAATGTTAATGTATTTTGCCCTTTGTTTCAGTGCAAATTTAGAAACAAAAAGATCTGAGAGACTACACAAACAACAAAAGGCTATTTTTCCCTCTATTTCTAGTCATCTTGGGTATTTTGTAAATGAAAAATGTAAAATAGATTTAGATATCTGGCAACTTCCAGAAGTGGTCTGTGTTTCCTCCCTGAGACATGCTCTGACCCTCTGATATGCTGCAGGCCAACATTTAAAGATCTAAAGTTGCTGGACCTGCACATAGACAATTTCATCATATTGATCTATTTATATTCAATGTTTTTAAAGACTTCTAATGTGAGTGATGTGTTTATAAAAGAGAAAAAGAGGAGGAGGAACTGTTAAGTGGAGCCTTAAGTATGTAATATGAGGCCGGCGTCATGAATGAAAGCAGGACAGAGATCAGTTTTCCTCACTTTGCAGAGACAGAAATGCAATGAGTCTAAACAGACTGAGTCAGCCACATAACAAGAAGTGCTTAGTTTATCAACCATATTCAAAATAGCCGCAATAGATTGAAATTACATAAATATGAATATAATAACAGGTTGGAATAGGAGGGTATAGTCAAAATATTTCACAGTTTATCACAGTGGAATGCTGTGTGAAGCCCTTTTTGTATTCAGATTTAATTCACTGTAATGGCACAACATGCTGTATAAATGCAACTAATATTTTAAATAGGAATGTCATGTTTGTTCTTTGTATTTATATATATAATTTTTTACATATATATTTTTTTATTTTGCATTCCACTGTTCCACAGTTTTTGCTTATTAGTTTGTTTGCTCAACATTTTTGAATCAGAGGAGCTGAATTATTTTAAAATAAATACAATTACCTGACACCGTTACAACACTGACCGTTTTCAGGAATTCATACATGATTTGAGCTTTGTTTGGAGAAAATGTAATTTGCAACTGCAAATTAGCATGTTACTGGAACTTTTCTTATGGTTTAGGACCACAATAAAATAAGCTAATGTCAGATATAAAGAAGCAACATTCCACCTTTATGAAATGTTACCAACAAAACAACTGCAGTGCAGAGATGTACCATCCTGTGTTTTCATTAAGCTTAAATCCATTATACCTCACCCACTCATCATCTTGTGTAAATATGCATCTTTTCCTTATAACCCAAGTACAAATATTAGTGGAAGACATGGTGCTTCTTTAAGTAATATTTATCTAAATGACAACGTTTTCAAACTGTGGTTTTGACACACAGCTCAAGGAGGTTGTTTCAAGTTTCCAAAATGTGAAGTTTTCTTCATGCGTTTAGTACTTTTACTTTTAATACTTTAAGTACTTTTTCCTGAAGATACTTACTTTTACTTAAGTATTATTTACAATGCAGTATTGTTACTTGTTACAGAGTATTTTATAGTGTGGTGTTAGAAATTGTACTATTTTAATGTAGTTATTTGTCCATAAAGTACTTATCTATCAAGAACTGAGTTGAAACATTGGTGATTGAGCGTATGACCCACTGATGAAAGCGCTTGTATTTGCTGCCTTGTTAACGCAACACCGAAACACTTTTCCTCTTTGGTCCCCCTACAGGTTGGAAGTGGAATTGTCCATTCAAACTACAGAT
>NC_045745.1:24443929-24458438 GCF_008692095.1 Etheostoma spectabile | reverse complement strand
CCGATCTGGCAAACTTGCATAGTGCGGTTATATCCAATAGCGGGCCGCAAACCGAATGCAGAAGTGGCGTTCACCCTGTTACGAGCTGATGAACCACTGAAAATTTTTTGGAAACATTATTACAAAAGAATCTTTGGTGTTGCTTTACAATCTGAATGTCTGTAGCGACTTTCCCATCTTAAATGTAAATGTGTATGTATATAGTTATTATTATAATATTATTATTACATATATTATTATTAGTATAAAAAAGAGCACCTAAGAAATAAGTGCACTTTTAATAACTATGTGTGCACGTGCCCGGAACATACAATATGGATTAGACAAGTATGTGTGATTTGTTCTGATTATGTTTGAAATGATACAGTCCAGACTCTTAAATACATTCTTAAAAGACCAACATTTTGAGCTAAATGTTCTGCTATAAAGGATGCACATAATAAAGATGAACACAGTCTCAGAAAATAATAATTTTAGGGTTTAATGTGAGGTCACTCCAATGTTCAGTATCCACGCAAATATAAAAGTGAAATTGTTTGATAAGGAAGCAACAGGTGCTGTTCATGCCCTGTACTGTAGGTACCTGCACCAACAAAAAGGGGTTATTGTCAAAACAAACTCCTGTTGGCTAAGCAGTATACATACATAGCATTAATGTAAAAATGTATTGTAGCCAAAGATATGCTTGTAACTGTAAATGTAGTTGCGATCTAGATCACATGCTACATACTGTAATAATTGTCAAAATTGTCAGCAAAACTTAATTCCAGGTGAAATTACAACCGTAGAAGTCTATAATTTAGCCTACATGTATGACTATGAGCCTGTAGCCTTGACGGTAATTGTGACGCTGACAGGTTCATTGTCGTCTCCGGGGGGAGGGGCTTGGCTGGTGGCGGGGGTGGCACTCGTAGGTGATGTGGTGAGGGGTGACGCTGCCCGGGGTAAAACCATGGTTGGACCTGGAAAAAGACCAGAGACAAGGTTCAGCATCAGGTAGATGAGCATCAAGATTTTTAGTTGCTGCCGATGGTCAAAACCGACTGCTCATAAAATCTGAAAGCTAACAATTTTAAATACTTTGAAAGCCTTATGTGTTGTTTTATTACAACTTGTCAATGTAAGATTGTACATGAAAGTCAAAAGGAACAACTTACAGTGCTACCCTCCACACATTTCATGGCATACAAAAAACACTTGAATTACATGGTATAATGTGTTTTTCCACAAAATAAATTTGAATTAAATCTACTCCCTCAGAACAATCCTTAGTCTAATATGTAAATAATTATTTCAAAAGTTTAAGCACTGGATTACTACTACTAAACTTTACCCCTTTAACAGATAAATATGAAACAGCCTTCTTGTGTAAATTGCCAAACTTCAGCCTAAACAACCAAAAATTGGAAACACCTGGGTTAGTGTGCTGCACCTTTAAATGTCCCACAAATTATTCATTAGGAGTTAGATTTTTGGATTTGATAAATTCCTAGATAACTTGCCGACAAACTGACTTTACCAGTGCACTTTTACCTGATGAACACAGTGTAGGAATAGGTATGTTTATGTGTTTAAAGGGTCATTTCTTTTTTTTACCTGGCCTGGCCATTTCCCAATGCATTTGTGTCTAGTGATGTGAACAAAAATCTTTGAAAGTGGTCCAGTACTGAGAAAGAACGCAGTGACAGACCCTTGCAGGACTGCAATGCAATCATTTCTGTAGCCTACTTCAAAACAACAGACTCCCGGGACACCTTTTGTCTGACTCGTGTTCCTCTCTCCACACCGCTGTCTTCGGATAAAAGGTCACCTCTTGAGATCGATAATATTGTCAGATACTCTTAGTAACAATCTGAGCCTGTCAGTGGCTATTTGGTATTTATGGAATTGGACCATCGGAGGAAAATAGGTGAGGGTCATGTCTTTTTGTTCTTTGTTGAGGGGAGGGTCACCCAACGTTTTTTATTCTAGGGTTGGGGGGGGGTCACCCAACTTTTACTCGGCCGAGTCGGGTATGGCTGCAGCCTGAAGACCTCCCGTCTCATAACCTCCTGGCTGATGCCTTCCCCGGGCTTCTACTTTCCAAAATAAAAGCTCACTTTTTTAACTGTTATACAAATGCAAATAAAGCAGTAATAAAAGAAATTGTTCATCTTTGCCAAGCGCAAACCAGTATAGACGGTATCAATAAATTGTGGGGGAGGGTCATGTCTCTTTTCCCAATCATTTTGTAGGGTCATAGAAAAATGAATTGCTGGCAAAGGGAGGGTCTAGTCTATTTTGACTAAAGATCCCAAAACTCCTCCGGTAGCCCCTTAAATAAAAAACAGTCACTTAGTGGACAAAAATTGAGGGTGCACAATTGCCTCATTAGGTTACATTGCAGCCCCGTACGTGAGGGTCTGCCACTGCATTCTCGCTAAGTTAGATAAGCAGGAGAGCTAAGGTGGTTGTTGTCCAAAGTCTGTGACTCATGTTGTGTAGAAAGCTACTGTCTGCCTCAGTGTGACCGTCTTAGAACGCTGATTTAACTGCTTCACGCAAGATTTGATTGGCTGTTGTTCATCAAATCAAACCAAAATAACTTTATTTTTCCTGTGAAGGAACTTTGTTTGTGTTCAGGCACATTCAAACACACCATACAACAATACATAGTCTGTATTAATCATACCAGAGAATGAATAAATGCTAAATACTAAATTATTAAAATAAACTAAAAACCCTGGGGCTAGGAGTGGAGGGGGGGGAAGGGAGAATTGGTCAGAGTCTGGATCACCAGTCTGACTGATGGTGGCACAAAGGTGGACATGGCTCGTTTGGATTGTAGGGGAAAGGAAAGGAAAACTCCTTCCTGAAGGTAAGAGATGGTACTGATTGTTGAGATTATTGGTGGCGTCCGATATGATGAGTTTACTTCCTGTTTCTTAAATATGGCTGTAAGAGTGGTCTCGGGTCGTCTAATGATCTTCCCGCTCATTTTTTTTGATTCTGTTGAGGGGACGTGTGTTCAACTCAGTCAGGGAGCCAAACCATGCCAGTATGCTGAAGGTGAGGGTGGATTGGATGAAACAGATATGAAATGACTGGAGTAGCGACATGTTGACCTGCAGTCGTCGTAGCTTCCAAAGAAAGTACAGGTGTTGTTGGCATTTCTTGAAGATGCGGTCTGTGTCATTTTTAAAAGTCTGCTTGTGATCAATAATTAGACCGAGGCATACTTTTCCAGCCTCTCTATTGTCTGGCTATCTACCTGAAGAGCAGGGGGGCTGGTGGAGTTGATAGAGGAGCGCCTGAAATATGTGACCATCTCCTTGGTTTTAGAGATGTTCAGGGTTAGGTGGTTATCCCTGCACCAGAGAGAGAAGTTGTCCACCACAGATTGCAGTGGCTGCCCTGAGCTGGTTGTGTCCACAATGACTGTGTCATCAGACACTTTAGGTAGGCCTGTATCATGTCTGGATTCTCATTTATGCAGTCATTGGTGCATAGGGTGAACAAAACTGGGGAGATCACAGCCTTGCTTACATCTAGGTAGATGGAGAACTAAATGCATTTCCAACAGATCAATGCAAAGACGGGTGCACCATCAAGGAACCAAGAAACATCAAATATAAACTGTTTTGGTTTCCAATTTTTCTATCAAAGAAACATGGATTTGCTATGAGAAACAACAAACTTCGATATAGCAAGCCACACACTGAGCCTGGGTTTGGTGTATTGTTACAGCCCAAGTTGTGACTGGTTTGAAGAAATGCAAACACGTTTTTTTTCTCCTATCCCTGAATGTATCTGTGGTGTAGCCAGACCTTACTACACAGCGCTGTGGACTTAGGTCTGGAAATCCAAAACTAGCTGTGTGGTAACTCTGACATGCAAAGACCATCTTTAAGCTTGCATGAACATGTGTTTTATGTGGGCACATCTTGCCTTGGAACTTTATGATCCACCAATCTCCTCCATTCCTCCCTCTGACCTGCCTTCCCAATTCTCCTCTGGGAAGTTGATGTTTCTCTGACTGGCTATGCTGCCTGGACACATCAAATGGAAAAAACTGTTTTAATGGCATGCCTGTACACAGAATTGGCCGACACACTCATTAAACTGTACTTTTTCATTGCTGCTATTACACTGTATGTGAAAGTTTTACAGATACCTCCAAACCAAACAGCATGTCATGTAGTCCCTGGAGAAGAAACACAGGACCCATTAATGCAACATATTGGACCCTGTTTTTTTAATCATTTATTAGATGTTGGTGTTTGTGTTTGGACTCACGGGGATTGTTGTTGCGGTTGCGGATTATGAACACGAGCAGCAGCGCTGTAGGAAGGCTGCAAGAGCATCCCCGCCTATAGCTGCTCCAATCCAGCAGGGTAACACTGTGTCGCTGGTTTCCGCTGCAACACATCACAGTTACACATTGCAAAATAGCACACGTCTAAGAAAAACATTTTGGCACTTGATAAGTCCCTAACATCTTTTTCACAGTTTCATCTACCTTAAGTGATTCTCAACCCATGTCAGCGTTGTTCTTGTGCTGTGAAATTAATCAAATCCATGATTGTTTGTAAATGTTAGCTTCACTGTAAAAGCCAGAATGCTAGAATTTTGAGTGTTTTTTCATACGTTTTGATTTGTTGACAAAATTAATACTGTAGATTTTGAAAGAGGACATTACAAATTATTACATTGAAAGTCTAATACACTGTGAGGTTTTGCTTATCTATTCACTTCAACATTACATTATACGTTACATAGGCTCGCTCAACCCTGTTAAACTGAGCGTAGGTGTGCATTAACTAATGCGGTACAGGGGTTGAAAACCACTGGCATATCCTCCCCTGACACCTTACCTACAAGCCCTAAAGAATCCCCTGGCTTGGTTAGAGCACTTAAATCCTGCTATATAAGGTACAATTAACACAAATAAATTACAAGAAAAAGCACACAGGGCCAGTTAGAGGAAAGGTAAGGAGGAGGGCAGGAAAGGGAAGCAGGTAAACAGGAAGGGAATGGAAGGTGTGAAGCTGTGAGATGTGTGTAATTGTTTGTCTGTGTTTTTTGTTTGTGTATGAGTCTTTCACCTAAGTGGATAACAAAAAAGAAAAAAGAAAAATGTTAGACTTGTCATCAAAGTAATCTTAACAACAATCACAGCAAGACACCAGCATCCGTAATCTTTGAATAATCACCTAACTCACCTGTCACCTTTTCAAAATGTCACATTATAATTGTTTTTCTCCTGCCCGTTTTATTTACCATCTGTTTGTTAAGACATCCCTAACTCAAGTCCCTGCCTTTGCTCAGTTCTTGTCCATAAGTCCCCTGCTGGCACATGGTGTATATGTTATTGAGTGTGAGAAATGCATACGCTCATGTCCTCCTGATTTATTACTCACCACATCAATTGCCAAAGAAGGAAAGTGAACAAATCAAAGCATACAAGATACACCCAAATCCTACCCCCAAACTTCTCAAATACTCACAGATGGTGTCCAGCCATAACCGTTATAGATCTCTCACTGTTGACGTGCGTTGCTGGCAACACAGCGGTACCCAGCCTGTGGTTTGCGATTGATGTTGTCACGTTGATAATGTTGGTGTTTTCCCTGTGCAAAGCTGAGATGTGCTGCTGCGGTTCCATACGCTGCCCACATACTGGATGGTCCAGTGCCATTTTCCAGATTGCAGCTCATCCACCATCGTAGATCCCTCCACCGTAGATACATCATCCTCAGGAGGTAAGGCTTACTGACGGGAACTGTATTCATGACACGTTCAACAGTTAGGTATGTTTACAATCTCTGAAGAACATGGTTCTTCATCTACTTGTTCTTCATCTTCTTGCTTTCACCCTTAGCTACGTCCCTGCCTGAAAGGTAAGTGTTTCAGATGCAGATATTCTTACCTCGGACAGTGAGGTGCACATCGTAGTAGAAGACTTTGGGCTCCTGTTCTATGTCATAGAAGCCTGGCAGGTTAACAGGCCCGTGCAGCCAGAGGCAGGTTCTCGATACTCACTAGCTGCACTTTTGAGATGCCGTGCGGCTGTCCAAGCGTCTGGGCCAGCTGCTGGATCCTCGTCCTTTTTCCCCAATCATACACCACAACTCTTATAGCTTCATTTTCCAGGCATGGTGAAGCTCCATATTTCATTGTCAGGTAAGGTGGGACCGCATTCCAGATCACCGCTTTTGCCCACCACTTCCATACACACTGGTGTCCTGGTACACCACCGTCCCATTTGGGATTGATCTCCACCCGCTGAAAACAGGGAGAGGTAACACTGACATGCACAGCAAACCTCTGTGTGTGTGTTGTGTGTGTGTGCGTGCGTGCGTGCGTGCGTGCGTGCGTGCGTGGGTGCGTGCGTTGCGCGTGAAAGAAAAGATTGGTGTGTTGAGTGTCCTGCCAATGTTCAGTTACAAGATTATTACATATTAAGTTTCAGACACACCTTTGATAGTTTTAATGAGGGTTTCCAAAAGCAGATAAAGAATTAGTCAAATTATCTTTCTTAGTATTCTCATTCTCTGTTAACTCTAAATCGACAGTTTCGGTGAACTGTGTTCCACTGTTATGCATTACATTACGAAGTAACTCCTCACACACTGTAAAACAAACAATTTTAAAACATCTTCTATTTCTATTTTAGCTCATAATTAGAGCCTGATTAATTGGCAAGGCCAATATGTCCATAACTGAATGTTTCAGATCACGGTAGAACATATTTGTATTATGTTATTTTAAGGACCATAAGTCCAGAACAAAACGATATGCCACTATTTATTTTTTCACTAGAAGGGTGACACTTTTACATTTAACTGTAAATTTTCCCACTCTGTAGAAATCATGGTTACAATAATCCTGTGTACCATGTTTGTTTACATAATTTCTAAAAAGAATATTGTCATATATTGTTATGAACTATGAACCTTCAATAAGTATTTGTTGTGCTATAATTCGAATCTTGAATTTGAACTGAATTACGATAATTAATGACCTAACTATACTATAATAAATATGATCATCAAACATTCAACTCCTTCTATGTGGAACACCATTTTCTAACTGCAAGTCAATAAGTGCATGAATCTGAAGACACAGCATTGGCTTACCATATGTGATAACGTGATCAGTTGGTGGGTAGAAATAAAAAGACCAGCCCTAGCATTTGGCCCCCATTGTATCATGATGATCCTGAGTCCAAAACCACTTTACAATTCCAAAAAATGTAGCAGAGATGATAAACGGTCAAGCTCGACTACACAAACTGCTTGTTAAAGGCTTCCCTAAACTGATTTGAGCTAAATTATTATTTCCCTTTCTCTCTATCTCTCTATCCTTCTTTCTCCTGCAGGCGTTAGAATAACATGGTGATACTGTGCTCATCAATTATCAAACGAACCGCATGGTTGGATAGATTATAGCCTTCCACTACACGCATGCACTTATGAACACACCTGAATAGTGAACAAACTTCCTTCACACAGGTCTATCACGTTTATCTGCTCTTAGATCTTTTTTTTATTTTCATCGTGAGTACGTTATTACATTTTTACCCTGTTCACACTGTGGTGTTTGTGTTTAACAAAAAATGGGAATGCTTATGATATTCATACATTATAAACAGTCACCTTTTATTCCAGCATTGCAGTGGGTTCACCCAAGAAGGTTTCAAGTGGTTTTATATTGTCTAGGATCTTATTTTTAATGTAATGTATTTTGCCCTTTGTTTCAGTGCAAATTTAGAAAACACAGAATCTGAGAGACTACACAAACCAACAAAAGGCTATTTTTCCCTCTATTTCTAGTCATCTTGGGTTATTTTGTAAATGAAAATGAAAATAGATTTATGATTCTGGCACTATCCAGAAGGTCTGTGTTTCCTCCTCTCCCCTGAGACATGATCTCTGACCCTCTGATATGCTGCAGCCAACATTTAAGATCTAAAGTTGCTGGACCTGCACATAGACAATTTCATCATATTGATCTATTTATATTCATGTTTTTAAAGACTTCTAATGTGAGTGATGTGTTTATAAAAGAGAAAAAAGAGGAGGAACTGTTCGTTGGAGCCTTAAGTTGTATTGTACGAGCCGGCGTCATGAATGAAAGCAGGATCATGAGTCAGTTTTCCTTCCCCATCACTTTGCATAGACAGAAATGCAATGATCCTAAACAGACTGAGTCACCACATAACAAGAAGTGCTTAGTTTATCACCATATTCAAAATAGCCGCAATAGATTGAAATTACATAAATATGAATATAATAACAGGTTGGAATAGGAGGTATAGTCAAAATATTTCACAAGTTTATCACAGTGGAATGCTGTGTGAGCCTTTTTGTATTCAATTAATTCACGTTAATGGCACAACATGCTGTATAAATGCAACTATATTTTAAATAGGAATTCCATGTTTGTTGCTTTGTATTTATATAATATTTTTTACATATTAGTTTTTTTATTTTGCATTCCACTGTTCCACATTTTTGCTTATTATTGTTTGTTTGCTCAACATTTTTGAATCAGAGGAGCTGAATTATTTAAAATAAATACAATTCCTAACAACCCGGTTACCAACACTGAACCGTTTTCAGAATTCGCATACATGATTTGAGCTTTGTGTTTGGAGAAAATGTAATTGCAACTGCAAATTAGCATGTTACTGTGAACTTTTCTTATGTTTTTATACCACAATAAATAACTAATTCAGATAAAAGAGCAACATTCCACTTTATAAATGTTACAACAAAACACCTGCAGTGCAGAGTGTACCATCCTGTGTTTTCATTAAGCTTAAATCCATATACCTCACCCACTCATCATCTTGTGTAAATATGCATCTTTTCCTTATAACCCAAGTACAATATAGTGGAAGACATGGTGCTTCTTTAGTAATATTTATCTAAATGACAACGTTTTCAAACTGTGGTTTTGACACACAGCCAAGAGGTTGTTTCAAGTTTCCAAAATGTGAAGTTTTCTTCTCATGCGTTTAGTAGTACTTTTTACTTTAAAATACTTAAGTATTTTTTTCCTGCGAGTACTTACTTTTACTTAAGTCTTATTTACAATGCAGTATTGTTACTTGTTTACAGAGTATTTATGAGTGGTGTTAGAATTGTACTATTTTAATGTAGTTATTTGTCCATAAAGTACTTATCTATCAAGAACTGAGTTGAAACATTGGTGATTGAGCGTATGACCCACTGATGAAAGCGCTTGTATTTTGCTGCCTTGTTAACGCAACACCGAAACACTTTTCCTCTTTGGTCCCCCTACAGGTTTGAAGTGGATTGGTCCATTCAAAACTACGATCCGCTAACCCGATCTGGCAAACTTGCATATGCGGTTATATCCTAGCGGGCCGCAAACCGAATGCAGAATGTGCGTTCACCCTTTACGAGCTGATGAACCACTGAAATTTTTTGGAAACATTATACACAAGAACTTGGTGTTGCTTTACAATCTGAAGTCTGTAGCGACTTCCATCTTAAATGTAAATGTGTATGTATCTATTTTATTATTAAATAATATTACATATATTATTATTAGTATAAAAAGAGCACCTAGAATAAGTGCACTTTTAATAACTATGTGTGCACGTGCCCGGACATACAATATGGATTAGACAGTAGTGTGATTTGTTTCTGATTATGTTTGAAAGGATCAGTCCAGACTCTTAAATACATTCTTAAAAAGCCACATTTTGAGCTAAATGTTCTGCTATAAGGATGCACATATAAAGATGAACACAGTACTCAGAAAATAATAATTTAGGGTTTAATGTGAGGTCCTCCAATGTTCAGTATCCACGCAAATTAAAAGTGAAATTGTTTGTAGGAAGCAACAGGTGCTGTTCATGCCCTTACTGTAGTACCTCACCAACAAAGGGGTTATTGTCAAAACAAACTCCTGTTGGCTAAGCATATACATACAAGCATTAATGTAAAAATGTATGTTCCAAAGATATGCTTGTAACTGTAAATGTAGTTGCGATCTAGATCACATGCTACATACTGTAATAATTGTCAAAATTGTCAGCAAAACTAATTCCAGGTGAAATTACAACCGTAGAGTCTATAATTTAGCCTACATGTATGACTATGAGCCGTAGCCTTGACGGTAATTGTGACGCTGACAGGTTCATTGTCGTCTCCGGGGGAGGGGCTTGGCTGGTGGCGGGGGTGGCACTCGTGGGATGTGTGTGGTTACCGCTGCCCGGGAAAACCATGGTTGGACCTGGAAAAGACCAGAGACAAGGTTCAGCATCAGGTTAGATGAGCATCAAGATTTTTAGTTGCTGCCGATGGTCAAAACCGACTGCTCATAAAATCTGAAGCTAACAATTTATAATACTTTGAAAGCCTTTGTGTTGTTTTATTACAACTTGTCAATGTAAGATTGTACATGAAAGTCAAAAGGAACAACTTACAGTGCTACCCTCCACACATTTCATGGCATACAAAAAACACTTGAATTACATGGTATAATGTGTTTTTCCACAAAATAAATTGGAATTAATCTACTCCCTCAGAACCAATCCTTAGTCTAATATGTAAATAATTATTTTCAAAAAGTTTAAGCACTGGTTACTACTACTAAACTTTACCCCTTTAACAGATAAATATGAAACAGCCTTCTTGGTGTAAATTGCCAAACTTCAGCCTAAACACCAAATTGGAAAACACCTGGGTGTGTGCTGCACCTTTAAATGTCCCCACAATTATTCATTAGGAGTAGATTTTTGGATTTGATAAATTCTAGATAACTTGCCGACAAACTACTTTACCAGTGCACTTTTACCTGATAACACAGTGTAGGAATAGGTATGTTTATGTGTTTAAAGGTCATTTCTTTTTTTTACCTGGCCTGGCCATTTCCCAATGCATTTGTGTCTAGTGATGTGAACAAAATCTGAAAGTGTCCATACTGAAAAGAACGCCGTGACAGACCCTTGCAGGACTGCAATGCAATCATTTCTGTAGCCTACTTCAAACAACAGACCCCCGGACAACCTTTTGTCTGACTCGTGTTTCCTCCTCCACACCGCGGTCTTCGGATAAATGTCACCTCTGAGATCGATATATTGTCAGATACTCTTGAACAATCTGACCTGTCGTGGCTATTTGGTATTTATGGAATTGGACCTCGGAGGAAAATAGGTGAGGGTCATGTCTTTTTGTTCTTTGTTGAGGGGAGGGTCACCCAACGTTTTTATTCTAGGGTGGGGGGGGGGTCACCCAACTTTTACTCGGCCGAGTCGGTATGGCTGCCGCCTGAAGACCTCCCGTCTCATAACCTCCTGGCTGATCCTCCCCGGGCTTCACTTTCCAAAAAAGCTCACTTTTAACTGTTATACAAATGCAATAAAGCATATAAAAAGAATTTGTTCATCTTTGCCAAGCGCAAACCAGTATAGCTATCAATATGTGGGGAGGGTCATGTCTCTTTTCCCAATCATTTGTAGGGTCATAGAAAAATGAATTGCTGGCAAAGGGAGGGTCTAGTCTATTTTGACTAAATCCCAAAACTCCTCCGTAGCCCCTAAAAAAAAACAGTCACTTAGTGGACAAAATTGAGGGTGCCCAATTGCCTCATTAGGTTACATTGCAGCCCCGTATGGAGGTCTGCCACTGCATTCTCGCTAAGTTAGATAACGAGGAGCTAAGGTGGTGTTGTCCAAATCTGTGACTCATGTTGTGTAGAAAGCTACTGTCTGCCTCAGTGTGACCGTCTTAGAACGCTGATTTACCTGCTTCACGCAAGATTTGATTGGCTGTTGTTCATCAAATCAACCAAATAACTTTATTTTTCCTGTAGGAACTTTGTTGGTGTTCAGGCCTTCAAACACACCATACAACATACATAGTCTGTATTAATCATACCAGAGAATGAATAAATGCTAAATACTAATTATTAAAATTAAACTAAAACCCTGGGGCTAGGAGTGAGGGGGGGAAGGAGAATTGGTCAGAGTCTGGATCACCAGTCTGACTGATGGTGGCACAAAGGTGACATGGCTCGTTTGGATTGTAGGGGAAAGGAAAGGAAAACTCCTTCTAAGGGTAAGAGATGGTACTGATTGTTGAGATTATTGTGGCGTCCGATATGATGAGTTTACTTCCTGTTTTCTTAAATATGGCTGTAAGAGTGTCTCGGGTCGTCTAATGATCTCCGCTCATTTTTTTTGATTCTGTTGAGGGGACGTGTGTCACTCAGGGAGCCAAACCATGCCGTATGCTGAAGGTGAGGGTGGATTGGATGAAACAGATATGAAATGACTGGATAGCGACATGTACCTGCCTCGTCGTAGCTTCCAAGAAAGTCAAGTGTTGTTGGCATTTCTTGAAGTGCGGTCTGTGTCATTTTAAAAGTCTGCTTGTGATCAATAATTAAACCGAGGCATACTTTTCCAGCCTCTCTATTTTCTGGCTATCTCCTGAAGAGCAGGTGGGGCTGGTGGAGTGTATAGAGGAGCGCCTGAAATATGTGACCATCTCCTTGGTTTTAGAGATGTTCAGGGTTAGGTGTTATCCCTGCACCAGAGAGGAAGTTGTCCACCACAGATTGCAGTGGCTGCCCTCTGGTTGTGTCCACAATGACTGTGTCATCAGACACTTTAGGTAGGCCTGTATCATGTCGGATTCTCATTTATGCAGTCATTTGCATAGGGTGAACACAACTGGGGAGATCACAGCCTTGCTTACATCGTAGATGGAGACTAAATGCATTTCCAACGATCAATGCAAAGACGGGTGCACCATCAAGGAACCAGACACATCAAATATAAACTGTTTTGGTTTCCAATTTTTCTATCAAGAACAGGGATTGCTATGAAAACACAACCTTCGATATGCAAGCCACACACTGAGCCTGGGTTTGGTGTATTGTTACAGCCCAGTTGTGACTGGTTTGAAGAATGCCAACACGTTTTTTTCTCCTATCCCTGAATGTATCTGTGGTGTAGCCAGACCTTACTACACAGCGCTGTGGACTTAGGTCTGGAAATCCAAACTAGCTGTGTGGTAACTCTGACATGCAAAGACCATCTTTAACTTGCATGACACATGTGTTTTATGTGGGCACATCTTGCCTGGACTGATGATCCACCAATCTCCTCCATTCCTCCCTCTGACCTGCCTTCCAATTCTCCTCTGGGAAGTTGATTTTCTCTGACTGGCTATGCTGCCTGGACACATCAAATGGAAAAAACTGTTTTAATGGCATGCCTGTACACGAATTGGCCGACACACTCATTAAACTGTACTTTTTCATTGCTGCTATTACACTGTATGTGAAAGTTTTACAGATACCTCCAAACCAAACAGCATGTCATGTAGTCCCTGGAGAAGAAACACAGGACCCATTAATGCAACATATTGGACCCTGTTTTTTTAATCATTTATTAGATGTTGGTGTTTGTTTGTTTGGACTCACGGGATTGTTGTTGCGGTTGCGGATTATGAAACGAGCAGCAGCGCTGTGGAAGGCTGCAAGAGCATCCCCGCCTATAGCTGCTCCAATCCACAGCGGGTAACACATGTGTCGCTGGTTTCCGCTGCAACACATCCACGTTACACATTGCAAATACACACGTCTAAGAAAAACTTTGGCACTTGATAATCCCAACATCTGTCACAGTTTCACTCCCTTAGATTCTCAACCCATGTCAGCGTTGTTCTTGTGCTGTGAAATTAATCAAATCCATGATGTTTGTAAATGTTAGCTTCACTGTAAAAGCCAGGATGCTAGAATTTTGAGTGTTTTTTCATACGTTTTGATTTGTTGACAAAATTAATACTGTAGATTTTGAAAGAGGACATTACAATATACATTGAAAGTCTAATACACTGTGAGGTTTTGCTTATCTATTCACTTCAACATTACATTATACGTTACATAGGCTCGCTCAACCGGTTAACTGACGTAGGTGTGCATTAACTAATGCGTACAGGGGTTGAAAAACCACTGGCTATCCTCCCCTGACACCTTACCTACAAGCCCTAAAGAATCCCCGGGCTTGGTTAAGCACTTAAATCCTGCTTATAAGTACAATTAACAAAAAATTACAAGAAAAGCACACAGGCCAGTTAGAGGAAAGGTGGAGGAGGGCAGAAAGGGAAGCAGGTAAACAGGAGGAATGAAGGTGTGAAGCGTGAGATGTGTGTAATTTTGTCTTGTGTTTTTGTTTGTGTATGAGTCTTTCACCTAAGTGGATAACAAAAAGAAAAAGAAAAATGTTAGACTTGTCTCAAGTAATCTTAACAACAATCACAGCAGACACCAGCATCCGTAATCTTTGAATAATCACCTAACTCACCTGTCACCTTTTCAAATTCACATTATAATTGTTTTTCTCCTGCCCGTTTTTTTTACCATCTGTTTGTTAGACATCCCTAACTCAAGTCCCTGCCTTTGCTCAGTTCTTGTCCATAATTCCCCTATCTGACCACACTTTCCTCACTCTGTTCACTTACTATACCTGGAGTCTTAGCATCAG
>NC_045745.1:24414312-24443904 GCF_008692095.1 Etheostoma spectabile | reverse complement strand
TAAGTCCCTCATTGACCACACTTTCCCACTCTGTTCACTTACTATACCTGGAGTCTTAGCAGCAGAAGGGTGTCCGAGGGTGCGTGGTTGAAGGTGTGATGCGGAACTGGTAGTAACGGTCGTGTCGTCTCTCTATGTATAGATCCTGACTTCTGGGTCCTGGTGATGAGAATAGGGTACCAGTCTGGAGGACTGATCCTCTCCTTGTCTCTTGTTTTGAATCGTTGTTGCTGCCTTTCCTTCGTGGTCGTTCTGACACCCATATGGCTGCGTATGAAACCTTGTCCATCCCTCCTGTCGTTCCTACCTGCCACTCCAGCTCCACCCGTTACGCTGTTGGTCTGTTGTACATCACTTTGACCAGGGTCACATTGGTGCAGGGGGTACCTGTTAAAGAGACAACACACATCAATATGTGAAACCCCTGTACCAGCAGGACAGGGGTACACAGGGACGTTTTTCAGCTCTCTGAAGGATGCAGCTTCATTTTTGCCAAACAAATGTGGTATAATGTTCTATCTGACTCAGCAAGTAAGCAATAGTTTTTCCAAAATGTCAAACTATTCCTTAGCTCTAGCAGTTAACAACAGATATTGATAAGAACTTACTCTTGATCACTAAAGTGACATTGATTTCAGTTCCTCCCACTGCGTTGGAAGTGGTGCATCTGTACTCGCCGCTGTCTTGAGTCTCATCTGTGTCTTTCACAGTCAGATTGGCCCATGCAGATGTGCGCAGCAGTGCGTACTTTGAGGTGTCTAGGACGCCCACACCCTGATTGTTAAACCAGGTGATTTCACTGACAGGAAGGTAGTTGGATCTCAGGTTGCAGGTGAGCTGAACGTCACTCCCCTCGTATACAGACACAACTCTGCGCTGTGTCAGCAATACAGGAGCCTCTACAGGGGACAATGAATAAATGAGTTAATTAACAAATCATATTTGCGTTTTTTTTGTCAGGTGTGTCTGACAATGTGCACTGACTAGTGTCAGCCTGCAGGTTTTGGTTTGGACCAGAAGTGGATGCTTAGCATGGCAGGTGTAGGGTTTTCCGCTGGGGCGGTGCCGTAGCGAAGGATCAAGATGTTGGAGTTTTTTCTCCACCTTGCCTGGCCATCTGGGCTCCACCACACCAAGGCTTTGGGGCCCCTCATCCAGGAGCAGGATAGCATCAGATACTGTTTATTATTAGTCACATAGGCAAACACCTACGGCTCTGCAGGGGAATATCTAGCGGAGGGAAAAAGGCTTAAGGGAGACGTGAACAATGAGCAAAAAACACTCTTTCCCCTTCTTTGTTTTACCATGGCGTGTGTGCCACTGTGTTGATTGTTTGAGAGCCAGGTGGGAGCCCAGGCAAGTAAACAAGCTGTTGGAGTTGGGCCTTCAGATGGCAGCAAGACGGCAGTGTGGTCCGTCTTGGCCCACTGGTTCCCGAGTCCGGTCCAGTGGAGAGTGGGGGAGGGTGAATCCGCGGGCCAAGAGCAGAGGAGTCTCAAAGTGGTTAATTCAGAGCTGCTCAACAGAACAGGAGGGGGAGCCATGGGTGGGTCTGCAGGGGAGAAGATTCGCGTAACAAGGCAATGATGTGCAATTTGGGGGTTCTGTAAGGTAGAGAAAGCACCTGGGGTTTTACGTATTCATGATGTTAGGTTTGAAACATATCACCCAAGATGGGAGGAAAATGCTTTTTTAACTAAAGATATTACTTACCACCTTTACCTGTAATGACACTAGGTAACACAGATGAAGTCAAGTCAGTACAAAGCCTGTCTTCTCTAATGTGAAAAATGTGTACATAAGGAAATGGTCTCTATCTCTCTTGGGGATGAGTTTCTTTTAGTCAAACACATGATCTTAGTAACATCAATGCATAAAAACTCAGCACAAACAAACAAGAAGAGAAGCAGACAAGCCTCATCGGCCTTGACTTCACAGCAAGGTACCTGCCAGAGAGTCCCATCAACTTCCCAGGCAACCTGAACAGGAGAACAGGTCTGCAGCAATTCCACACTCTGCTGTGTTGTGTGTGTATGTGTGTGTTGTGTTGTGTTATTTGTGTGCGTGTAGGTGGTGGTCTATGTTGTAGGAGTGCTTGTGTATTTATGAGTGCATTTGCAGCTTTTGGGTCTGTTTTAAAGTCTGTGCGTACAGGAATGTGAAATATGACAGATGATAAAGACTGAAAGAGTTTGACTGTTTAAACAGAAGAAGCAAAGGAAGTTTTGGGTAACACTGAAAACAGTTCAATTGAAAGTGAAAGATCAGGGAATTGTGTTCAATGTTAATAATGCTGAAATTCAAAGGCGATACAACTTTTGTTCTTTGGTCTTGTGCTATGAATGTTTAATCTGAATTATCCTCTTTTCCACTCCTTGCTATTTGCAGCACAGCACCAGACAGAAAAACACAGTCGGACTGGGTGGAGAGGTTCACAGAGGAGCGAGGACTGGATGGCATAGTCTAAGGTCGAGGTACAGATCACACTCACAGTAGACGGTCAGGCTGATGGTTTTTTTTGAGCGGGTGTTAGGTAGGTTGTCGGGCCAAGCAGGCGTAGTCGCCAGTGTGCATGGTTAGGCTTAGTGATGGGTAACTGCGGCCAGTGTAGACTGGGAGTTGGTTGTAGAACCAGACGTACTGACGGCCGGTTGGACTGGGCTTGACACAGTAAAGAGACAGTCTCTCTCCAGGGCTGAATTCCCCGCTTGTTATCTGTACGGAGTCAGTCTATCTGAGGGATGTCGGGCCAACTGAGGAGAATAGACATGCCACACTCAAGATATGAAGGATACAGACATGTTATGAAACACACAACAGGAGACACTCCTTCTTCTTCATTTCTGCACTGCAGCAATTGGAAGTATTCTCACATAATCTTGACAGTTTGCCTATAGGGATCATGACTGAGCGTCTGCAATGCAACCTATCAATGCATGGTTTTACAAGTTGCAGGTTTGACAATGTTATGGTAGGTAGGAATTTTTTAAGTTATCTTCAAGATGGCACATGGTGACATTTTCAGTCGGCAAATGCCGAGCTGCATGTCCTTGCAATTTATTGATCTACACACATCAAATGCCAAGAAGGAAAGTGAAAGTAAATAAAAATGGTTTTAAATGGCATTTGACGGTTATATCATAAACCCCTAAATGTCAATTAAATCCATTGGCATTTGAGGCTTATATTTATATCTTAAATTTTGACAAGACCAATCCTACCCAAACTCCCAAATACTCACAGATGGTGTCCGCCATAAGCGGTTAGAGCTCTCACTGTTGACGGCGTTGCGTGGCACACAGCCGGTGACCAGCCGGTGTGGTTGGATTGAGTTGGTCACGTTGATAATGTTGGTGTTTCCCTGTGCAAAGGCTGAGTGTTTCCGCTGCGGTCTCATGTGCCACATATCTGGATGGGTCCAGTGCCATTTCAGATTGCAGCGCATCCACATCGTAGATCCTCCAGGAGATACATCACCATCAGGAGGTGAAGGCTTACTGAGGGAACTGTATTCAGAACGTTCACACCAGTTAGGTATGTTACAATCTTGAAGAACATTGTTCTTCGTCTCTGTTCTTCATCTGCTTCAGAGTGCAGATAGTTCTTACCTCGGACAGTGAGGTGCACTAGTAGTAGAAGACTTTGGCTCTTGTTCATGATAGAAAGCCTGGCAGGTGAACGGCCCTGTGCAGCCAGAGGCAGGTTCGTCGATACTCACAGCTGCACTGTTTGAGATGACCGTGAGCTGTCCAAGCGTCTGGGCCAGCTGCTGGATACCTCGTCCTTTTCCCCAATCATACACCACAGCTCTTATAGCTTCAGTTCCAGGCATGGTGAACGCTCCATATGTACATCTCAGGTAAGTGGGACCGCATTCCAGGATCACGCTTTGCCCACCATCATACACACTGGTGTCCTGGTACACCACCTCCCATTTGGGATTGATCTCCACGTCTGAAAGAGGGAGAGGATACACTGACATGCAAGCAAGGTGTGGCAGTGTGTGTGTGTGTGTGTTGTGTGTGTGTGTGTGTGTGTGTGTGGTGTGTTGTGTGTTGTGTGTGGTGGGTGTGGTGTGTGGGTGTGTGTGTGTGTGTGTGTGGTGTTTGTGAGTGGTGTGCATGTGTGTGGTGTGTGGTGTGTGTGTGGGTGTGTGTGTGTGTGTGTGTGTGTGTGTGTGTGTGTGTTTGTGAGTGTTTGTGTGTGTCTGGGTGCCCTGCCAGTGTTCAGTTACAGGATTTGATTACACTGTAGCTTTAAGGTATTCCAAAACAGATAACTGGATTAGTCAAATTATTTTCTGTGTGTTCATTCATCAACTATCTTAGCTTTCTTCGCTATGCTCATTATCTGTTATTCCAAATTGACTTCAGTAACATGTTCTGCTGTTACGAAAAACATCAGACAAAACTCCTTACATCTGTAAAATATAATGTGACTATTTTTTTCCAGTTTTATTTCTATTTTCTTAGATATTGAACCTGACTGATAAATTGGCCAGGCCAATATATCTATTCAGATAAGCTCATGGTGATAATTGGGATCAGTTCATGTTTTGAGTACCAAATAGTGACAACAAATTGCAGTACAGAAATGTCAAAATTTTACATTTAGAAACTGTAATGCCATATATTTTTTCACCAAGAACATGACAATGTTTGTTAACTGTTGAATGTCACACTAACATTAGGTCACAAATTTTTGTGAGCCTTATCCAAAAAGATCTGTGGTTGTATATACATTATAAAAAGAATATTGTTATATGTTGTTATGGAATTATCCAGCCTTAATATCAAGAATCTGCTGTGCCATACTTCCATCTTAATTTGAATTACAACGATTCTATTTAAAGTCTATAAATGATAAATATTTTGTCTTAATATGTTCATCAAACATTTAAATCATTTAGTGGAAAACCAATTTCAACTGCTACTAGATAAGGCAATTGAATGTAAAGCTATTGGAAACCCCTTACCATAGGGATAAAGGTGAGCAGGTTGGTGGGTAGAAATAAAAACCGCCAGCAGTTGGGCCACCATGGTATCATGATGATCCTAAGTCAAAAAACCACTTTACTCCAAAAAAGTTAGCAGAGATGATAAAACGGTCCAGCTCGGACACACAAACTGCTTGTAAGGCTTCCCTGAGATGCCCTGGTGTGTCTTTTCTTTCTCTGCCCAGAAGTTTCTTGGAGAATGAGTGCTTGCAATGACTGATTAGACTGAGAGTAGGAAGGGACGTAGGGTAACTAAACTGATTTGGGCTAAATTATCATGTGTTCTTTTCTCTCTATCCCTCTAGCCTTCTTTCTTTCTCCTGCGGGGTTAGAAACACGGTGATACTGTGCTCCTCAATTATACAAACAGACATATAGATGGACAGTTTACCCGCCACACACACGCATGACTATTGCACACACCTGAACACTGAACATGGGCATTCCTCCACATAGGCCGTTCACGTTTATCTGCACTTAAAACACATTTTCACCCTATTATCTGGTGTGTGTGATAAAAAGTGGGAATGGTGATGATTACTAATGCAGATATAAACAGTCATCTTTAAAATAGGAGGTTTAAAAAGGGTTTATAATGTCTAAGATCTTTTTTTGCCCTTTGTTTCAATACAAGTTTAACAAAAAAGTTGAATATACACAAACGCAAAAACCTGTGTTTCCCTCATTCTAGTGATCTTTGGCACATAATGGAAGCCTCCAGACTTTAATTTAAGAGTCACGTAAGGACCAGAGGGCAGCGTAACGCTATGATGGGATTAGGATTAAAGATTTAGAAATCTGGCATTTTCAGCAGTGGTCTGTATTTCCTCACAGCAACATGCCCTGGCCATGACAGCTGACTGGCCTCCTTTAAAGATCTAAAGTTACCGACAAAGAGATGCTGGACTGCACCATACACATTCTCATCCCCTGAACTACTTTTCTAAATCAGTGTGATTAATAATCCTAATGTGAGTAATGTGTTTAGAAAAAGAAGAAAAGAGAAGGAGGAACTGTTAAGTGGAGCCAAACCATGATATGAGCGTGCATATGAATGAATGCAGGACAGAGATCAGTTTTTCCTCACTTTCCAAAGACAGAATGCAGCAGAGTCAAATGGAGTCGCCACTTACCACCAAGGGCTTAGTTTATCAACCAAATATACAAAAAATATAAAAGCAATAACTTAAAATTGCATAAAGATGAATACGGTGCATCTAGGTTGGAATAGGAGGAATTAGTCAAAAACTTTTTTCTTTCACACTGAAAATGCATGTTAAATCCTTTTATTTATTTTAAGCCATAGCATGCCTTTGTAGTAGTACTAATGTCTTTATCTTAAAAAATAAACATTCACTTTAAATGAAAGTAAACACACATAATAAATCTTGAATGCCTTTGAGTTTCCTAGGCCTCTTCCGAGATTCAAATGGCGCAGTTATCAGAAATGCATATATTGTTTGGTGTAGAGTGTTATAGGAAAACTGATTGGTTTATGCACAAATAATGTGAAAGCAAGACAGAATCGCAGCCTTCTGATAGTGACTGATTGCTCTGAGGCCTCGGCTATGAAGCTCACTGGCAATGAAAGATGCAGCGTAGAGAGAAAGGATATGTGAAGAAGAACCCAACTCGTGCATATTGAGCTGCCGCTGAAGCTAAAGTGAACATCAAGGCTGGACAGTCTGTGAATGCCCCATGAAAGGAAGCAGTTGATCTGTAGCTACTAGTTTGCTCAGGGAAAATACCCTTTGTACTTCTGTCTGACTCTGCAGCAAGTAAAGGAATTTTCTAAATTTCTCTCTAAGCCCCATAACGACTTTTACTCATTGAGAATAGTAGCCAAACGTAAAAAATATTTTTAGTATGTGTTATCTTTGCAGCTGCATTGCAGAGAGGGAGTTCATCTCAGGCCATGTTCATGATGATTATAAAAAATCAATGACAGATCACTGTAGTGGACTGTGTATGTGATGCCATAACTAGGTCAGGGCGTAACAGATTAGTTAATAGGATAGTATTTTAATGCAAAAATGGTAACATAGATACTGAATAATTGGTGGAACAAGACTATGAGTCTCAAGACAGGCTAGCAGTTCTGTGAAGCTGTAGGCACCGCAGTGCTTTGAGTCAATGCTAACGTTAGCAAGCTAGCAATGACAATTAGCATACGTTAGATATTTAGCATGTATAATGTTTACCATATTTGCCATTTAGTTTAGTGTGTTAGCATGCAAACGCTTGCTTCTTAGCACAATGAATAAAACATGTCATAGCAATCTATCAAATAGTTCCCAATTTCAATCTGGACCAAAATGGTGGATTGACCAATGACCACATGCCATCCACCGAGCCCTGCTAGCATGAAATCATACCAGATTAGAAATACCTCCAATGAAATATCCAACAGAAATGCTCTATAGATTATTAAAAAAGTGTAAGTAGCTTTTAAATGTTGGTGAATATTACATGAGAACGTTCCAATGCCAGCCCTGAGAAAGAGTATATTCAGAGTAAAGAAAGAGAAGAAGAGTGGTTGTATAGTTTTGTGGTTTTCAGTCACTGTTGATACAGTTTACAGAATAATTTTTATTTAAATGTGAAAAATTGAAGGCTCATCAACAAAAACCAGTGTTAATGAATACGAAATCCACAGATCCACAATAAAAACATCAATTCTTCATACCAACAAAATTGTTCAGTAAATAAAATGTTTTAGATTTTTTTTTTGCAAGAAAACTAAACATACAAATACACACGTAAATAGAACAGGAGGTTAAAACCAAATGGGAGGTCTGCGTTTCTCACTAAAGGTCAGTGAGTAGACACCGGATAGAGAGTGGGCTATAGATAAAATAGGAAATTATAATCTTTTTTTTCTGTATTTATTTTTTTTTTTTTTTACAAAATAATACCATAGAGGATTAAGTAAGGGGTCAACCACTTGGACTAAGAGTAATCCAATAATGTAATACATCCATGCAATATAATTTTTCAAATGACAGTCCAAATCATCTTAAACTGATCTTCTATCTCAACACCTAAAACATGGTTCACACAATCTTCCTTTTTAATAATAGATACACAATAAAAAGAGAAAATGCTTCAAAACTGGACTTAATTTTAAGTCCAACAATAAAGCTGCAGTGTTCTTTGATCTCCAGTGCTATCCACAATGAGCAAGGTTAACCAATTTTCCAGCCTTCTCTTAGGAAATGTTAGAGTTTATTTGGGTCATTTCATCGAGCTGCTTTACAGGTTTTAGTTTTTGACGAGGTGTTCAGACGTACTGCTCTTTGGAAAAGTGTACGCCACCCACTCCCAGGGAGGAGAAGCCAGGCTGGTACGAGGGGTAGCTAAAGATGGCGTGGTGTGTGAGGAGGAAGAGGGGAGAGGAAGTGTTTTTTGGCGTGGGTTGTGCCGCTGCTGCTGGTTGCAGTAGTCGGTGTGAGGAGGTGTAGGGGTGTGGGGCAGAAATGAGAGAGGAGGCTTGATGGGAGGGGAGTAGGGTCTGGGTAGTCCTCTTTTTGCAGGCCATCTGTAGCTTACTCATATGCTGTGTTGGAAGCTCTTCATAAAACCGCCCCGGTGCTGTGGAGAAATGAGATACATTAAAAATGTATCAAAATTAGAAAACAAACACATCTCCTACCGAGATACTGATCGTGACACTGTTTAGTAGTACTTAAAGGTACCCTGTAAAGTTATGACCTCCTAGTAGTGCTAGTATGGACTGTCTCTGTTCCCTTAAGATCACAGCTGTTCAGACGGTTTGGAACTGGCCAACACGGCAAGTTCACATTCATGCAAAGACTCCCTGGCAAATCCTCTGATCACACAGCTCCTCTAACATGGAAGGATTTTAGCACACATTTTGCGTTATAAATGCTGTTAAGACCAAGCCTTTACATACAGTCATATACAACGAATTACAGAGCTTCTTGCTGTTAAGTACCAGCCTTACCTACATCTATAAATAACGAATAAGAGCTTCCATAAGCCATAAAGTAACTTGTAACGTATTTACAGAGTACAGTGCATTATTTACATCTAAATCTGAATCAAAGTGATCTCTTGTAAGAGTTGCAGATTCTTGTGCAAATGCCATGATAATAACAAGTTCATGTACAAAATCTCCACTTCAGCCCACTGGCACTCTTGAACATGTGAATACAAACACAACACAAAGGTTACCGGATATCATCTGCGGTCTTTTCCTAATGGCTGGGACATTTTTTGGACGAGAGTCATTTCTGTAAGAGAATAAAGTTAGATGATATGATGGGTAACAGGGATACAAAGCATGTTGGGGTTAGAGAGCTAATGGCTGTTACTTAGAGGAGTCCGCCTTTTCTACTTTCTATTTTGACAGCACAGGACTGTGACGGTAATGCCCATCACTCCGGCAGCCAGTAATAAGGACTCGTGATGACATCACCCGTTGCTATTGCGGTAGAGGCTTTTCTCACGAAAAAACACACAAACTCAATAAAAAAATCACACAGACACATTTCTTGTTTACAGTAGTCAGTGTAAATCAAATGACCCCAGACTCCGGTGAACGTACCTGTAATGCTGACCTCCAAGAGCCCGATCGTGTCCCAATGCTGTTGGTGCATCACACATAGGTGCCTTTCAGGTCATATGTGCCGGCCCTTTAAGGGTAAGGACGTTGTCTCGAATCTCAGCATTGCTCGGAAGGAGCCATTACTCCTGCAAAAATACAGAAAAGTTGTGAAACTAAGAGTCTCGTCAATAACATAACTTTCATTTAAACATGCAGTGCCCTTACATTTGCGACCTCTACTGCTTGTTTTGTGATCTAATAAAACACAGCAGAAGCACAATTTCCACATAAAAATGTGAACTTTTGGGAATTCTGGGAATTATCCCATTTAACGAGACAGTATTGACAAAACGGAATAGACAAAAGCAAAGGAAAGCGATGGTGGTTGTTGGCGCATTTGTTGTCAGTGAACGAAAATTAAATCATATTGCATGAAGAATGAGCAACAAATGTGCTGGGAAGGATGGACCACAACCTCCTTGATCCATTGTAATAGGTGATATCACTAGAATAGTAAATGTGAGTGAAACACACAACAAACAGGTTATACTCACAGTCTCCATGATACAGAGAGACAGCCGGGTTGGCACTAGCTGGCAGCTGAGCTGGACTTCCTCGGTTCAGGTACCAGTTTCCTCAACCCCTCCACCGAAACGTCTGGCTCATACTGGTACAAAAACGAACACAAACAAATAACGGAAATTAGCTTGTAATAGTGTTAATATTTATTCTGTATGGTTATGAAACGTCTGTCATCTGGTACCAAAACGAACCAAACAAATACGGAAAATGCGCTTGTAATAGTGTTTATTTTTACCTGCATAGTTGAGCTTGAAAAGACTTACACTGAAATCGGGGTAACGCTGTCAGTGAAGACTCCTCGTTGTAGGTGGTGACGCAGGTAAGCTCTCCTTGTGTGTTTCTTGCTGGGCACCAAAATGTAGTCACTCTGACAGTTAACGTACCGTCTGAGGTCCTGTACTCCGGCGTGGGTCACTTCTCCCGGCACCTGTCTCCCACTACTCAGATCAAGTGGAATCAGGGTCAGACACAGAGAGACACTGATGTAGGCTGACTTGTAGTTAAGTGAGATTAACAACTAGGCAAAAAGGTCAGTACAATAAAGTAATAAATTTTAAAAAGGTGGAGGGTGAAAGAGAGGAAACATCCGTCTTCCACTAAAGCACACACACACACCACACACACAGACCACAAACCTTTACTGGGTGGTTTTCCATTGGCAGAGACGCAGGTGGCCAGGGAGTTTTCACATTGGATGAACGAGCAACCAGCGTCGGCTGTGGACAGAGTCATCTGAGTTGTTGGGCGAACTGACGTGAGTAAAATATACCAAACAGAGTTAATTTAGCATTAGCATTTTTTAAAGCATGATAATATTGCATAATGTTTAACTATGGCAGCTATTCAAGGGCGACAGGTAAAGCTATAACTTGACTTACAGATTAGATACAGCAGTCACCCTCATTAACATTTTTGGAATAAGCCCTCTGTGTGCGTACATTCAGTATGCGATTTAAGTGGGGTGCCTTCTCTTGTTGCAAAATGACCACAGATGCATGCTCCCACCTCGATCCCATCAATCACTAAGGGTGTCCGAGGGTGCGGTGGTTGACAGGTGTGATGCGGAACTGGTAGGTAACGGTCGGTGTCAGTCTCCCTACTGTATAGATCCTGACTTCTGGGTCCTGGATGATAATAGGGTACCAAGGTACTTGTCTATCACCATGGCTGCTTCGTTAACAGTACATGCATGTTTTAAATTGGGTGAGATATGCCTGAACTTTTGTGCCTTCTAACAGTGCTTGGGATTTAGAAAGTCCTGTTGGCTTAGATTCAACATGCTTAAGAACTCTTTTACACATCCAGTCATCCTGTTGCTAACCGAAAAGCAGTTTGCGTGCCATTCAATCTCATCTGGTATAGTAGTGAACATGCTTCTTTGCCATGACTGTTTAGTATTTCCTGTCATTGTTGTATGTATGTGTTATTGTTGTTGTGTGCTCTTTGTGGTATTTTTCTTGTTTATTCGGGGGGGGGGGTTTCTTCATTTCTTCTTTGAGTTCGCGCTGCTTGCTGCGGGGGAACGGGCATAAAGGCATGTCATTTGTGAACTGACAATATCGTAGAATGTGCGAAGGATGAAGTAGAGAGGAGGGGAAATGAAGAATAATTCAGTTAACTTGGTAGCCCATAGGATGTCAGAGTAGGAAGAAGACTATCAGAACGGAGATGGCAGATTCAGAAGAAAACGTGGTCATGGAGTGACTTACAAGAAGCAAGGCAGTATCAAGATACACAGGAGTAAGAGGGTTAGTCCTGATAAGTATGTATTCTTTTTGTTCTCTTTCAGTATAAATTGCGGAGTATATAGCATAACATGCCACTCATTTGGCAACTGTTTTCAGTTTTTTGGCTTTTTTGTTAAATGATAGTTATTAGGTTTTTGAGAGTAAAGAGAACTGAGTGGGTCTAACTTTCATCAGTAATTATGTCAAACAAAAAATAAGAAATCAATGCTATGATGAGACTAAAACTGTAAACTGCCCTAGCATAACTTCTATTTTTGCCCACACTGCTTCTCTTCTTGTTTTACTAAAAAAATATTTTAAAAGTATTGTTTTGTGTTTGTTTGATAAAGCCACTTTAGCATACAGTAATAGGTGCTATGCCCTGTACCGTCCTTCCCATGAACCCCCCCTCGCCCCCCCCCGCCAGCCAAGACACTCTGCCACCCAATGTAATTTATTCTAGTATCTGCCAACTGTTTCACGGCCAAAACTCTCGTCACGTTGCGTGTATTGTCCCCAGACAACAATAACAACACATGCATAGTGTGCCATGTATACAGCTGGATGTAATGGGGAAAAAGTCCCTGTGCTTTGAAAAGCTTAAACAAAAATTACCAACTCTGCTTAAAATATTTGAACTATAATATAGAAAAAAAAAGAAAAAAAAATACAGCGATTGATAGCAAAAGATAAATCATGCCCATGTTTATCCCAGTTCAAGGTGTCCGGCAGGCGTTTTTACAGATTCTCTCTTTACAAGGTGCCAATTTGGGGATCAATCCTATCTGGGCTGCAGGGGGTTTTTTTTTTTTCGTTGCAAGTCCGTAGTGGGCCACACGACAAAAGTCAGCAGAAGGGGTCTGAGGTCCTTATGTGGGTGGAGCCTCAGTCTACACCAGCATGCCACAACTCATGTCTGCTGTTCGCGTGATGTATGTGGAGTGTAATGTGGAGGTTGAAGTGTGTGAGTGTGGTGTAGTTGCATTTGCAAGCGTTTGGACTCTGTTTTAAAGCTCTTAGTGTGTATCAGAGAACTTAGAAACAGAGCGAGATAAATAAGACATGAATGCGTTTGACTGTTTAAAACAGAATTAAACAAAGGGTTCTGGGTAAACCTGAAATACATGAGTTTAATTGAATGATTGGAAAAGATCAGAGTTGCGTGTTTCAGTTGTTAACTACAGGTGGGGCTCGGCAGTTGGAAAATGGCAATCTGCTAGACCTGCATTCCGCATATTCTCTTTGTTGTAACAAGACTATGTTTTATTGTGTTCTGTCCCTGTCTGAATAAATAATTACATTACAAAATATGCTGAAAGGCAATAACATATTGTTCTCTTTCGGTTTTTCTCTCGTCTTTGCTATAGAATATTAAATTCTGAGTTATCATCTGTCTTTAAACTCTTGCTGATTTTGCAGCATCCAGACACGAAAACATCAGGTTACTGGTGGAGAGGTTCACAGAGGAGCGTATTACCTGATGGCGTATAGTCTAAGGGGCAGAGTGTCACGATCACACTCACAGAATTAAACGGTCAGGTCGCTGATGGTTTTTGGAAAAACGGTTTTGAGGTTAGTTTGTTCTGTGGCCCCAAGGCAGGCGTGTTGCCAGTGTGGCATGCGCGTATATCTTAGTGGATGGTTAACTGCGGTCCCAGTGTAGACCTGAGTTGTTGTATGGCATAACCGTGTACTGACTGGCCGGGTTGGCTGGGCTTCGACACGTAAAGAGACCGTCTCTCTCTCTCCAGTGGCTGAATACTCCTTCCCGCTCTGTTATAGCTTCTGTACGAGTCCTCTTCTGACCTCGGTATATCCGGGCCAACTGAGCGATAGAAAATGACCTTGCACACACTCAGATATGAAGCTGCGCATACATGTTACTAACACAAGAGATCATGAGTGACTCAGCGTCAGTCATGGTAGCTACAAACACTGGCCTCCGTACCGTCAAATTGAAACCACTGGAGTTCAAACATTTACCATCACACTGCAAGCAGGTTTATAAAGTTTGTTAGGTGATTACTTATGCAAGTTATCGATTCAACCGCATCCGGGCATAAAGTTACACTTTGTCTCGGTGTGAGCAAGATTTGAGATGTGTTACCTAATGCTTTTTTCTGTATTTCTGTCATATTTATATGGTTACTAACTGATAGAATTCAGTTAAAGTGATTCGCCTGCCACAACAAAACCGTTTTGACTTGTATTTTTTTTGAAATATGTTATGTCGCATATGTGTTTGTGTTATGTTGTGAATGTGCATGGGAGTTCCTGCTTGTCCGTCTAGCCACTGAAAAGATAAATATCCGGAGAATCAGGCCAATTTCCAACAGCCTGTCAGTCTATAGACTGTCATGGTTGGCCTGAGCTCATTACTATTCTGCTTGCCTAGTTGCGGCTGGGCAAAGGCTTGCTACTAGTGCTAGGCTGCTCATTGGGCTAGTTGTTGCCAGATTCAGCTTGAATATATACTGAGTAACTGCACTTAAAATTCAAAGCTGAGATCTTATCTACTAACCACACTAGAATGGCATTAATACAAGGTAACCAAGCATTTTTTCCACTATAAAAATAGTAATGACGACCATAGTCGACAGGAACCTTTAAAACCGTGGCTGAGCTCTAAAGAATAAGGTAACTATTTCAGAGAATTCCCTGGAGAACCTATAAACCTCCGATTCCCAGAGTTTTTGTTCTACTCTCGGTCTTGGTGTCACGTAACACTATCCTATTTTTCGGCCTCCGGTGGCGCAGTCGTACATGCACCCCGTGGATAAATAGGGTGAGGCTGAATATCAGGTCAGCAGCAGCCTTGGCAGTATGAAGAAGATTAAATGGTGTGTTTAAACTTAAAGCATGTAATACAGAACGGCTACTCTAGAATCACAAAATACAACGTATAATCTGAAACAGTATATAATAGGGCTTGTTGTCCATAGTTTGATAATTGGTTATGTTGAAAGTTTTGTATTAACGAAAGTAGGTATAAAGCTTCTAAAGTCTTATGGTTTTGATTTTTTAAAACTTGCAAACAACCGAACCAATATTGAACGTCAAACTCCCAAATACTGCAACAGATGGGGGGGTCCACCACATAACCAGGTTAAGCTCTCCTGTTGACGTTGTTTCGGCCACAAACAGCGGTAACCAGCCGGTTGTGTTGCGATTGATGTTGGTCACGTTGATATGTTGGTGTTTCCCCATGTGCAAAGGCTGAGAATTTTCCGCTGTCTGGTCTCATGCTGTGGTCCACAGCATACTGGAATGGTCCATAGGGCCAGTTCTCCAGATGGCAGCCGCTCATCATCGTAGACCCTCCACCGGAGATACAAAATCACTCATCAGGAGGTGAAGGCTTCTACTGACGGGAACTGTCTTCATGACTAGGCTAAAACAATTTAGTTGTGTTGTACCATTTTGTTCCTGCTGCTTTAACGGAGAAACCCCCCCCCCCCACTCCCCAACCACACCACGCCTAAGCTATGCGGACAACAGCATCGGTAATGTTTGAATAATCAACCTACGTCACCTCGTTACTTTTTGTAATGTCCAATGATTCATTGTTTTTTGCATTATTTTCATCATCTGTTCGCTAAGACATCCCTAACTCAAGCTCTCTGTCTTTGCTCAATCTGTCCCATAAGGTCCCCTATCTGGACCCACTTTCCTCACTCTGTTCACTTAATACCTGGAGTCTTAGCAGGTCATGCAGGGTGTCTCGCTAGGTGCGGTGGTTAACGAGGTGTGTGATGCGAACTGTAGGTACGGTTGTATCAGTCTCCCTACTGTGTATCCTGACTTCTGGGTCCTGGATGAATTATAGGACCGTCTCGGGTGGTTTGATCCTCGTCCCGTCAGTCTCCTGTTTGAATCTTTGTTGCTTGCCACTCCTTCCTGGTTGCTCTGACCCCCATATTTGCTGCAGGATGAAACCTTGTCCATCCTCGCCTCCTCCTTCATTCTCTAACCTGCATCCTCCAAGCTCCACCATCGTTTTTCGCTGGTGGGCTGTTGTACATCACTTGACCAGGGTCACATTAGGTGGCTGGGGTACCCTGTATAAGACGATCAAATACAAACTCGTAAACTACTCGCATGTGTACCCCTTTATCATCAGCAATTCTTTTACATTTTGGTTTTGCCACAGGGCTTCTTCTGTCCTGTTCCACGCTCTGACTGAAGGTTCAGCTTAATTTTTCCCATACAGATGGTGGTATCCAATCTTTTATTTAACGCAGGCAAAGTAATAAGCATTGTTTTCTTCGCAACTGTCAACTAGTCTTTACAAGCTCTACAGTAATGACACACCGATATGTACAAAATGAACTTACGTGTTGAATCTCTAACGTGACATTAATTTCGGATTCCCTCCACTGGCGTTGAAGCAAGCATTTGTCTCGGCCGCTGTCTTGTGTGTGTGGTGTGTCTTCACAGTCAGTATGGCCCATGCAATGTTGCTAGCGTACGTACTTGAGTTCTAGGACGCCCACGAAACCCTGATTGTTAAACCAGTGATTTTCACTGACCGGAGTAGTTGGATCTCAGTTTGCAGGTGAGCTGAAACGTCACTCTCCTGTAGCTACAGACCACCTCTGCGCGTGTCGCATACAGTGGCGCTCTACAGGGACAATGAATACAATGAGTTATTAACTAATCATATTGCTTTTTTTTTGTCGTATGTTGTCTGACAATGTGGCACTTGACCCAGTGTCAGCCTGCAGGTTTTTGGTTTGACCAGAATGGATCTTCAGCATTGCAGGTGTATGTTCCGCTGCTCGGTTGGCCGTTACGCGAAGGATTTGTCAGAGATTTGAGTTTTCTTCTCCCCTTTGACCTGTCCCATTGGGCCCTCCCACCACCCAGCAATTCTTGGGGCCCCTCCAATCCCCAGTGATCAGACACATCTAGATACACTGTGTAATTGTTAGTCACTATAGGCAACACACTCCGGCTCTGCAGGGGGAATCTAGCGAGGGAAAAAGGCATTTAAAGTGAGACGTGACAATCACTGAGTCAAAAAACCTCTTTCCCTTCTTTGTTTCTTTACATTGCGTGTGCTTGCATCTGTGTTGATTGTTTGAGAGCCAGTGGGAGCCCAGCAAGTCCAACTAATGCTGTTGGAAGTTGAGGCCATTGCAGATGGCAGCAAGAACGGCAGTGTGTTGGCATTGGATTTGGTTTGCTGCCCTGTGTGCCAGCCCTCGTCTTGGCCCACTTGGTTCCCGATTCCGGTCCAGTGGGAAAGGGGGAGGGTATCCGCCGGGCCAAGAGCAAGGATGTCTCAGCAGTGTATAATTTCACGAGCTGCCGTCAACAGAACAGGGAGGCGGGGAGCCATCGGTGGGGTCGCGGAGATTAGAGATTCAGTGTAACGTGTTCAGGGTGTTTTGGCATTTAAACATCCTCCAACCTAATCGTAGGGAAATATGCTTTTCCTGATATATCTATTCCCTTCACTTTTTCTTAGGCTAAACGAGGCAACATAGATGAATGGCAAGTCCATACTAAAGCCTGTCTTCTCAAATGTGGAAAGATGTGTACAGAAAAAGGAAAGGCTCGCTATCTCAGCGTTCTTGGTGTTCGTATTCTTTTAGGTCGAGACATATGATCTGAGTAATAAATCAAATGCATACCTCAGCACAAACGAAAACCTGAGATAGCAGAACCAAGCGTAGCGTGTGTGCAATGCATGCATTGTGCAGGCGCAGCTCTTTTTGGTCTGTTTTGAAGTCTTAAGCCCTATTTGGCACACGATTAGTAACATCTTAGGCACCTTGTGTGATCTGCGTTACGTGAGGCACATTCAGGGATCGCTAAATACCTGTCTTTTACTGTTAATTTACTGAAATATCTGACTCCCACCATGAGTTGCCACCCCGAGTCGTCCAGAGGCCAGCCTCAGGGCGGGGGCCAGCCGCTAACGCACACTTGGGTTGGGTTTTACGTATTCTTTTGAGCCAGCTGGGACAGAGGTTCCAGGGGCACATACCCTATCCCCGACCCTGGCAGCACCCACATAGCTTATTGTCAGTCCCTTGGACAAAGCCCGGGGGTCGCATGGGTACTTGGTTACGGAGGACTCTGGTCGACGAGCAAAATGGTCCAGATTCGGTTTGGCCATTAAAGGTGGCACTGCGCCGCCCCCGCCATCCCATATCCGTCTCCGTTGAACGGGGAGTAAAGAGGCGCAAAGAAGACAAAAACCTTGTAAAAAATGTGACCCTGCCAAATCCCAGACGTTGTGTACAGGGACTAAGTATCATCACGTGCGTATCCTATTTGAACGGGGACTTAAGAGTACAGACAACTAACTTCTGTATTATAATTATTCAACAGAATAGTCAATAGGAGAGGGTTATAGTTGAAGTGAAAAGGAAGTTTTGTTTAGTTTGACTAGGATGTTCAGTGTTAATAATATAAAAATCAGGGCATAAGAGTCACAGACTCACACTCTACAGTATGAGACTGTCAGGCGCGATGGGTTTTTTTTGGAGCGGGTGTTTAGGTAGGTGTTCTCGCTAGAACGGCAGGTGTTTAGTCGCCAGGTGGCATGCGTAGGATCTTAGTTGAGTAACTGCGGCCCCTGTATACTGGGAGTTGTGTGTAGAACCTATACGTACTGCTGGTCCTGGTAAGGACTGGGGTCTTGACACATAAAGGATACAGTCTCTCATCTTCCCAGGGCCTGAATAGCCCGCTCTGTTTATACGTACGGAGTCCGTTCTATCCTAGGGATGTCCGGGCGCAACTGATTCGAAAATAACATGCACACACTCAAGGATATGCAAGGACACAGTACATGTTACAACAACACCAACTAACGGAGCCACACCTCCTGCTTTCATTGCTCTCTTCTCACATCATCTTTACAATGCTGCCTAAAGGTAGATTCAGAGCTCAGTCGTCCGCATGTAGCTACAACACTGTCTCCGTGTACATCAAATTTAAAACCACTGGAGTTCAAGATTATCCATCACACTACAACAGGCAGTTTGATAATGTTAGGTGATGACTCAAAGTTATCATCAACCGCTGTCACATGTGTTTATATTATTATGTAGGTGTGAGAAATGCTAACAGCTGCATGTCTCTCGAATTTATTACTCACTCACATCAAATTGCCAAAGAAGGAAAGTGAACAAAGTCAAAGCATACAAGATACACCCAAATCCTACCGCCAAACTCTCAAATACTCACCGATATGTGTCCGCCCATAACCGTTTAGAGCTCTCCTGTTGACCCTGTCGTTAGCTGGCAACACAGCGGTCACCACAGCGGTGTGGTTTGGATGTGTTGTCAACGTTGATATGTTGGTGTTGTTCCCGTGTGCAAAGTCTGTATGTTCTGCTGGCTGCCGTGTCTCATAAGCTGCCCACATACGGATGTGTCCGAGTGCCACTTTTCCAGATTGCAGCTCATCCAGCAGTCGTAGATTCCCGCACCGAGGTACATGCACTCTCAGGAGGTAAGTGCTTACCTGACGGAACGTATTCAAGTACACGTTACGACAGTTAGGTATGTTTACATCTCTGGAAATAGCATGGTTCTTCATCTACTTGTTCTTGCATCTGCTTTCACCATCGCTACGCCTTAGGCTAGCGTCCTGCTGAGAAAGGTAAGTTGTTTCAGAGGCAGATAGTCTTACCCTCGGACAGGTGGGTGCACATGTAGTAGTTAAACTTTGGGCTCCTGTTCTATGTCATAGAAGCCTTGCATGGTTAAGCAGGCCCCTCGTGGCATCATGAGCAGGTTATCGATAGCTCACAGCTGCACTGTTGAGATGCCGTGAGCTGTGCCAAGCGTCTGGGCCAGCTGTCTGGATCCTCTGCTCTTCTCTTTCCGCCACATCTCACCACAAGCTTTAATAGCTTCATTCCAGGCATGGTGAAGCTGCCATATGTACATGTCAGGTAAGGTGGGGACGGCCGCATTTCCAGATCACCGCTTTGCCCACCCCTCCATACACCTGTGTCCTGGTACACCACCTCCCATTTGTTGGATTGATCTCCACCCGCTGAAAACTAGGAGAGGATAGACTGACATGCAGCAAACCTCTGTGTGTGTTGTGTGGTGTGTGTTCGTGCGTGCGTGCGTGCGTGCGTGGCTGCGTGCTGGTCGTCGCTTGCGCGTGAATAGAAAGTGAGTTGTGTGTTGAGTGTCTCTGCATGTTCGTTACAAGATTAATATCATATCTAATTTCAGACACACTTTGATATTTTTAAAATGAGGGTTTCCAAAACAGATAACAGAATTAGTCACATATATTCTTGGCTTATGTATTCTCATTCTCTGTTAACTCTAAATCGACAGTTGTCGGTGAACTGTGTTCCACATGTATGCTCACATTTAAGATACAACTCCTCACACACCTGTAAAACAAACATTTTAAAACTCTTCTATTTCTATTTAGCTCCTAATTAGAGGCCTGATATTGTGCAAGGGCCAATATGTCTAGAGAACGTGATGTTCGATATCACGGTAGACATATTTGTATTATGTATTTATAAGGACCCATAAGTCCAGAACAAAACGATTATGTCCATATTTATTTTTCACAAGAAAGAAGGTGACACTTTTACAATTTAAACTGTAAAATTTCCCACTCTGTAGAAAGCATGGTTTACAATAATCCTGTGGTACAAATGTTTTTTTACATAAATTTCTAAAAAAGAATATTGTCAATATATGTTATGAAACTATGAACCTTCAATAGCAAGTATTGTTTTGTGCTATAAGTTCGAATCTTGAATTGAACTGAATTACAGATATATAATGACATAATATACTATATAAATAAATGATCATCAAACATTCAACTCCTTCTATGTGGAAACCATTTTCTAACTGCAAGTCAGATAAGTGCAATGAATCTGAAGACATAGACATTGGCTTACCATATTGATAACGTTGAGCATTGGGGTGGGTAGAAATAAAAAGACCAGCCCTAGCAGTTGGGGCCACCATGTATCTGATGATCCTGAGTCAAACAAAACCACTTTACTCCAAAAATGTAGCAAGAGATATAAACGGTCAGCTCGACTACACAAACTGCTTGTTAAGGACTTCCCCTAAACTGATTTGACTAAATTATTATTTCCCTTTCTCTCTATCTCTCTATCCTTCTTTCTCCTGCAGGGTTAGAATAACATGGTGACTACTGTGCTCATCAATTATACAAGACCGACCATGGTTTGGATATATTAGCCTTCCACTACACGCATGCACTTATGAACACACCTGAATAGTGAACATAACATCCTTCACACAGGTCTATCAGCGTTTATCGCTCATGTATCTTTTTTTTCATTTTCATCGTGAGTACGTTATTACATTTTTACCCTGTTCAAACTGTGGTGTTGTGTTAACAAAAAATGGGAATGCTTGAGATTACTTCATACCTTATAAACAGTCCACTTTTATTCCAGCATTTGCATTGGGTTCACCCAAGAAGGTTTCAAGTGGTTTATATTATGTCAGGATCTTATTTGTAATGTAATGTATTTTGTCCCTTTGTTTCAGTGCAAATTTAGAAACAAAATCTGAGAGACTACACAACAACAACAAAAGGCTATTTTTCCCTCTATTTCTAGTCATCTATCTGTTAGTTTTGTAAATGAAAATGTAAATAGATTTAGATATCTGGCAACGGTCCCAGAAGTGGTCTGTGTTTCCTCCCTGAGACTGCTCTGACCCTCTGATATGCTGCAGGCCACATTTAAAGATCTAAAGTTGCTGACGCATGCATAGACAATTACATCATATGATCTATTATATTCATGTTTTTAAAGACTTCTATGTAGTGATGTGTTTATAAAAGAAAAACAGAGGTAGAGGAACTGTTTAAGTGGAGCCTTAAGTATGTCAATATGAGGCCGGCGTCATGAATGAAAGCAGGACGAGATCAGTTTTTCCATCACTTTTCAGAGACAGAAATGCAATGAGTCTAAACAGACTGAGTCAGCACATAACAAGAAGTGCTAGTTTATCACCCATATTCAAAATACCGAAGTAGATTGAAATTACTAAATATGATATAATAACAGGTTGATAGGAGGGGTATAGTCAAAATATTCACAGTTTATCACAGTGGATGCTGTGTGAAGCCTTTTTGTATTCATTTAATCACTGTAATGGCACAACATGGCTGTATAATGCAACTAATATTTTAAATAGGAAGTCATGTTTGTTTTGTATTTATATATATAACTTTTTACCATATATATTTTTTTATTTGCATTCCCCTGTTCCACAGTTTTTGCTTATTAGTTTGTTTGCTCAACATTTTTGAATCAGAGGAGCTGAATTTAAATTTTAATAAATCATTACCTGACACCGTTACAACACTGACCGTTTTCAGAGATTCATACATGTATTTGAGCTTTGTTTTGGAGAAAATGTAATTTGCACTGCAAATTAGCATGTACTGGAACTTTTCTTATGGTTGGACAACACAAATAAGCTAATGCAATAAAGAGAAGGCAACATTCCACTCTTTATGCTTGTTACCAACAAAACAACTGCAGTGCAGAGATGTGACCATCGCGTGTTTTCATTAAGCTTAAATCCATTATACCTCACCCTCATCTATTCATCTGGTGTAAATATGCATCTTTTCCTTAAACCCAAGTACCAATATTAGTGGAAGACATGGTGCTTCTTTAAGTATATTATCTCAAATGACAACTGTTTCAAACTGTGGTTTTGACACACAGCTCAAGGAGGTTGTTTCAAGTTTCCAAAAGGTGAAGTTTTCTTCATGCGTTTAGTACTTTTACTTTAATACTTTAAGTACTTTATTTCCTGAAGATACTTATTTACTTTACTGATTATTTACATGCAGTATTGTTACTTGGTACAGAGTTTGTATAGTGTGGTGTTAGAAATTGTACATATTTAATGTAGTTATTTGTCCATAAAGTACTTATCTATCAAGAACTGAGTTGAAACATTGGTGATTGGGCGTAGACCCACTGATAAGCGCTTGTATTGCTGCCTTGTTAACGCAACACCGAAACACTTTTCTCTTGTGTCGCCCCTACGGTTGGAAGTGGAATTGTCCATAATCAACTAACGATCCGCTATGGAGTTAGATTCCTGCCAAAAGGTTGTACACAAAAAAATGTGTTTCACGCACAAAATAAAAGTGTTTGTACATAAAAAATGTGTTGCAAAAGAACACGAAATGAAAGTTGTTTTGCAAACTGTCTTCAAACGGTACACACATAAAACTTGTTTTACAAACTGCCTCCCAAACGTTGCACTCAAAATATCATTTATAAATTGTCCCGAGTACAAAACGGTCTCTGCTCGCTCAAAACAGCCTCTCCTCGAGTACGAAACAATTCCACCCCTCTGTGGCAAATTTCTGCCAAAAGTCACCTGATACATTAGGAGGTAGTTCTGATTTTGTGACAGCAGGAGCGCTCTTTCACAGCTAACACATGAGCACCACAGGGGAGTTTCCAAACTTTCAGGCGTGAAATATTAATAGATCTGCCTCTGGTTAGCTTCTCCTTTATTGTGGTATTTTAAATAGATAGAACCGAGATGTGGATACCAGATAAAGGCATTGTTACAGATCATAATTCGGGTTTTATGTTTTGTTTTTAACAAAAAAATAACTGTCTATTGTATAGGCACTTGAAGCCTACAACAATATTTGATTTAAAAGTAACATGGTCCCTGCCGTGACATAGCGGTTGCCTTTAACTGAAATGTAAATGCTCTATCTGCATAGTTTATGCATAGTCAGTATATTAATATTCACCGTGAAAGTTTGGAAAACTCCCCTGTGGGGTGCTCATGGTGTTAGGCTGTGAAATGCCCGTCTGTCTCGTCCTCAGCCAAAACCGGGCGTTTCAATTGTTTGAAGCGCCCCCTGCTGTCACAAGTCAGAACTACTCCCAATTTATGCTGTACTTTTGGCAGAAATTTGCCACAGAGGGGGTGTGGAATTGTTCGTACTCGAGGAGAGGATGTTTTAGCGAGCAGAGACCGTTTGTATCTCGGGGACATTTAGAATGATATTTTGAGTGCAACGTTTGGGGACAGTTTTGTAAAACAAGTTTTATGTGTGTGTAACGTTTGAAGACAGTTTGCAAAACAACTTTTATTTGTGTGCAACACTTTTTTTATGTACAAACACTTTTATTTGTGTGAACACCATTTTTTTGCGTACCACTTTTGGCAGAATCTAACTCCATATCCGCTACCCGATCTGGCAAACTTGCATAGTGCGTATATCCAATAGCGGGCCCAAACCGAATGCAGAAGTGGCGTTCACCCTGAGAGCTGATGACCACTGAAATTTTTGGAAACTTATTACAAAGAATCTTTGTGTTGCTTTACAATCTGAATGTCTGTAGCGACTTTCCCCTTAAATGTAAATGTGTATGTATATGATTATTATTATATATTATTATTCATATTTATTATTATTATAAAAAAGAGCACCTAAGAAATAAGTCACTTTTAATAACTATGTGTGCACGTGCCCGGAACATACAATGATTAGACAAGTATGTGTGATTGTTTCTGATTATTTTGAAATATATACGTCCAGACTCTTAAATACATTCTCATAAAACACACATTTTGAGCTTAAAGTTCTCTATAAAGGATCACATAATAAAGATAACACAGTCGCAGAAATAAAATTTTAGGGTTTAATGTGAGGTCCTCCTCAATGTCAGTTATCCACGCAAATATAAAAGTGAAATTGTGTGATAGAAGCAACAGGTTGTGTTCATGCCCTGTACTGTAGGTACCTCACCAACAAAAAGGGTTATTGTCAAAACAAACTCCTGTTGGCTAAGCAGTATCATACATAGCATTAATGTAAAAATGTATTGTAGCCAAAGATATGCTTGTAACTGTAAATGTAGTTGGATCTAGATCACATGCTACATACTGTATAATTGTCAAAATTGTCAGCAAACTAATTCCGGTGAAATTACAACGTATAGAGTCTATAATTTAGCCTACATTTAGATATGAGCCGTAGCCTTGACGGTAATTGTGACGCTGCCAGGTTCATTGTCGTCTCCGGGGAGGGGCTTGGCTGTGGCGGGGGTGGCACTCGGTGTGATGTGTAGTTGACGCTGCCCGGGGAAAACCATGGTTGGACTGCGAAAAAGACCAGAGACAAGGTTCACATCAGGTAGATGAGCATCATAGATTTTTAGTTGCTGCCGATGGTCAAACCGACCTGCTCATAAAATCTGAAAGCTGAACAATTTTAAATACTTTGAAAGTCCTTATGTGTTGTTTTATTACAACTTGTCAATTAAGATTGTACATGAACGTCAAAAGGAACAACTTACAGTGCTACCCTCCACACATTCATGGCATACAAAAAACACTTGAATTACATGGTATAATGTGTTTTTCCACAAAATAAATTTGAATTAAATCTACTCCTCAGAACAATCTTAGTTAATATGTAATAATTATTTCAAAAGTTTTGCACGGATTACTACTACTAAACTTTACCCCTTTACCAGATAAATATGAAACACCTTCTTGTGTAAATTGCCAAACTTCAGCCTAAACAACCAAAATTTGGAAACACCTGGGTTAGTGTGCTGCACCTTTAAATGTCCCACAAATTATTCATTAGGATTAGTTTTGGATTTGATAAATTCCTAATAACTTGCCGACAAACTGACTTTACCAGTGCACTTTACCTGATGAACACAGTGTAGGAATAGGTTATGTTTATGTGTTTAAAGGGTCATTTCTTTTTTTACCTGGCCTGGCCATTTCCCAATGCATTTGTGTCTAGTGATTGTAACAAAATCTTTGAAGTGGTCGTCAGTACTGAGAAAGAACGCCAGGTGACGGACCCTTGCAGGACTGCAATGGCAATCATTTCTGTACCTCCTTCAAACAACAGACTCCCGGGGACACCTTTTGTCTGACTCGTGCCCTCTCTCCCACACGCTGTCCTTCGATAAAAGGTCACCTCTTGAGATCGATTATGTGTCAGATACTCTAGTAACAATCTGCATCTGTCATGTGCTTATTTGTATTTATGGAATTGGACCATGGGAAATAGGTGATGGAGGGTCTTTTTTTGTTCTTTGTTGAGGGGAGGTCACCCACGTTTTGATTCTAGGGTGGGGGGGGTCAACCCACTTTACTCGCCGAGTACGGTATGGCTGCGCCTGAAGACCTCCCGTCTCATAACCTCCTGTGATGCCTTCCCCGGGCATTCTATCTTCTCCAAAATAAAGCTCACGTTTTTAACTGTTATACAAATGCAATAAAGCGAATAATAAAAAGAATGTTCTCTTTGCCCAAGCGCAAACAGTATAGCGGTATCAATAAATTGTGGGGGAGGGTCATGTCTCTTTTCCCAATCATTTGTAGGGTCATAGACAAATGATTGCTGGCAAAGGAGGGTTAGTCTATTTTGACTAAAGTCAAAACTCCTCTAGCCCCTTAAATAAAAACAGTCACTTAGTGGACAAAATTGAGGGTGCACATTGCCTCATTAGGTTACATTGCAGCCCCGTACGTGGGGTTCTGCCAGCATTCTCGCTAAGTTAGATAACAGGAGAGCTAAGGTGGTTTTGTCCAAAGTCTGTGACTCATGTTGTGTAGAAAGACTGTCTGCCTCAGTGTGACCGTCTTAGAACGCTGATTTAAACTGCTTCACGCAAGATTTGATTGGCTGTTGTTCATCAAATCAACCAAAATAACTTTATTTTTCCTGTGACGGACTTGTGTTGTGTTCAGGCCACATTCAAACACACATACAACAATACATAGTCTGTTATTATCATACCAAGAATGAATAAAGCTAAATACTAAATTATAAATAAACTAAAACCCTGGGCTAGGAGTGGAGGGGGGGGAAGGGAGAATGGTCAGAGTTCTGGATCACCAGTCTGACCGATGGTGGCACAAAGGTGGACCATGGCTCTTGGATTGTAGGGGAAAGGAAGGAAAACTCCTTCCTGAGGAAGAGATGGTACTGATTGTTGAGATTAGTTGTGGCGTCCGATATGATGAGTTTACTTCCTGTTTCTTAAATTGCTGTAAGAGTGGTCTCGGGTCGTCTAATGATCTTCCCGCTCATTTTTTGATTCTGTTGAGGGGACGTGTGTTCAACTCATCAGGGAGCCAAACCATGCCATATGCTGAAGGTGAGGGTGGATTGCAGAAACAGATATGAAATGACTGGAGTAGCGACTCTATGCCTGCAGTCGTCGTAGCTTCCAAAGAAAGTACAGGTGTGTTGGGCATTTCTTGAAGATGCGGTCTGTGTCATTTTTAAAAGTCTGCTTGTGATCAATATTATACCGAGGCATACTTTTCAGCCTCTCTACTCTATTGTCTGGCTATCTACCTGAAGAGCAGGGGGCGGTGGAGTTGATAGAGAGCGCGCTGAAATATGTGACCATCCCTTGGTTTTTAGAGAGTTCTCAGGTTAGGTGGTTATCCCTGCACCAAGAGGAGAAGTTTGTCCACCACAGATTGCAGTGGCTGCCCTGAGCTGTTGTGTCCACAATGACTGTGTCATCAGACACTTAGGTAGAGCCTGGTATCATGTCTGGATTCTCATTTATGCAGTCATTGGTGCATAGGGTGAACAAAACTGGGGAGATCACCGCCTTGCTTACATCTAGGTATGATGGAACTAAATGCATTCCAACAGATCAATGCCAAGACGGGTTGCACCACAAGGACCAGACACAGACCAATATAAACTGTTTTGGTTTCCAATTTTTCTATCAAAGAACATGGATTTGCTATGAGAAACAACAACAACTTCGATATAGCAGCCACACACTGAGCCTGGGTTTGTGTGTTTGTTACAGCCCAAGTTAGTGACTGGTTTGAAGAATGACAACACGTTTTTTTTCTCCTATCCCTGAATGTACTGTGGTGTAGCCAGACCTTACTACACAGCGCTGTGGACTTAGGTCTGGAAATCCAAACTAGCTGTGTGGTAACTCTGACATGCAAAGACCATCTTTAAGCTTGCATGAACCATGTGTTTTATGTGGGCACATCTTGCCTGGACGTATGATCCACCAATCTCCTCCATTCCTCCCTCTGCCCTGCCTTCCAATTCATCCTCTGGGAAGTTGATGTTTTCTCTTACTGATGCTATGCTGCTGGACACATCAAATGGAAAAAACTGTTTTAATGGCATGCCTGTACACAGAATTGGCCCAACATCATTAAACTGTACATTTTATTCATTTCTGCTATTACACTGTATGTAGAAAGTTTTACAGATCTCACAAACCAAACAGCATGTCATGTATTCCTGGAAAGAAACACCAGGACACATTAATGCACATAGTTGGACCCTGTTTTTTAATCATTTATTAGGATGTTGTTGTTTGTGTTTGGGACTCACGGGGATTGTTGTTGCGGTTGGCGGATTATGAACACGGCAGCAGCGCTGTGATGAAGGCTGCAAAGAGCATCCCGCCTATAGCTGCTCCAATCACAGCAGGGTACACATTGTAGCGTGGTTCCGCTGCAAACCATCACGTTACACTTGCAAAATAGCACACGTCTAAGAAAAACATTTTGGCACTTGATAAGTCCCTAACATCTTTTCAATCACAGTTTCTCTACTAAGTGTTCTCAACCCATGTCAGCGTTGTTCTTGTGCTGTAAATTAATCAATCCATGATTGTTGTAAATGTTAGCTTCACTGTAAAAAAGCCAGATGCTAATTTTTGAGTGTTTTTTTCATACGTTATGTTGTTGACAAAATAATACTGTAGATTTTGAAAGAGGACATTACAAATTATTACATTGAAAGTCTAATACCTGTGAGGTTTTGCTTATCTATTCACTTCAACCATTCACATTATACGTTACATAGGCTCGCTCACCCTGTTAAACTGAGCGTAGGTGTGCATTAACAATGCGGTACAGGGGTGAAAACCACTGGCATATCCTCCTCCCCTGACACCTTACCTACAACCCTAAGAATCCCCTGGCTTGGTTAGAGCACTAAATCCTGCTATATAAGGTACAATTACCACAAATAAATTACAAGAAAAGCACACAGGGCCAGTTAAGGAAAGGTAAGGAGGAGGCAGGAAGGGAAGCAGGTAACGAAGGGAATGGAAGGTGTGAAGCTGTGAGATGTGTGTAATGTTTGTCTGTGTTTTGTTTGTGTATGAGTCTTTCACCTAAGTGGATAACAAAAAGAAAAGAAAAATGTTAGACTTGTCATCAAAGTAATCTTAACAACAATCACAGCAAGACACCAGCATCCGTATCTTTGAATAATCACCTAACTCACCTGTCACCTTTTCAAAATGTCACATTATAATTGTTTTTCCTCTCTGCCCGTTTTATTTACCATCTGTTTGTTAAGACATCCCTACTCAAGTCCCTGCCTTTGCTCAGTTCTTGTCCATAAGTCCCCTATCTGACCACTTTCCTCACTCTTGTTCACTTACTATACCTGGAGTCTTAGCAGCAGAAAGGGTGTCCGAGGGTGCGGTGGTTGACAGGTGTGATGCGGAACTGGTAGTAACCGTTCATCTCCTCTACTGTAAGATCCTGACTTCTGGGTCCTGGGATAATAGGGACCAGTCGGAGGACTGATCCCTTCCTCTGTCTCTTGTTTTGGAATCGTTTGTTGCTCTTTCCTTCGTGGTCTTCTGACACCCATATGGGTGCCGTATGAAACCTGTCCATCCTCCTCTCCTTCGTTCTCTACCTAGCACTGTCCAGCTCCA
>NC_045745.1:24384003-24414287 GCF_008692095.1 Etheostoma spectabile | reverse complement strand
TTTCGATGAGAATAGGTACCAGTCTGGAGGACTGATCCTCTCCTGTCTCTTGTTTTGAATCGTTGTTGCTGCCTTTCCTTCGTGGTCGTTCTGACACCCATATGGCTGCAGTATGAAACCTTCTCCATCCCTCCTGTCGTTCCTACCTGCCACTCCAGCTCCACCCGTTACGCTGTTGGTCTGTTGTACATCACTTTGACCAGGGTCACATTGGTTGCAGGGGGTACCTGTTAAAGAGACAACACACATCAGTATATGTGAAACCCCTGTACCAGCAGGACAGGGTACACAGGGACGTTTTTCCAGCTCTCTGAAGGATGCAGCTTCATTTTTGCCAACAAATGTGGTATAATGTTCTATCTGACTCAGCAAGTAAGCAATAGTTTTTCCAAAATGTCAAACTATTCCTTTAGCTCTAGCAGTTAACAACAGATATTGATAAGAACTTACTTTGATCACTAAGTGACATTGATTCAGTTCCTCCACTGCGTTGGAAGTGGTGCATCTGTATCTCGCCGCTGTCTTGAGTCTCATCTGTGTCTTTCACAGTCAGATTGGCCCATGCAGATGTGCGCAGCAGTGCTACTTTGAGGTGTCTAGGAGCCCACACCCTGATTGTTAAACCAGGTGATTTCACTGACAGGAAGGTAGTTGGATCTCAGGTTGCAGGTGAGCTGAACGTCACTCCCCCGTATACAGACACAACTCTGCGCTGTGTAGCAATACAGGAGCCTCTACAGGGACAATGAATAAATGAGTTAATTAACAAATCATTTGCGTTTTTTTTGTCAGGTGTGTCTGACAATGTGCACGACTAGTGTCAGCCTGCAGGTTTTGGTTTGGACCAGAAGTGGATGCTTAGCATGGCAGGTGTAGGGTTTTCCGCTGGGGCGGTGCCGTAGCGAAGGATCAAGATGTTGGAGTTTTCTTCTCCACCTTGCCTGGCCATCTGGGCATCCACCACACCAAGGCTTTGGGGCCCTCATCCAGGAGCAGGATAGCATCAGATACTGTTTATTATTAGTCACATAGGCAAACACCTACGGCTCTGCAGGGGAATATCTAGCGGAGGGAAAAAGGCTTAAGGGAGACGTGAACAATGAGCAAAAAACACTCTTTCCCCTTCTTTGTTTTACCATGGCGTGTGTGCCACTGTGTTGATTGTTTGAGAGCCAGGTGGGAGCCCAGGCAAGTAAACAAGCTGTTGGAGTTGGGCCTTCAGATGGCAGCAAGACGGCAGTGTGGTCCGTCTTGGCCCACTGGTTCCCGAGTCCGGTCCAGTGGAGAGTGGGGGAGGGTGAATCCGCCGGGCCAAGAGCAGAGGAGTCTCAAAGTGGTTAATTCAGAGCTGCTCAACAGAACAGGAGGGGGAGCCATGGGTGGGTCTGCAGGGGAGAAGATTCGCGTAACAAGGCAATGATGTGCAATTTGGGGGTTCTGTAAGGTAGAGAAAGCACCTGGGGTTTTACGTATTCATGATGTTAGGTTTGAAACATATCACCCAAGATGGGAGGAAAATGCTTTTTTAACTAAAGATATTTACTTACCACCTTTACCTGTAATGACACTAGGTAACACAGATGAAGTCAAGTCAGTACAAAGCCTGTCTTCTCTAATGTGAAAAATGTGTACATAAGGAAATGGTCTCTATCTCTCTTGGGGATGAGTTTCTTTTAGTCAAACACATGATCTTAGTAACATCAATGCATAAAAACTCAGCACAAACAAACAAGAAGAGAAGCAGACAAGCCTCATCGGCCTTGACTTCACAGCAAGGTACCTGCCAGAGAGTCCCATCAACTTCCCAGGCAACCTGAACAGGAGAACAGGTCTGCAGCAATTCCACACTCTGCTGTGTTGTGTGTGTATGTGTGTGTTGTGTTGTGTTATTTGTGTGCGTGTAGAGTGGTGGTCTATGTTGTAGGAGTGCTTGTGTATTTATGAGTGCATTTGCAGCTTTTGGGTCTGTTTTAAAGTCTGTGCGTACAGGAATGTGAAATATGACAGATGATAAAGACTGAAAGAGTTTGACTGTTTAAACAGAAGAAGCAAAGGAAGTTTTGGGTAACACTGAAAACAGTTCAATTGAAAGTGAAAGATCAGGGAATTGTGTTCAATGTTAATAATGCTGAAATTCAAAGGCGATACAACTTTTGTTCTTTGGTCTTGTGCTATGAATGTTTAATCTGAATTATCCTCTTTTCCACTCCTTGCTATTTGCAGCACAGCACCAGACAGAAAAACACAGTCGGACTGGGTGGAGAGGTTCACAGAGGAGCGAGGACTGGATGGCATAGTCTAAGGTCGAGGTACAGATCACACTCACAGTAGACGGTCAGGCTGATGGTTTTTTTTGAGCGGGTGTTAGGTAGGTTGTCGGGCCAAGCAGGCGTAGTCGCCAGTGTGCATGGTTAGGCTTAGTGATGGGTAACTGCGGCCAGTGTAGACTGGGAGTTGGTTGTAGAACCAGACGTACTGACGGCCGGTTGGACTGGGCTTGACACAGTAAAGAGACAGTCTCTCTCCAGGGCTGAATTCCCCGCTTGTTATCTGTACGGAGTCAGTCTATCTGAGGGATGTCGGGCCAACTGAGGAGAATAGACATGCCACACTCAAGATATGAAGGATACAGACATGTTATGAAACACACAACAGGAGACACTCCTTCTTCTTCATTTCTGCACTGCAGCAATTGGAAGTATTCTCACATAATCTTGACAGTTTGCCTATAGGGATCATGACTGAGCGTCTGCAATGCAACCTATCAATGCATGGTTTTACAAGTTGCAGGTTTGACAATGTTATGGTAGGTAGGAATTTTTTAAGTTATCTTCAAGCATGGCACATGGTGACATTTTCAGTCGGCAAATGCCGAGCTGCATGTCCTTGCAATTTATTGATCTACACACATCAAATGCCAAGAAGGAAAGTGAAAGTAAATAAAAATGGTTTTAAATGGCATTTGACGGTTATATCATAAACCCCTAAATGTCAATTAAATCCATTGGCATTTGAGGCTTATATTTATATCTTAAATTTTGACAAGACCAATCCTACCCAAACTCCCAAATACTCAAGATGGTGTCCGCCATAAGCGGTTTAGAGCTCTCACTGTTGACGGCGTTGCGGTGGCACACAGCGGTGACCAGCCGGTGTGGTTGGATTGAGTTGGTCACGTTGATAATGTTGGTGTTCCCTGTGCAAAGGCTGAGTGTTTCCGCTGCGGTCTCATGTGCCACAATATGGATGGGTCCAGTGCCATTTAGATTGCAGCGCATCCACATCGTAGATCCCTCCAGGAGATACATCACTCATCAGGAGGTGAAGGTTTACTGAGGGAACTGTATTCAAGAAACGTTCACACCGTTAGGTATGTTACAATCTTGAAGAACATTGTTCTTCGTCTCTGTTCTTCATCTGCTTCAGAGTGCAGATATTCTTACCTCGGACAGTGAGGTGCACATAGTAGTAGAAGACTTTGGCTCTTGTTCCATGATAGAAAGCTGGCAGGTGAACAGGCCCTGTGCAGCCAGAGGCAGGTTCGCGATACTCACAGTGCACTGTTTGAGATGACCGTGAGCTGTCCAAGCGTCTGGGCCAGCTGCTGGATACCTCGTCCTTTTCCCCAAATCATACACCACAGCTCTTATAGCTTCAGTTCCAGGCATGGTGAAGCTCCATATGTACATCTCAGGTAAGTGGGACCGCATCCAGGATCACGCTTTGCCCACACATACACACTGGTGTCCTGGTACACCACCTCCCATTTGGGATTGATCTCCACGTACTGAAAGAGGGAGAGGATACACTGACATGCAAGCAAGGTGTGGCATGTGTGTGTGTGTGTGTGTTGTGTGTGTGTGTGTGTGTGTGTGTGGTGTGTTGTGTGTTGTGTGTGGTGGGTGTGGTGTGTGGGTGTGTGTGTGTGTGTGTGTGGTGTTTGTGAGTGGTGTGCATGTGTGTGGTGTGTGGTGTGTGTGTGGGTGTGTGTGTGTGTGTGTGTGTGTGTGTGTGTGTGTGTTTGTGAGTGTTTGTGTGTGTCTGGGTGCCCTGCCAGTGTTCAGTTACAGGATTTGATTACACTGTAGCTTTAAGGTATTCCAAAACAGATAACTGGATTAGTCAAATTATTTTCTGTGTGTTCATTCATCAACTATCTTAGCTTTTCTTCGCTATGCTCATTATCTGTTATTCCAAATTGACTTCAGTAACATGTTCTGCTGTTACGAAAAACATCAGACAAAACTCCTTACATCTGTAAAATATAATGTGACTATTTTTTTCCAGTTTTATTTCTATTTTCTTAGATATTGAACCTGACTGATAAATTGGCCAGGCCAATATATCTATTCAGATAAGCTCATGGTGATAATTGGGATCAGTTCATGTTTTGAGTACCAAATAGTGACAACAAATTGCAGTACAGAAATGTCAAAATTTTACATTTAGAAACTGTAATGCCATATATTTTTTCACCAAGAACATGACAATGTTTGTTAACTGTTGAATGTCACACTAACATTAGGTCACAAATTTTTGTGAGCCTTATCCAAAAAGATCTGTGGTTGTATATACATTATAAAAAGAATATTGTTATATGTTGTTATGGAATTATCCAGCCTTAATATCAAGAATCTGCTGTGCCATACTTCCATCTTAATTTGAATTACAACGATTCTATTTAAAGTCTATAAATGATAAATATTTTGTCTTAATATGTTCATCAAACATTTAAATCATTTAGTGGAAAACCAATTTCAACTGCTACTAGATAAGGCAATTGAATGTAAAGCTATTGGAAACCCCTTACCATAGGTGATAAAGGTGAGCAGGTTGGTGGGTAGAAATAAAAACCGCCAGCAGTTGGGCCACCATGGTATCATGATGATCCTAAGTCAAAAAACCACTTTACTCCAAAAAAGTTAGCAGAGATGATAAAACGGTCCAGTCGGACACACAAACTGCTTGTAAGGCTTCCCTGAGATGCCCTGGTGTGTCTTTTCTTTCTCTGCCCAGAAGTTTCTTGGAGAATGAGTGCTTGCAATGACTGATTAGACTGAGAGTAGGAAGGGACGTAGGGTAACTAAACTGATTTGGGCTAAATTATCATGTGCTTCTTTTCTCTCTATCCCTCTAGCCTTCTTTCTTTCTCCTGCGGGGTTAGAAACACGGTGATACTGTGCTCCTCAATTATACAAACAGACATATAGATGGACAGTTTACCCGCCACACACACGCATGACTATTGCACACACCTGAACACTGAACATGGGCATTCCTCCACATAGGCCGTTCACGTTTATCTGCACTTAAAACACATTTTCACCCTATTATCTGGTGTGTGTGATAAAAAGTGGGAATGGTGATGATTACTAATGCAGATATAAACAGTCATCTTTAAAATAGGAGGTTTAAAAAGGGTTTATAATGTCTAAGATCTTTTTTTGCCCTTTGTTTCAATACAAGTTTAACAAAAAAGTTGAATATACACAAACGCAAAAACCTGTGTTTCCCTCATTCTAGTGATCTTTGGCACATAATGGAAGCCTCCAGACTTTAATTTAAGAGTCACGTAAGGACCAGAGGGCAGCGTAACGCTATGATGGGATTAGGATTAAAGATTTAGAAATCTGGCATTTTCAGCAGTGGTCTGTATTTCCTCACAGCAACATGCCCTGGCCATGACAGCTGACTGGCCTCCTTTAAAGATCTAAAGTTACCGACAAAGAGATGCTGGACTGCACCATACACATTCTCATCCCCTGAACTACTTTTCTAAATCAGTGTGATTAATAATCCTAATGTGAGTAATGTGTTTAGAAAAAGAAGAAAAGAGAAGGAGGAACTGTTAAGTGGAGCCAAACCATGATATGAGCGTGCATATGAATGAATGCAGGACAGAGATCAGTTTTTCTCACTTTCCAAAGACAGAATGCAGCAGAGTCCAAATGGAGTCGCCACTTACCACCAAGGGCTTAGTTTATCAACCAAATATACAAAAAATATAAAAGCAATAACTTAAAATTGCATAAAGATGAATACCGGTGCATCTAGGTTGGAATAGGAGGAATTAGTCAAAAACTTTTTTCTTTCACACTGAAAATGCATGTTAAATCCTTTTATTTATTTTAAGCCATAGCATGCCTTTGTAGTAGTACTAATGTCTTTATCTTAAAAAATAAACATTCACTTTAAATGAAAGTAAACACACATAATAAATCTTGAATGCCTTTGAGTTTCCTAGGCCTCTTCCGAGATTCAAATGGCGCAGTTATCAGAAATGCATATATTGTTTGGTGTAGAGTGTTATAGGAAAACTGATTGGTTTATGCACAAATAATGTGAAAGCAAGACAGAATCGCAGCCTTCTGATAGTGACTGATTGTCTCTGAGGCCTCGGCTATGAAGCTCACTGGCAATGAAAGATGCAGCGTAGAGAGAAAGGATATGTGAAGAAGAACCCAACTCGTGCATATTGAGCTGCCGCTGAAGCTAAAGTGAACATCAAGGCTGGACAGTCTGTGAATGCCCCATGAAGAGGAAGCAGTTGATCTGTAGCTACTAGTTTGCTCAGGGAAAATACCCTTTGTACTTCTGTCTGACTCTGCAGCAAGTAAAGGAATTTTCTAAATTTCTCTCTAAGCCCCATAACGACTTTTACTCATTGAGAATAGTAGCCAAACGTAAAAAATATTTTTAGTATGTGTTATCTTTGCAGCTGCATTGCAGAGAGGGACGTTCATCTCAGGCCATGTTCATGATGATTATAAAAAATCAATGACAGATCACTGTAGTGGACTGTGTATGTGATGCCATAACTAGGTCAGGGCGTAACAGATTAGTTAATAGGATAGTATTTTAATGCAAAAATGGTAACATAGATACTGAATAATTGGTGGAACAAGACTATGAGTCTCAAGACAGGCTAGCAGTTCTGTGAAGCTGTAGGCACCGCAGTGCTTTGAGCTCAATGCTAACGTTAGCAAGCTAGCAATGACAATTAGCATACGTTAGATATTTAGCATGTATAATGTTTACCATATTTGCCATTTAGTTTAGTGTGTTAGCATGCAAACGCTTGCTTCTTAGCACAATGAATAAAACATGTCATAGCAATCTATCAAATAGTTCCCAATTTCAATCTGGACCAAAATGGTGGATTGACCAATGACCACATGCCATCCACCGAGCCCTGCTAGCATGAAATCATACCAGATTAGAAATACCTCCAATGAAATATCCAACAGAAATGCTCTATAGATTATTAAAAAAGTGTAAGTAGCTTTTAAATGTTGGTGAATATTACATGAGAACGTTCCAATGCCAGCCCTGAGAAAGAGTATATTCAGAGTAAAGAAAGAGAAGAAGAGTGGTTGTATAGTTTTGTGGTTTTCAGTCACTGTTGATACAGTTTACAGAATAATTTTTATTTAAATGTGAAAAATTGAAGGCTCATCAACAAAAACCAGTGTTAATGAATACGAAATCCACAGATCCACAATAAAAACATCAATTCTTCATACCAACAAAATTGTTCAGTAAATAAAATGTTTTAGATTTTTTTTTTGCAAGAAAACTAAACATACAAATACACACGTAAATAGAACAGGAGGTTAAAACCAAATGGGAGGTCTGCGTTTCTCACTAAAGGTCAGTGAGTAGACACCGGATAGAGAGTGGGCTATAGATAAAATAGGAAATTATAATCTTTTTTTTCTGTATTTATTTTTTTTTTTTTTTACAAAATAATACCATAGAGGATTAAGTAAGGGGTCAACCACTTGGACTAAGAGTAATCCAATAATGTAATACATCCATGCAATATAATTTTTCAAATGACAGTCCAAATCATCTTAAACTGATCTTCTATCTAACACCTAAAACATGGTTCACACAATCTTCCTTTTTAATAATAGATACACAATAAAAAGAGAAAATGCTTCAAAACTGGACTTAATTTTAAGTCCAACAATAAAGCTGCAGTGTTCTTTGATCTCCAGTGCTATCCACAATGAGCAAGGTTAACCAATTTTCCAGCCTTCTCTTAGGAAATGTTAGAGTTTATTTGGGTCATTTCATCGAGCTGCTTTACAGGTTTTAGTTTTTGACGAGGTGTTCAGACGTACTGCTCTTTGGAAAAGTGTACGCCACCCATCCCAGGGAGGAGAAGCCAGGCTGGTACGAGGGGTAGCTAAAGATGGCGTGGTGTGTGAGGAGGAAGAGGGGAGAGGAAGTGTTTTTTGGCGTGCGGTTGTGCCGCTGCTGCTGGTTGCAGTAGTCGGTGTGAGGAGGTGTAGGGGTGTGGGGCAGAAATGAGAGAGGAGGCTTGATGGGAGGGGAGTAGGGTCTGGGTAGTCCTCTTTTTGCAGGCCATCTGTAGCTTACTCATATGCTGTGTTGGAAGCTCTTCATAAAACCGCCCCGGTGCTGTGGAGAAATGAGATACATTAAAAATGTATCAAAATTAGAAAACAAACACATCTCCTACCGAGATACTGATCGTGACACTGTTTAGTAGTACTTAAAGGTACCCTGTAAAGTTAGACCTCCTAGTAGTGCTAGTATGGACTGTCTCTGTTCCCTTAAGATCACAGCTGTTCAGACGGTTTGGAACTGGCCAACACGGCAAGTTCACATTCATGCAAAGACTCCCTGGCAAATCCTCTGATCACACAGCTCCTCTAACATGGAAGGATTTTAGCACACATTTTGCGTTATAAATGCTGTTAAGACCAAGCCTTTACATACAGTCATATACAACGAATTACAGAGCTTCTTGCTGTTAAGTACCAGCCTTACCTACATCTATAAATAACGAATAAGAGCTTCCATAAGCCATAAAGTAACTTGTAACGTATTTACAGAGTACAGTGCATTATTTACATCTAAATCTGAATCAAAGTGATCTCTTGTAAGAGTTGCAGATTCTTGTGCAAATGCCATGATAATAACAAGTTCATGTACAAAATCTCCACTTCAGCCCACTGGCACTCTTGAACATGTGAATACAAACACAACACAAAGGTTACCGGATATCATCTGCGGTCTTTTCCTAATGGCTGGGACATTTTTTGGACGAGAGTCATTTCTGTAAGAGAATAAAGTTAGATGATATGATGGGTAACAGGGATACAAAGCATGTTGGGGTTAGAGAGCTAATGGCTGTTACTTAGAGGAGTCCGCCTTTTCTACTTTCTATTTTGACAGCACAGGACTGTGACGGTAATGCCCATCACTCCGGCAGCCAGTAATAAGGACTCGTGATGACATCACCCGTTGCTATTGCGGTAGAGGCTTTTCTCACGAAAAAACACACAAACTCAATAAAAAAATCACACAGACACATTTCTTGTTTACAGTAGTCAGTGTAAATCAAATGACCCCAGACTCCGGTGAACGTACCTGTAATGCTGACCTCCAAGAGCCCGATCGTGTCCCAATGCTGTTGGTGCATCACACATAGGTGCCTTTCAGGTCATTGTGCCGGCCCTTTAAGGGTAAGGACGTTGTCTCGAATCTCAGCATTGCTCGGAAGGAGCCATTACTCCTGCAAAAATACAGAAAAGTTGTGAAACTAAGAGTCTCGTCAATAACATAACTTTCATTTAAACATGCAGTGCCCTTACATTTGCGACCTCTACTGCTTGTTTTGTGATCTAATAAAACACAGCAGAAGCACAATTTCCACATAAAAATGTGAACTTTTGGGAATTCTGGGAATTATCCCATTTAACGAGACAGTATTGACAAAACGGAATAGACAAAAGCAAAGGAAAGCGATGGTGGTTGTTGGCGCATTTGTTGTCAGTGAACGAAAATTAAATCATATTGCATGAAGAATGAGCAACAAATGTGCTGGGAAGGATGGACCACAACCTCCTTGATCCATTGTAATAGGTGATATCACTAGAATAGTAAATGTGAGTGAAACACACAACAAACAGGTTATACTCACAGTCTCCACTGATACAGAGAGACAGCCGGGTTGGCACTAGCTGGCAGCTGAGCTGGACTTCCTCGGTTCAGGTACCAGTTTCCTCAACCCCTCCACCGAAACGTCTGGCTCATACTGGTACAAAAACGAACACAAACAAATAACGGAAATTAGCTTGTAATAGTGTTAATATTTATTCTGTATGGTTATGAAACGTCTGTCATCTGGTACCAAAACGAACCAAACAAATACGGAAAATGCGCTTGTAATAGTGTTTATTTTTACCTGCATAGTTGAGCTTGAAAAGACTTACACTGAATATCGGGGTAACGCTGTCAGTGAAGACTCCTCGTTGTAGGTGGTGACGCAGGTAAGCTCTCCTTGTGTGTTTCTTGCTGGGCACCAAAATGTAGTCATCTGACAGTTAACGTACCGTCTGAGGTCCTGTACTCCGGCGTGGGTCACTTCTCCCGGCACCTGTCTCCCACTACTCAGATCAAGTGGAATCAGGGTCAGACACAGAGAGACACTGATGTAGGCTGACTTGTAGTTAAGTGAGATTAACAACTAGGCAAAAAGGTCAGTACAATAAAGTAATAAATTTTAAAAAGGTGGAGGGTGAAAGAGAGGAAACATCCGTCTTCCACTAAAGCACACACACACACCACACACACAGACCACAAACCTTTACTGGGTGGTTTTCCATTGGCAGAGACGCAGGTGGCCAGGGAGTTTTCACATTGGATGAACGAGCAACCAGCGTCGGCTGTGGACAGAGTCATCTGAGTTGTTGGGCGAACTGACGTGAGTAAAATATACCAAACAGAGTTAATTTAGCATTAGCATTTTTTAAAGCATGATAATATTGCATAATGTTAACTATGGCAGCTATTCCAAGGGCGACAGGTAAAGCTATAACTTGACTTACAGATCTAGAACAGCAGTCACCCTCATTACATTTTGGAATAAGCCCTCTGGTGTGCGTACATTCAGTATGCGATTTAGTGGGGTGCCTCCCTTGTTAGCACAAATGACCAGATGCATGCTCCCACCTCGATCCCATCAATCACTCCAGCTCCACCTCGTTACGCTGTTGGCTGTTGTACATCACTTTGACCAGGGTCACATTGGGTGGCATGGGGTACCCTGTTAAAGAGACAAACACAATCAGTATATGTGAAACCCCTGTACCAGCAGGACAGGGGTACACAGGGACGTTTTTCCAGCTCTCTGAAGGATGCAGCTTCATTTTTGCCAAACAAATGTGGTATCAATGTTCTTATCTGACTCAGCAAGTAAGCAATAGTTTTTCCAAAAATGTCAAACTATTCCTTTAGCTCTAGCAGTAAGACAACAGATATTGATAAGAACTTACTCTTGATCACTAAAGTGACATCCTAAGTGAATTGAGTTCAGTTCCTCCACTGGCGTTGGAAGTGGTGCATCTGTATCTCCCGGCGCTGTCTTGAGTCTCATCTGTGTCTTTCACAGTACAGATGGCCATGCAGATGTGCGCAGCAGTGCGTACTTTGAGGTGTTCTAGGACGCCCACACCCTGATTGTTAACACCAGGTATTTCACGGAAGAAGTTGGATCTCTCAGGTTGCAGGTGAGCTGAACGTCACTCCCCTCGATACAGACACAACTCTGCGCTGTGTCAGCAATACAGGAGCCTCTACAGGGACAATGAATAGGATTAATTAACAAATCAATTTGCTGTTTTTTTGTCAGGTGTGTCTGACAATGTGCACTGACTAGTGTCAGCCTGCAGGTTTTGGTTTGGACCGAAGTGGATGCTTAGCATGGCAGGTGAAGGGTTTTCCGCTGCGGGCGGTGCCGTAGCGAAGGATCAAGATGTTGGAGTTTTCTTCTCCACCTTTGGCCTGGCCATCTGGGCCCCACCACACCAGGCTTTTGGGCCCCTCCATCCCAGGAGCGGATAGCATCAGATACTGTTTTATTATTAGTCACATAGGCAAACCCACTTCCGCTCTGCAGGGGGATATCTAGCGGAGGAAAAAGCTTAAGTGAGACGTGAACAATGAGCAAAAAACACTCTTTCCCCTTTCTTTGTTTCTTACATGTGCGTGTGCGCACTTTGTTGATTGTTTGAGAGCCAGGTGGAGTCCCAGGCAGTAAACAACTGTTGGAGTTGAGGGCCTTCAGATGGCAGCAAGACGGCAGTGGTTGTCCGGTCTTGGCCCACTTGGTTCCCGAGTCCGGTCCAGTGGAGAGTGGGGGAGGGTAATCCGCCGGCCAAGACGAGGAGTCTCAAAGTGTTATATTCAGAGCTGCCCTCAGAACAGGAGGGGGAGCCATCGGGTGGGTCTGCAGGGAGAAGATTCAGCGTAACAAGGCAATGATGTCAATTTGGGGTTCTGTAAGGTCAGAGAAAGCACCTGGGGTTTTACGTATTCATGATGTTAGGTTTGAAACATATCACCAAATGATGGGGAGAAAATGCTTTTTTAACTAAAGATCTATTTACTTACCCACCTTTACCTGTAATGAACCTAGGTAACACGATGAATGTCAGTCAGTACAAAGCCTGTCTTCTCTAATGTGAAAAATGTGTACATAAAGGAATGGTCTCTATCCTCTTGGGGATATTTCTTTTAAGTCAAACACCGATCTTAGTAACAATCAAAATGCATAAACTCACACAAACAAAACAGAAGAGAAGCTACAAGCATCATCGGCCTTGACTTCACAGCAGTACCTGCCAAGAGGTCCCATCAACTTCCCAGGCAACCTGAACAGGAGACAGGTCTGCAGCAATTCCACACTCTGCTGTGTTGTGTTGTTTATTGTGTTGTGTGTTTTTTGTATTTGTGTGCGTGGAGTGAGTCGGTCTATGTGTAGGAGTGCTTGTGTATTTATGATTGCATTTGCAGCTTTTGGGTCTGTTTTAAAGTCTTTGTGCGTACGAATGTAAATATGACAGATGAATAAGATAAAAGAAGTTTGACTGTTTAAACAGAAGAAGCAAAGGAGTTTCTGGGTAACACTGAAAACAGTTCAATTGAAAGTGAAAAGATCAGGACTTGTGTTCAATGTTAATAATGCTGAAATTCAAAGGCGATACAATTTGTTCTCTTTGGTCTTGTGCTTATGAATGTTTAATCTGAATTATCATCTTTCCACTCCTTTCTATTTGCAGCACCAAGACAGAAGAACACAGTCGGACTGGGTGGAGAGTTTCACAGAGGAGCAGGAGAGCGATGGCATAGTCCAAGGTCAGAGGTCACAGATCACACTCACAGTAGAACGGTCAGGCTGTGGTTTTTTTTGAGCGGGTGTTGGTAGGTTTTCTGTGCCAGCAGGCGTAGTCGCCAGTGTGCATGCGTAGGATCTTAGTGATGTTTAACTGCGGCCCAGTGTAGACCTGGGAGTTGTTGTAAGAACCAGACGTACTGACTGGCCGGTTGGACTGGGCTTGACACAGTAAAGAGACAGTCTCTCTCTCCAGGGCTGAATATCCCGGCTCTGTTATACTGTACGGAGTCACGTCTATCTGAGGATGTCCGGGCCAACTGAGGAGAATAGACATGCCACACTCAAGATATAGATACAGACATGTTATGAACACAACACAGGAGACACCTCCTTCTTCTCATTTCTGCACTGCAGCATTGGAAGTATTCTCACATAATCTGACAGTTTGCCTATGGGATCATACTTGAGCGTCTGCAATGCAACCTATCAATGCATGGTTTTACAAGTTGCAGGTTTGACAATGTTATGGTAGGTTGGAATTTTTTAAGTTATCATCAATGCAGCATGTGTCACAGGGGTTTTCAGTCGGCAAATGCCGAGCTGCATGTCCTTGCAATTTATTGATTACTACAACACATCAAATGCCAAGAAGGAAGTGAAAGTAAATAAAAATGGTTTTAAATGGCATTTGACGTTTTTTATATCATAAACCCCCTAAATGTCAATTAAATCCATTGGCATTTGAGGCTTATATTTATATCTTAAATTTGTGACGAACCAAATCCTACCCCAAACTCCCAAATACTACAGAGGTGTCCGCCATAAGCGGTTTAGAGCTCTCACTGTTGACGGCGTTGCGCTGGCCACACAGCGGTACCAGCCGGTGTGGTTGCGATTGAGTTGGTCACGTTGATAATGTTGGTGTTTCCCTGTGCAAAGGCTGAGATTTCCGCTGCGGTCTCATGCTGCCACACTACTGGATTGGGTCCAGTGCCATTTTTCCAGATTGCAGCGCATCCACATCGTAATATCCCTCCACCGAGATACATCACTCATCAGGAGTAAGGCTTACTGACGGAACTGTATTCAGAAACGTTCACCAGTTAGGTATGTTTACAATCTCTGAAGAACATTGTTCTTCGTCTACTTGTTCTTCATCTGCTTCAGAGTGCAGATTCTTACCTCGGACAGTGAGGTGCACAAGTAGTAGAAGACTTTGGCTCTTGTTCCATGTCATAGAAAGCTGGCAGGTGAACGAGCCCTGTGCAGCCAGAGGCAGGTTCTCGATACTCACAGCTGCACGTTTTGAGATGACCGTGAGCTGTCCAAGCGTCGGGGCCAGCTGCTGGATCCTCTGTCTTTCCCAAATCATACACCACAGCTCTTATGCTTCAGTTCCGGCATGGTGAGCTCCATATGTACTCTCAGGTAGTGGGACCGCATCCCAGGATCACCGCTTTGCCCACCACTCCATACACACGGTGTGCCTGGTACACCACCTCCCATTTGGGATTGATCTCCACCCTGAAAGGGGGAGAGGATACCCTGACATGCAAGCGTGTGTTGTGCATGTGTGTGTGTGTGTGTGTGTTGTGTGTGTGTGTGTGGTGTGTTGTGTGTGTGTGTGTGTGGTTTTGTGAGTGTGTGTGTGTGTGGTGTGTGTGTTTGGTGTGTGTGGTGTGTGTTTGTGAGTGTGTGTGCATGTGTGTGTGTGTGGTGTGGGGTGTGTGTGTGTGGTGTGTGGTGTGTGTGTGTGTGTTTGTGTTTGTTGTGTTTGTGTGTCTGTGTGCCCTGCCAGTTTCAGTTACAGGATTGATTACACTGTAGCTTTACAGGTATTCCAAAACAGTAACTGGATTAGTCAAATTATTTTCCTGTCTTGTTCATTCATCAACTATCTTAGCTTTTCTTCGCTATGCTCATTATCTGTTATTCCAAATTGACTTCCAGTACATGTTCTGCTGTTACAAAAACATCAGACAAAACTCCTTACATCTGTAAAATAATATGTACTATTTTTTTCCAGTTTTTATTCTATTTTCTTAGAATTAGAACCTGACTGATAAATTGGCCAGGCCAATATATCTATTCAGATAGCTCATGTGATATATTGGGATCAGTTCATGTTTTGAGTACCAAAGTGACAACAATTGCAGTACAGAATGTCAATTTTACATTTAGAAACTGTAATGCCATTATATTTTTTCACCAAGAACATGACAATGTTTGTATTTAACTGTTGAATGTCACACTAACATTAGGTCACAAATTTGTGATCCTTATCAAAAGATCTGTTGGTTGTATATACATTTATAAAAAAGAATATTGTTATATTTTGTTTGGAATTCTCAGCCTCATATCAAGAATCTGCTGTGCCATACTTCCAATCTTAATTTGAATACAACGATTCTATTTAAAGTCTATATAATGATAATATTTTTGTCTTAATATGTTCATCAAACTTTAAATCATTTTATGGAAAACATTCTAACTGCTACTAGATAAGGCAATTGAATGTAAAGCTATTGGAAACCCCTTACCATATGAGTAAAGGGTGAGCATTGTGGTGGGTAGAAATAAAAAGCCACCCTAGCAGTTGGGCCACCATGGTATCATGATGATCCTATCCAAAACCCTTTACTCCAAAAATGTAGCAGAGATGATAAAACGGTCCAGCCGGACTACACAAACTGCTTGTATAAGGCTTCCCTGAGATGCCCTGGTTGTGTCTTTTCTTTCTCTGACCCAGAAGTTTCTTGGAGAATGTAGTGTTGCATGCACTGACTGATTAGACTGAGAGTAGGAAGGGACGTAGGGTAACTAAACTGATTGGGCTAAATTATCATGTGTTCTTCTTTTCTCTCTATCCCTCTAGCCTTCTTTCTTTCTCCTGCGGGGTTAGAATACACGTGATACTGTGCTCCATCAATTATACAAAACAAGACATATAGATGGACAGTTTACCCGCCACACACACGCATGCACTTATGCACACACCCTGAAACGGAACATGGGCCTTCCTCCACATAGGCCGTCCCGTTTATCTGCACTTAAAACACATTTTCACCCTATTATCTGGTGTGTGTGATAAAAAGTGGGAATGGTGATGATTACTAATGCAGATATAAACAGTCATCTTTAAAATAGGAGGTTTAAAAGGGTTTATAATTGTCTAAGATCTTTTTTTGCCCTTTGTTTCAATACAAGTTTAACAAAAAAGTTGTATATACTACACAAACGACAAAACCTGTTTTTCCCTCTATTTCTAGTGATCTTTGGCACATTATGGAAGCTCCAGACTTTAATTTAAGAGTCACGTAAGGACCAGAGGGCAGCGTAACGCTATCGGATGGGATTAGATTAAATAGATTTGAAATCTGGCATCTTTCAGCAGTGGTCTGTATTTCCTCACCAGCAACATGCCCTGGCCATGACACTGACTGGCCTCCATTTAAAGATCTAAAGTTACCGCAAAGATTGCTGACCTGCCCATACACATTCTCATCCCCTGAACTACTTTTCTAAATCAGTGTTATTAATAACCTAATGTGAGTAATGTGTTGAGAAAAGAGAAAAGAGAAGAGGAACTGTTAAGTGGAGCCATAACCATGTATATGAGCGTGCATCATGAATGAATGCAGGACAGAGATCAGTTTTTCCTCACTTTCCAAAGACAGAAATGCAGCAGAGTCCAAATGAGTCAGCCACTTACCACAAAGGGCTGTAGTTTATCACACCAAATATTAAAAAAATAATAAAGCAATACTTAAATGGCATAAAGGTATACCGTGCATCATAGGTTGGAATAGGAGGAATAGTCAAAAACTTTTTTCTTCACACTGAAATGCATGTTAAATCCTTTTTATTTTTTTTAAGCCTAGCATGCTCTTTGTATGTAGCTATGTCTTTATCTTAAAAAAAATAAACATTCACTTAAATGAAAGTAAACACACATAATAAATCTTGAATGCCTCTTTGAGTTTCCTAGGCCTCTTCCGAGATTCAATGGCGCAGTTATCAGAATGCATATATTGTTTGGTGTAGAGTGTTATAGGAAATCTGATTGGTTTCAATGCACAAATATGTGAAAGCAAGACAAACTAGCAGCCTTCTGATAGTGACTGATTGCTCTCTGAGCCTCGGCATGAAGCTCACTGGCATGAAAGATGCGAGCTAGAGAGAAAAGGATATGTGAAGAGAAAACCAACTCGTGCATATTGAGCTAGCCGCTGACTAAAGCTGAACATCAAGGCTGGACAGTCGTGTAATGCCCCATGAGACTGGAACATTTGATCTGTACTACTAGTTGCTCAGGGAAAATACCCTTTGTACGTTCTGTCTGACTCTGACAGAAAGTATAAGGTATTTTCTAAATTTCTCTTAAGCTCCCATAACGACTTTACTCATTGAGAATAGTAGCCAAACGTAAAAAATATTTTTAAATATGTGTTATCTTTGCAGCTGCTTGCAGAGAGGGAGTTCATCTCAGGCCATGTTCATGATGATTAAAAAAATCAATGACAGATCACTGTAGTGGACTGTGTATGTAGGCCATAACTAGGTCAGGGCGTACCAGATTATGTTTATAGGATTAGTATCTTATGCAAAAATGGTAACTATAGTACTGAATAATTGGTGGAACAAGACTATGAGTCTCAGACAGGCTAGCAGTCTGTGAAGCTGTAGGCACAGCAGTGCTTTGAGCTCAATGCTAACGTTAGCAAGCTAGCAATGACATTAGCATACGTTTAGTATTTAGCATGTATAATGTTTACCATATTGCCATTTAGTTTGTGTGTTAGCATGCAAACGCTTGCTTCTTAGCACAAGATGTAAAAACATGTCAAGCAATCTATCAAATAGTTCCAACTTTCAATCTGGACCAAAATGGTGGATTACCAATGACCACATGCCATCCATCGAGCCCTGCTAGCATGAAATCATACCAGATTAGAAATACCTCCAATGAAATATCCAACAGAAATGCTTCTATAGATTATTAAAAAAAGTGTAAGTGACTTTTAAATGTTGGTGAATATTACATAAGAACGTTCCAATGCCGCCCTGAGAAAGAGTATATTCAAGTAAAGAAGAGAAGAAGAGTTGGTATAGTTTTGTGGTTTTCAGTCACTGTTGATACAGTTTACATAATAATTTTATTTAAATGTGAAAAATTGAAGCTCATCCAACAAACCAGTGTTAATGTACATAATCCCAGATGCCACACATAAAACATCAATTTCATATCCAACAAAATTTTTCAGTAATAAATGTTTTTTTAAATTTTTTTTCTTGGCAAGAAAACATAAACATACAAAATACAACACAGTAAATAGAACAGGAGGTTAAAACCAAATGGGGAGGTCTGCGTTTCTCACTAAAGGTCATGAGTATACCCAGGATAAAGAGTGGCTTAGAGTAAAATAGGAAATTATAATCTTTTTTTTCTGTATTTCTATTTTTTTTTTTTTTTTTACAAAATAATACCATAGAGGATTAAGTAAGGGGTCAACCACATTGGACTCAGAGATATCCAATAAAGTAATACATCCATGCATATAAAATTTTTCAAATGACAGTCCAAATCATCTTAACTTGATCTTCTATCTCCACACCTAAAACATGTTTCACAATCTTCCTTTTTAATAATAGATACACAATAAAAGAGAAAATGCTTCAAACCTGGACTTAATTTTAAGTCCAACAATAAAGCTGCATTGTTCTTTGACTCCCAGTGCTATCCACAATGAGCAAGGTTAACCAAATTTTTCCAGCCTTCCTTAGGAAATGTTAGAGTTATATTGGGTCATTTCATCGGACTCGCTTTACAGGTTTTAGTTTTTGACGAGGTTGTTTCAGACGTACTGCTCTTTGGAAAAGTGTACGCCACCACTCCCAGGGGGAGAAAGCCAGGCTGGTACCAGGGGTACGCTAAAGATGGCTGGGTTGTTGAAGGAGGAAGAGGAGGGAGGAAGTGTTTTTTGGCGTGTTGGTGCCGCTGCTGCTGGTTGCGTAGTCGGTTGGTGAGGTTGTAGGGGTGTTGGGGCAGAAATGAGAGAGGAGGCTTGATGGGAGGGGAGTAGGGCTCTGGGTAGTCCCTTTTGCAGGCCAGTCTGTAGCTATACATATCTGCTGTGTTTGGACGCTCTTCATAAACCGCCCCGGGTGCTGTGGGAAATGGATACATTAAAAATGTATCAAAATTAGAAACAAACACATACCCCTACCCAGATATCTGATCGGCACATGTTTAGTATGTACTTAAAGTACCCTGTAAAGTTACGACCTCCTATAGTGCTAGTATGGACGTCTCTGTTCCCTTAAAAGATCAGCACTGTTCAGACGGTTTGGAACTGGCCAACACGCAATTCACATTCATGCAAAGCACTCCCTGACAAATCCTCTGATCACACAGATTCTCTCTAAATGAGTTGTTAGCAACATTTTGCAGTTATAAATGCTGTTAAGACCAAGCCTTTACATACATCTATACATAACGCATACAGATCTTCCATATGTTCCACATAAAGAACAGTTGTAACGATAATTTACGAGTACAGTGCATTTATCTAACATCAAATCTGAATCAAAAGCTGATCTCTTTGTAGAGTTGCATAGATTCTTGCTGCAAATGCCATGATAATAAACAGTTCTGTACAAAATCTCCACTTAAGCCCACTGGCAACTCTTTGAACGTGATTACAAACACAACACAAAGGTTACCGGATATCATCTGCTGGTCTTTTCCTTATGGCTGGACATTTTTTCTGGACGGAGAGTCATCTGCTCCAGAGATATAAGTTAGATGATATGATGGTAACAGAGGATACAAACATGTTGGGATGTTAGAGAGCTAATGGCGGTTACTTACAGGAGTCGCCTTTTCTACTTTCTTATTTTGAGCACCAGGACTGTGACGGTAATGCCCATAACACTCCGGCAGCCAGTAATAAGGCGACTCGCTGATGACATCACCCTTGCTATCTGCGGTAGAGGCTTTTCTACAGAAAAACACACAAACCTCATAAAAAAATCACACAGACACATTTCTTGTTTCAGTAGTCAAGTGTAAATCAAATGACCCCAGACTCCGGTGAACGTACCTGTAATGCTGACCTCCCAGAGCCCGATCGTGTCCAATGCTGTTGTGTTCATCACACATAGGTGCCTTTCAGGTCATATGTGCCGGCCCTTTAAGGGTAGGACGTTGTCTCGAATCTCAGCATTGCTCGGTAAGGAGCCATTACTCCGGCAAAAATACAGAAAAGTTGTGAAACTAAGAGTCTCGTCAATCAACATAACTTTCATTTAACATGCAGTGCCCTATACATTTGCGACCTCTACTTGCTTGTTTTTGTGATCTAATCAAACCAGCAGAAGCACAATTTCCCAATAAAAATAAAGTGACTTTTGGGAATTCTGGAATTATCCCATTTCAACGAGACAGTATTGACAAAACGGAATAGACAAAGCAAAGGAAAGCAATGTGTTGTTTTTGGCTGCATTTGTTGTCATAGAAACGAAAATTAAGTACATATTGCTGAAGAATGAGCAACAATGTTGCTGGGAAGGATGGACCACAACCATCCCTTGATCCATTGTAATAGGTGATATCACTAGGAATAGTAAATGTGATTGAAAAACCAAACAACAAGTTATACTCACAGTCCCACTGATACAGAGGACAGCCGGTTGGCATCAGCTTGGCAGCTAGCTGGACATTCTCGGTTCAGGTCCAGTTTCCATCAAACCCTCCACCGAAACGTCTGGCTCAATCGGGTACAAAACGAACACAAACAAATAACGGAAATTGCTTGTAATAGTGTTAATATTTTTACTGTATGGTTATGAAACGTCTGGCTCATCTGGTACCAAAACGAACACAAACAAATAACGAAATGCGCTTGTAATAGTGTTTTATTTTACCTGCATAGGATGAGCTTGAAAAGACTTACACACTGATATCGGGGTAACGCTGTCAGTGAGACTCCTCGTTGTAGGTGGTGACGCAGGTAAGCGTCTCCTTGTGTGTTTCTCGGCTGGCACCAAAATGTAGTCACTCTGGACAGTGAACGTACGTCTGAGTTCCTGTACTCCCGGGTGGTCACTTCTCCCCGGCACCTGTCTCCCAATCACTCAGATCAACGGTGGAATCAGGTCACGACACAGAGAGACACGGATGTAGGCTGACTTGTAGTTAGTGAGATTAACAACTAGGCAAAAGGTCAGTACACATAACGTAATAAATTTTAAAAAGGTAGGGTGAAAGAGAGGAAACCTCCGTCTTCCACTAAAGCACACACCACACACCACACACCAGACCCACACCTATAGTACTGGGTGGTTTTCCATTGCAGCGACGCAGGTGGCCACGGGAGTTTTCACATGGTGAACGAGCAACCAGCGTCGGCGTGGACAGAGTCATCTGAGTTGTTGGGCGAACTGACGTGAGTAAAATATACCCAAACATAGGTAATTTACATTCATGTTTTTAAAGCATGATAATATTGCTAATGTTTAACTTATGGCAGCCTATTCAAGGCAGACAGGAAAGCTATACTTGACTCTACAGACTAATATGAACAGCAGTCACCTCATTAACATTTTTGGGAATAAGCCACTCTTGTGTGGTACATTCAGTATGCGATTTAAGTGGGGTGCCATCTCCTTGTTACAAATTACCAAGATGCATGCCCACTGTACAATATGTCCTTTTCTGCCCTAGGGGTCTTGTACAGGTTTCTCAATTAAAACAACTTTTTGATGACTTGCATTCAAAAGTATGGGATCATAGGATTGTTGTCTTCACACCACAATTCTGCTGAAATGTGTCTGTTACTGACATTGTAAGGTATTAAAGTTGTTTTACGTTATATTTAGTAATGTCTATAATGTTTTGTCATTCTAATGAAAAAGCTGCAGTGTTCCCACATAACTTAAATACTTAGATTCTATTTGGTGTGTAGCTGAACAAGTTAGCAAGCTAACATTAGCCAGCTAAAACACCCAATATCACAATATATTTTACATGTCGCTGTTACTCTCCAATTTCTCTGCATTAGGTGAAGGGTTTTTGTACCCCCATTGTGGGAGACTTAGTTCGCCAGTGGGGGTTAAGATAATGTACAAAACAAACAAAATACATAACATATGTATAGTCATTGTTATACATTTTAATGCAGAACCTCCATCTTATATATTTCTCTGACTAAGGGTTTGTCACATTAGAATCTAGGGCAGTGACCATGGCTCTGAATAGCAGTAGCCGTACTGGGCTGTGTATTCTAAATCATGGCGCTGTCCTTGGTGCTGAGTGCAGACAATTAGCAATTGCGGCTCCTGTCTTCTGTCAGTGTTTGTCTTGGTTCTTTTATATTCTCTTACATTAGCTTAATAGTTTTAGCTGGTGGTTTCTTAGCTTATCATAAAGATGTGTGACAAGGGTCAAACTGCTGAGGTGTATTGCTTTACATTTAACATCTCCATCATGTGTACTGTTATTTCACTGAGATAAGATCATCACAAATTTTGCCTTACCATAGACAGAGGTTTACAGTGTTTACTCGGTTGCCTGCAGGGAACGTGTGTATTCACAGATGTAGGTGACTCGTCAGAAAGGCGGAGCGAGGAGAAAGTGATGGTGGTGTCCCTTCCAGATCGGAGTCCGCCGCTCACTCTGCTAGATTCTTGAAGTGACACTGTCTCTGTAGGGCGGGGCCACAGACACACCCAGGGAGGGATTTGAAATTGCCACTTTCTGCTTAGTGCCATTCACCAGTTTCTGCCATGTTACCTTGATAGAAGGATGAATTAATGAAAATAAATGATGAGGGGAAATGTAAAAGACCTCTGTATGAACCCTGAAACTGTTCTATTAGTTATGTAATTTGAGTGGGCAGTGGTTTTGGCCAATTAACTTAGGCAGATTGCATATTCTGTTTTTCATTATTAATGTCCATTTTAAAAAGAGCAAACCACAAGTTAGCAGCCAGTGATTTACGTTTTTGCATATGGGATTAATTATTCTAATTGGTAAGCAGTTCAGATCAGGACTTTCTTAATGCATTGCCTTACTGAAATGAAAATGACTTCCTTGTGTGATTTGGAAATTGTAGCCAATATAAATAATATTATTGTTGGCTTACACAGGCAAAATGGCTGTAATGGTCCTTAAAGTATTTTGACAGAAAAACGTATTGTTTTAAATATCTGTTTAACATGTAAATCTAAATTTGGCCCTTTTGTCTTGTAAGTGTACTCTAATGAATAAACTCTACGGCATGTGAAATCTAGCTCTAATTTTCTTTCTGTGCCATTTCTAGTGTTTTATAATGTGGTCTCCTTTCCACAGAGACTGACTGATAGACTTTTGTAGATAAGCAGAACCGTTTTACATCACTGAAGTAAACGGTCATTGTCGAATTTGAATTGATTTGAATTAATGATAATGTCTGGAAACCGGAATAGTTTCTTTGGCCATCGGGGGCAATGAACAAGTTTCATCACACATTGACATACCATTAACTTTTAAGTTGATATGGCAAAGTTGTTGCAACCATCTCCACCTGATGAATGTAAGTTTTCACTCACTCTGTTTTTGGTCTCTACCAACTCCAAAAGTAAATATCTGTCTCTTTTGCTGCTAAATGTATCCTGGGTATGAAGATAAATATTTGTTATTTTATGTTTCAATCCTGCATTCACGTGGGTGTATCCCAGTTGACAACTGTCTTTTACATTTATATTATAATACCTTGAGAGATCTTTGACAGGCAGAGCTTTTGATGAACCGACAACGAAGATCCACCTTTGAGCCCAAATCCCCACTCCATCATCCATTCACAGTCGGCCATTCTTCCTGGATGTAAAACACAATGCGGTAAAGACATAAACACACTTTTACCCATGCACACCAAATACACCCAAGGCATCTCAGACTGACATCTCTTAGCGTTTCACTGTCAGCACATGATGTCAGCTCAGCTGTCAAGGTAATGCCATTTTAGCAGCGTGAGAGGTGGGCTGAGGTCAAAGGTTTTGGTTAAGTGAGTATAATAAGCCACTGACTTTTTGAACCCTCCAACAACTCCACAGCATCATTAAACCGTTTCACTATGTGAGACATGTGTCTTTACTTTTGTTTGTCGGATACCTTTAAAGACGTCCGGTGTTAATCAGGTCGTTTGATAAAGAATACATGTTACAGTTGGTATTGCATGATGCAGATGAGGAACAAAGTTGTACACTAAACAACCAGCCGAAAACAATGGCTGCTCTCATCTCTACACCTGTTAACAGTATAACACACACACACACACCACACACAACCACGAAATCTTTGTTTGCTAAATATCCATCATTGTACCCTCAGTCACCAGCCATCTTTGATTAAAATATCAAAGTCTTACATCGTATTTTTAATCATTACTAACATCTTTATGAAGAAATAATTTATTTACTTTTATAGTTAATCCATTTAAAATCCCCTCTTCCTCCTCATTAAAAGTAGCCTGTATATAATAAATATACTGTATAACTAAATAAAGATAAGTGCTTAAGAAATGGAATGCACCAGACATGCCAACTACTGCAAAGTTACTTATCGAATTTACTTGAATAACCTTGCTTAAAGTTCTAAAATGGTATTAATTTACCATAAAGTATCTTCAACAAATGTGTATTTGAATTGTAATGTTTTCAATCACTTTGTGTGTTTCTTACTTTATAAGGGACAAAACACACCTTACTCTTTTTTCCAAATTTAGGCTTGAACGTTTACTTTAAAAATCCAGACTCACAATAACAAACAAAATTTTGCAACATACAACCAACATACATTGCTTCCTAAGGGATGATCATGCCATAGTTGTTTACTTCCCAAGATTTTTATTTGGCTTCCTCTTTTTAAAAAGGAAATAATGTCACCAATAAGGCAACAGAAAATAAGACACTGGTTTGCAAATAATAGAGTAGGTTCTAATGTAAGTACGGTGTAATGTTGTGTCACTCTATAAATTGAATGATGGAAACCAATTCTCTGACATTACTGTAAAGCAGTGCTACTCTAGCTGGTTACTTTTACTTTCTCAAACATGTAATGCCACAACCAGAATTTACATGAACACAATGCTGAATTAGATTTTGAATGTACCCATACCCGGGGGATTTTCTGTTTGAAGTATTGTATTTTTTTAAACATATAAACAAGGACATTGTTCATGGTTCTTATGTAATCCAATATTCCATGTTATTAATGGATGAATATTGATCGTTCCATCAGTTTTCTGGTCTAGTCTCTACACAGAGACTAACAACACACCAGGCTGACCGCGCTAAGTCCTCTTTGGTAACCAGAAGTAATGCGTTCACAATTCACAGTCTTTTGGAATCCTACAGTATATTTCTGTCGAGACTGTGTAAGAGCTTCATTGTAGCGCATGAATTATTTATTTAAAAACCTAAAATACAATTTGTTTTGTTTTACTTTGTGGGATTTTCTAGAGTTTTGTTGAACTTAATGTGTCACAGATTGCACATCCAATGCCAGGAGCATCAGTGTACTTTGTTCTGACATGTTATCTACTTTTTTCATGTTTTCACTTAGTAAGTATAAACTGTAATAAGGTATTTTCCTTTGTTCTTTTCCAACCGACACAGCTATTGAAGTAGGCTAAAAGTTACATGCAACATTAAACCATAGTTAAAATGGCCCAACAACGACGTTTGTTTACGTAGTAATCGCCAGCTGGTGGTTGCATTCTGGGTAATGCAGGCACCAGGTTTTCTTTGCTGCAGTCATTTTTTTCTTTTTATTTTTAATTGTTCATACCTGAGGCCACACGATGTTATAGATGTCCATGCTAAACGTTGGAGACTATGATGCGCAAATTATGCTTTTGTTGTTTTATTTGGTAGACTTGTAAAATCCTGACACCCTCAACTTATGTATTCCGAATGACACACTAAAACCTTCATCAATGAGCTGTGAGAACAAGCAAAAGCCAATCAGCTGAAATACAGAGAAAATCAAGGTCGTCTTACAACCGTTGGATCATATACTGGATCAAGTATTGACCCTGAAGCTGCTACAGTTTTTGCTCTGATACAATAACTATGCTATAAAACCAATATTGTTCATTCTGGCGGCGTTGGATGGTTCAACAATAGGTCTGCTCTGGTTCCACCTAGAATAATGATGGATGTTGATGATTTCACTGGTTCACATAGATACCTGAGTAGAAAACCAGTCACCTCATTATCAACCACAATATTCAAATTCAATGATGGAAACTAAATTATGAGATTTGTTCAGAATTAATTGGAACAAAAGATTTAAAATTCCCAGAAAAAGGGCACAGATGTGTGTGTTTATGATGTTTTCCATCACTAAATGATGAAAACACATTTAGAACTATAATGATTAGAGTGTATTACATTACCTACTTATTAGATTTGTTTGGCTCATCTCATATATTAAATCTGCAGAAAAAGCATTTAACTATGCAACATCGTATTTAGGTAAAGGTTCATTTGTGCCGTTCTATCTTGATCGCTATGTCACCACACAAAATCTTCCAAATCACTGACTAAATCTCTGCAATGCTTACAATCATCAGAAATAGTCCACATCATCACATAAAGGTCAAGTACAACCTGCGCCACATTTTTTTTATTATATTAATAAGTTATATAGTTGTGGTAGTAGAGAAGGAGTTCCATGATCTCAACTGCCCACTTTATAAACTATTGTGATGGTGTTTGGGGGGTCATTGGAGGGAGAGTGCCAGCAGTGGCAGTAGATACAGCATTTAGGATCTTAAAGTGCTCTGCACATAGTCCTTTGTTGCTCTAAGGAGCTACATTATAAAAAGTTGTTGCAGACGTATTTTAAGATTAGGGTTTAATAATCTGTTTATGAACAGGTTTTTAACCTACTACCTATACATAGACATTCACGGTGTTTAACGTTTTTCCACCAGTATAATGTTGCAGAATAAACTTTTAAAAGTGTTTTTTCTAAAATGATCAAATTTCATAAATTATCTGTTTGTGTTCTGAGTCGACTTGCCATACTACAACATACGCTTATGGGATTCAGTTTGTTAACTGAGGATTTTTTTAAGAGAAGAAGTTGCTGTTTTCAAGGGGTTTCTGTGAAATTTTGGCAGGATTGAATGTAATGCCTATTAAAGGAATAATTTTTCTTCCCCACATTTTGGCAAAAACCCTGAAAAGACTGACACACTCTACGTCAGTAGGATAAGTTTGTATTACAAGCCCAGACCTATGTTAGCTTAGATTGCGCAAGCTGGAAACAGGTCGCCCTGGTTCTTTCCAACATTAACACTTTGCCATATTAGCAAGAGTGGTATTAACCCTCGGCCATCTTCTAGCCTTAGTCTTGTGGAACAAACGTAAAAAAAACATGCTCAGTAAAACAGAACAGCCAAGTCAGTTGTTGTAATTTCTTCTTATCCATTTTTTTTCATTGCTTTGGTGACTAATTATCCACATGGTTGTACAAATATTAAAAATACGTTAAATGTATCAAATACTTTTACTTGGGTCCAAGCACCCTATCCTTTACAAACACACATCAACCACACACACCCACACACACACACACATACACACACACACCACACACTCCCACGTGGTGTACCCCCTGAGTTCTGTGGACTGACTGATAGGGGCTTTACGTTAGGGCAGACAGCGACCTTTTAGACCCAAACACCCCCCACCCCCACCTACTACACACACACACACACACACACATCACACACGACCCTTCATATCTTTTGGTCCCAATCTCTTTCACCTTCCTCGTTGCTGCTGTGTCTATTCAGGTCCATCCACCTTCTTCTATTGTTTAGACAATCGGAAATATACTCACTAGCCCACTGACAACAGGTGGAACGTAACAGAACAATATCGCTATTGTTTCCTATAGTGAATGTGCAACATGCAGAAAAACAGACAAGAAGCACACAGTGGGTGTTGGCTTTTCTTTTCTATCCTGTGTGGATATCCTCCATCATTCTCATAAGTGGCAGCCATTTGTAAAGCTTTTCTTGTATGTCGTGGAGTTTATCAGAGGACGTGAAGGTTTTGCGGAGGCTTTTTGGTAACGGGTTTACAGATTTGGGAAAACACAAAAAAAAGGTTTGATACTTTTTTACCTTTATTTACTAACAGAAAAGACTCCGTGTGTGGAAGAGCTGGGTCACTCTGACCAAGAGTTTCACTCCTAGTAAACAACCTAAACTAGGGCACCAAAACAATTGAACATAAGTTTTGGGCTTATTCGTCACTCCTGACGATTTACGTATTTTAATGTATGACACAGAGTACGTGTTTCATATTATTTTATTTAAGTGTTATATAAATATAAATCAATCATAATGGCATAAGACTCCAGATCTGTTACACATAATAAAGATTTTCACATCAACGCCATAATACATCTACATTTGCACACATGATCTAACTAGGCACTGTTGGGTGGGGAGTTGCTATGGACGAAAGTACACACCGGCGACCCACATGGCAGAATCAACATACGTTTAACCATGTATCCGGCTATTCAAATAGCTCGTTTACTGTATTTGCGGGGTGCACATGTTCCACTCATAACAAGTTCCTTCCCCAGACACAGTTTGCAGAACCACCGTCACGCATCTTGGCAGCGGAAGTGATTGGATTGGTTAAAAGAAATGCAAAAACAACCAAGAGGTTTTCCTACTATTGCAGCAAGTAACACTGTAACACATCCTGTTAATTACAGTAAAGAATAGACATGCTCATTTTCTGCTCTTTTAATGTATTTTACAGTGTAACACTGAAATCTTCGTCCCGCTTCTGAAAAATGTAATATAAAATGATTGGCAAGAAATGGCCTTTGGCTGTATTAGCCATTTATTCAGCCAATAAACATCAAACACAAATAGGACATTTGTGAAGATCCTTAAAACCTTACTTAACTTATAATGCCATATGAAAATACTGCCATTTGGATAAAAAAAAAAACACTCAGATCACAACATTTCCTGATAATAGACACAATCACACCAAGACAAACTAGAACTGCTACAATTTGACTGAACAGAACTAAAGCGGAAAGAACAGGACATCGTTGTGTGGCGAGGGCTTTCGACATGAAGCCCACAACAAGTCCAAGACGTATCTTGATGAGGGTTGCTATATGGGAGCACACTAGTGCCTTTTTATGGACCCCATACGTCTCTTTGAACATCACCTTCCTAAGTTGACTTTGTTTTACTCTCGGATGATTTCAAGAAAGTGACTAAAATGTAATACCAGAGAATAGATGTAAGCATGTCAGGCTTTGGTAATGTTAAGGGTTGCTTGCACTTAATACAGACCACATAATATTCTACAAATAGAACGTTCAACAATGTTTTCTCATGAAAAGGACCTACTGGTCTTATAAATCTGATAAAATATATAACTGTAGAACTTATTTTCTAAAAAATGAGCACTAAAATATTAATTACAACAGAGACGTGAACATATGTGAACTCGTTTTGAGTTGTTACTGCAAATCATTTGAACTATAGAGGGGTGCCCCCTGTTTTACGCAGAACAAGGATACTTTGCAAGCAGTTTTAGCAGACCACTTTTAGGACTTTGGTAGTACTAAACTCAAATATAAAATACCACAACATGCTATCTCAACTAGCTAACAAAACTTGTCTACAAAACATGAGGTGCCGTGCTTGCAAAAAAAACAAAAAACAGTTATACAAATGCAAATTAATCACAATGAACAAACCAGTGGTACGCCTGAATTAGTAAAAACACAATTACTATTAAATTACCTTTAGCAGCAGGATGGCTGCCTAGGTGCGTGTAGTATGTAACAACAAGTGGGTGATGCGCGCCACAACTCTGTGCTGTCCAGCAGAGTCACTCCACAATTCTCTCATTTCTCTCTTTCTCTTCTTCTATGTCGTTGTGACGTTATTTGTATTAAATTCCTGGTTGTACATTATGAGTTTTTTGCCAATGCCAAAGTAATTTAAAACGTTGTTGTGGTGACTCAACCTTGGCTATCTAGAACAAGATAAAAAATACTGCATATCCGTTAAATTGATACAACAGCTTGCTGTATCTA
>NC_045745.1:24380969-24383978 GCF_008692095.1 Etheostoma spectabile | reverse complement strand
CGCCGCTGTCTTGAGTCTCATCTGTGTCTTTCACAGTCAGATTGGCCCATGCAGATGTGCGCAGCAGTGCGTACTTTGAGGTGTCTAGGACGCCCACACCCTGATTGTTAAACCAGGTGATTTCACTGACAGGAAGGTAGTTGGATCTCAGTTGGCAGGTGGCTGAACGTCACTCCCCTCGTATACAGACACAACTCTGCGCTGTGTCAGCAATACAGGAGCTCTCAGGGACAATGAATAAATGAGTTAATTAACAATCATATTTGCTGTTTTTTTGTCAGGTGTGTCTGACAATGTGCACTGACTAGTGTCACCTGCAGGTTTTGGTTTGGACCGAAGTGGATGCTTACATGGCAGGTGTAGGTTTTCCGCTGCGGGCGGTGCCGAGCGAAGATCAAGATGTTGGAGTTTTCTTCTCCCCCTTTGGCCTGGCCATCTGCCCCCCACCACACCAGCTTTTGGGCCCCTCCATCCCAGAGCAGGATAGCATCAGATACTGTTTATATTAGTCACATAGCAAAACACTCCGGCTCTGCAGGGGAATATCTAGCGGAGGAGAAAGGCTTAAGTGAGACGTGAACATGACAAAAAACACTCTTTCCCCTTCTTTTTTCTTACATGTGCGTGTGCTGCACTGTGTTGATTGTTTGAGAGCCAGTGTGGAGCCCAGGCAGTAAACAAGCTGTTGGAGTTGAGGCCTTCAGATGGCAGCAAGACGGCAGTGTTGGTCTCGTCTTGGCCCACTTGGTTCCCCGAGTCCGGTCCAGGTGGAGAGTGGGGGAGGTAATCCGCCGGCCCAGAGCAGAGGAGTCTCAAAGTGGGATAATTTCGAGCTGCCTCAACAGAACAGGAGGGGGAGCCATCGGGTGGGTCTGCAGGGAGAAGATTCAGCGTAACAAGGCAATGATGTGCAATTTGGGGGTTCTGTAAGGTCAGAGAAAGCACCTGGGGTTTTACAGTATTCATGATGTTAGGTTTGAAACATATCACCAAAATGATGGGAGAAAAATGCTTTTTTAACTAAAGATCTATTTACTTACCACCTTTACCTGTAATGAACCTAGGTAACACAGATGAATGTCAAGTCAGTACAAAGCCTGTCTTCTCTAATGTGAAAAATGTGTACATAAAGGAAATGGTCTCTATCTCTCTTGGGGGATGAGTTCTTTTAAGTCAAACACATGATCTTAGTAACAATCAGAAATGCATAAACTCAGCACAAACAAAACAGAAGAGAAGCATGACAAGCATCATCGGCCTTGACTTCACAGCAAGGTACCTGCCAGAGAGTCCCATCAACTTCCCAGGCAACCTGAACAGGAGAACAGGTCTGCAGCAATTCCACACTCTGCTGTGTGTGTGTGTTTATGTGTGTGTGTGTTTGTGTATTTGTGTGCGTGTAGGAGTGCGTGTCTATGTGTAGGAGTGCTTGTGTATTTATGAGTGCATTTGCCAGCTTTTGGGTCTGTTTTAAAGTCTTTGTGCGTACAGGAAATGTGAAATATGACAGATGAATAAGACTGAAAGAAGTTTGACTGTTTAAAACAGAAGAAGCAAAGGAAGTTTCTGGGTAACACTGAAAACAGTTCAATTGAAAGTGAAAAGATCAGGGACTTGTGTTCAATGTTAATAATGCTGAAATTCAAAGGCGATACAACTTTTGTTCTCTTGGTCTTGTGCTATGAATGTTTAATCTGAATTATCATCTTTTCCACTCCTTGCTATTTGCAGCACCAAGACAGAAGAACACAGGTCAGGACTGGGTGGAGAGGTTCACAGAGGAGCAGGAGGACGGATGGCATAGTCTAAGGTCAGAGGTCACAGATCACACTCACAGTAGACGGTCAGGCTGATGGTTTTTTTGGAGCGGGTGTTTAGGTAGGTGTTCTGTGCCAAGCAGGCGTAGTCGCCAGTGTGCATGCGTAGGATCTTAGTGATGGTTAACTGCGGCCCAGTGTAGACCTGGGAGTTGTTGTAGAACCAGACGTACTGACTGGCCGGGTTGGACTGGGCTTGACACAGTAAAGAGACAGTCTCTCTCTCCAGGGCTGAATATCCCCGCTCTGTTATACTGTACGGAGTCACGTCTATCTGAGGGATGTCCGGGCCAACTGAGGAGAATAGACATGCACACACTCAAGATATGAAGGATACAGACATGTTATGAACACAACTAACAGGAGACACCTCCTTCTTCTTCATTTCTGCACTGCAGCAATTGGAAGTATTCTCACATAATCTTGACAGTTTGCCTATAAGGGATCATGACTTGAGCGTCTGCAATGCAACCTATCAATGCATGGTTTTACAAGTTTGCAGGTTTGACAATGTTATGGTAGGTAGGAATTTTTTTAAGTTATCATTCAATGCATGGCACATGGTGACATTTTCAGTCGGCAAATGCCGAAGCTGCATGTCCTTGCAATTTATTGATTACTACACACATCAAATGCCAAAGAAGGAAAGTGAAAGTAAATAAAAATGGTTTTAAATGGCATTTGACGGTTTATATCATAAACCCCCTAAATGTCAATTAAATCCATTGGCATTTGAGGCTTATATTTATATCTTAAATTTTGACAAGACCCAAATCCTACCCCAAACTCCCAAATACTCACAGATGGTGTCCAGCCATAAGCGGTTAGAGCTCTCACTGTTGACGGCGTTGCTGGCCACACAGCGGTACCAGCCGGTGTGGTTGCGATTGATGTTGGTCACGTTGATAATGTTGGTGTTTCCCTGTGCAAAGGCTGAGATGTTTCCGCTGCGGGTCTCATGCTGCCACACATACTGGATGGGTCCAGTGCCATTTTCCAGATTGCAGCGCATCCACATCGTAGATCCCTCCACCGGAGATACATCACTCATCAGGAGGTAAGGCTTACTGACGGGAACTGTATTCAAGACACGTTCACACAGTTAGGTATGTTTACAATCTCTGAAGAACATTGTTCTTCGTCTACTTGTTCTTCATCTGCTTCAGAGTGCAGATAGTCTTACCTCGGACAG
>NC_045745.1:24379500-24380959 GCF_008692095.1 Etheostoma spectabile | reverse complement strand
ACAGTGAGGTGCACATAGTAGTAGAAGACTTTGGGCTCTTGTTCCATGTCATAGAAAGCCTGGCAGGTGAACAGGCCCTGTGCAGCCAGAGGCAGGTTCTCGATACTCACAGCTGCACTGTTTGAGATGACCGTGAGCTGTCCAAGCGTCTGGGCCAGCTGCTGGATCCTCTGTCCTTTCCCCAAATCATACACCACAGCTCTTATAGCTTCAGTTCCAGGCATGGTGAAGCTCCATATGTACATCTCAGGTAAGGTGGGACCGCATTCCAGGATCACCGCTTTGCCCACCACTCCATACACACTGGTGTCCTGGTACACCACCTCCCATTTGGGATTGATCTCCACCGCTGAAAGAGGGAGAGGATACACTGACATGCAAGCAAGTGTGTTTTGTGTGTGTTGTGTGTGTGTGTTGTGTATGTGTTGTGTGTGTGTGTGGTGTGTGGTGTGTGGTGTTTGTGGTGTGTGTGTGTGTGTGTGGGTGTGTGTGGTGTGTGTGTGTGTGTGTTTTGAGTTGTGTGGTGCTGTTGTGTGGGTGTGTGGGTGTGTGTGTGTGTGTGTGTGTGTGTGTGTGTGTGTGTGTGTGTGTGTTTGTGAGTGTTTGTGTGTGTCTGTGTGCCCTGCCAGTGTTCAGTTACAGGATTGATTACACTGTAGCTTTACAGGTATTCCAAAACAGATAACTGGATTAGTCAAATTATTTTTCCTGTCTGTGTTCAATTCATCAACTATCTTTAGCTTTCTTCGCTATGCTCATTATCTGTTATTCCAAATTGACTTTCAGTACACTGTTCTGCTGTTACGAAAAACATCAGACAAAACTCCTTACATCTGTAAAATATAATGTGACTATTTTTTTCCAGTTTTTATTTCTATTTTCTTAGAATTAGAACCTGACTGATAAATTGGCCAGGCCAATATATCTATTCAGATAAGCTCATGGCTGATATATTGGGATCAGTTCATGTTTTGAGTACCAATAAGTGACAACAAATTGCAGTACAGAAATGTCAAAATATTTTACATTTAGAAACTGTAATGCCATTATATTTTTTCACCAAAGAACATGACAATGTTTGTATTTTAACTGTTGAATGTCACACTAACATTATGGTCACAAATTTTTGTGATCCTTATCAAAAAGATCTGTTGGTTTGTATATACATTTATGAAAAAAGAATATTGTTAATATGTTGTTATGGAATTATCAGCCTCTAATATCAAGAATCTGCTGTGCCATACTTCCAATCTTAAATTTGAATTACAACAGATTCTATTTAAAGTCTATAAATGATAAATATTTTTGTCTTAATATGTTCATCAAACATTTAAATCATGTTATGTGGAAAACCAATTTCTAACTGCTACTAAGATAAGGGCAATTGAATGTAAAGCTATTGGAAACCCCTTACCATATGTGATAAAGGTGAGCAGGTTGGTGGGTAGAAATAAAAAGA
>NC_045745.1:24336028-24379490 GCF_008692095.1 Etheostoma spectabile | reverse complement strand
CAGTTGGGCCACCATGGTATCATGATGATCCTAAGTCCAAAAACCACTTTACTCCAAAAAATGTAGCAGAGATGATAAAACGGTCCAGCTCGGACTACACAAACTGCTTGTTAAAGGCTTCCCTGAGATGCCCTGGTTGTGTCTTTTCTTTCTCTGACCAGAAGTTTCTTGGAGAATGTAGTTGCATGCACTGACTGATTAGACTGAGAGTAGGAAGGGACGTAGGGTAACTAAACTGATTTGGGCTAAATTATTCATGTGTTCTTCTTTTCTCTCTATCCCTCTAGCCTTCTTTCTTTCTCCTGCGGGGTTAGAATAACACGGTGATACTGTGCTCATCAATTATACAAAACAGACATATAGATGGACAGTTTACCCGCCACACACACGCATGCACTTATGCACACACCTGAACACTGAACATGGGCATTCCTCCACATAGGCCGTTCACGTTTATCTGCACTTAAAACACATTTTCACCCTATTATCTGGTGTGTGTGATAAAAAGTGGGAATGGTGATGATTACTAAATGCAGATATAAACAGTCATCTTTAAAATAGGAGGTTTAAAAAGGGTTTATAATGTCTAAGATCTTTTTTTGCCCTTTGTTTCAATACAAGTTTAACAAAAAAGTTGTATATACTACACAAACGACAAAAACCTGTGTTTCCCTCTATTTCTAGTGATCTTTGGCAACATTAATGGAACGCTCCAGACTTTAATTTAAGAGTCACGTAAGGACCAGAGGGCAGCGTAAACGCTACTGATGGGATTAGGATTAAATAGATTTAGAAATCTGGCATCTTTCAGCAGTGGTCTGTATTTCCTCACAGCAACATGCCCTGGCCATGACACTGACTGGCCTCCATTTAAAGATCTAAAGTTACCGACAAAGAGATGCTGGACCTGCACATACACATTCTCATCCCCTGAACTACTTTTCTAAATCAGTGTTATTAAATAATCCTAATGTGAGTAATGTGTTTAGAAAAGAAGAAAAGAGAAGGAGGAACTGTTAAGTGGAGCCATAACCATGTAATATGAGGCGTGCATCATGAATGAATGCAGGACAGAGATCAGTTTTCCTCACTTTCCAAAGACAGAAATGCAGCAGAGTCCAAAATGAGTCAGCCACTTACCACAAAGGGCTTAGTTTATCAACCAAATATTAAAAAAATAATAAAAGCAATAACTTAAAATTGCATAAAGATGAATACCGGTGCATCATAGGTTGGAATAGGAGGAATTAGTCAAAAAACTTTTTTCTTCACACTGAAATGCAGTGTTAAATCCTTTTTATTTATTTTAAGCCATAGCATGCCTTTGTATGTAGGCTAATGTCTTTATATTAAAAAAATAAACATTCACTTTAAAATGAAAGGTAAACACACATAATAAATCTTGAATGCCTCTTTGAGTTTCCTAGGCCTCTTCCGAGATTCAAATGGCAGCAGTTATCAGAAATGCATATATTGTTTGGTGTAGAGTGTTATAGGAAATCTGATTGGTTTCATGCACAAATAATGTGAAAGCAAGACAGAACTAGCAGCCTTCTGATAGTGAACTGATTGCTCTCTGAGGCCTCGGCTATGAAGCTCACTGTGCAATGGAAAGATGCAGCTAGAGAGAAAAGGATATGTGAAGAGAGAAACTCAACTCGTGCATATTGAGCTAGCCGCTGAAGCTAAAGCTGAACATCAAGGCTGGACAGTCTGTGAATGCCCCATGAGAACTGGAAGCAGTTGATCTGTAGCTACTAGTTTGCTCAGGGAAAATACCCTTTGTACTTTCTGTCTGACTCTGACAGAAAGTATAAAGGATATTTTCTAAATTTCTCTTAAGCTCCCATAACGACTTTTACTCATTGAGAAATAGTAGCCAAACGTAAAAAATATTTTTAGTATAGTGTTATTCTTTGCAGGCTGCATTGCAGAGAGGGAAGTTCATCTCAGGCCATGTTCATTGATGATTAAAAAAAATCAATGACAGATCACTGTAGTGGACTGTGTAATGTGATGCCATAACTAGGTCAGGGCGTAACAGATTATGTTTAATAGGATTAGTATTCTTAATGCAAAAAATGGTAACTATAGTACTGAATAATTGGTGGAACAAGACTATGAGTCTCAAGACAGGCTAGCAGTTCTGTGAAGCTGTAGGCACAGCAGTGCTTTGAGCTCAATGCTAACGTTAGCAAGCTAGCAATGACAATTAGCATACGTTTAGATATTTAGCATGTATAATGTTTACCATATTTGCCATTTTAGTTTAGTGTGTTAGCATGCAAACGCTTGCTTCTTAGCACAAGATGAATAAAAACATGTCATAGCAATCTATCAAATAGTTCCAAAATTTCAATCTGGACCAAAATGGTGGATTGACCAATTGACCACCATGCCATCCATCGAGCCCTGCTAGCATGAAATCATACCAGATTAGAAATACCTCCAATGAAATATCCAACAGAAATGCTCTAATAGATTATTAAGAAAAAAGTGTAAGTAGACTTTTAAATGTTGGTGAATATTACATAGAGAACGTTCCAATGCCAGCCCTGAGAAAGAGTATATTCAGAGTAAAGAAAGAGAAGAAGAGTTGGTATAGTTTTGTGGTTTTCAGTCACTGTTGATACAAGTTTACATGAATAATTTTTATTTAAATGTGAAAAATTGAAGGCTCATCCAACAACCAGTGTTAATGAATACTATAATCCACAGATGCCACACATAAAAACATCAATTTCATATACCAACAAAATTGTTCAGTAAATAAAAATGTTTTTAAGAATTTTTTTTCTTTGCAAGAAAAACATAAACAATACAAAATACCAACACAGTAAATAAGAACAGGAGGTTAAAACCAAATGGTGAGGTCTGCTGTTTCTCACTAAAGGTCAGTGAGTATGACACAGGATAAAGAGAGTGGGCATTAGAGATAAAATAGGAAATTATAATCTTTTTTTTCTGTATTTCTATTTTTTTTTTTTTTTTACAAAATAATACCATAGAGGATTAAGTAAGGGGTCAACCACATTGGACATCAAGAGATAATCCAATAAAATGTAATACATCCATGCAATATAAATTTTTCAAATGACAGTCAAATCATCTTAAACTTGATCTTCTATTCTCAACACCTAAAACATGGTTCAACAATCTTCCCTTTTTAAATAATAGATAACACAATAAAAGAGAAAATGCTTCAAAACTGGACTTAATTTTAAGTCCAACAATAAAAGCTGCATTGTTCTTTGATCTCCAGTGCTATCCACAATGATGCAAGGTTAACCAAATTTTTCCAGCCTTCTCTTAGGAAATGTTAGAGTTTATATTGGGTCATTTCATCTGAGCTCGCTTTACAGGTTTTAGTTTTTGACGAGGTGTCGGTTCAGACGTACTGCTCTTTGGGAAAAGTGTACGCCACCACTCCCAGGGGAGGAGAAGCCAGGCCTGGTACCGAGGGGTAGCTAAAGATGGCTGTGGTGTGTGAAGGAGGAAGAGGAGGAGAGGAAGTGTTTTTTGGCGTGTTGGTGCCGCTGCTGCTGGTTGCAGTAGTCGGTTGTGAGGAGTTGTAGGGGTGTTGGGGCAGAAATGAGAGAGGAGGCTTGATGGGAGGGGAGTAGGGCTCTGGGTAGTCCTCTTTGTTGCAGGCCAGTCTGTAGCTTACATAATCTGCTGTGTTTGGAAGCTCTTCATAAAACCGCCCCGGGTGCTGTGGAGAAATGAGATACATTAAAAATGTATCAAAATTAGAAACAATACACATACTCCCTACCAGATATACTGATCGTGCACACTGTTTAGTATGTACTTAAAGGTACCCTGTAAAGTTACTGACCTCCTAGTAGTGCTAGTATGGACTGTCTCTGTTCCCTTAAAGATCAGCACTGTTCAGACGGTTTGGAACTGGCCAACACGGCAAGTTCACATTCATGCAAAGCACTCCCTGAGCAAATCCTCTGATCACACAGATTCCTCTAAAATGAAGTGATTTTAGCAAACATTTTGCAGTTATAAATGCTGTTAAGACCAAGCCTTTACATACATTCATATACATAACGAAGTACAGAGCTTCCAATATGTTCCACATAAAGAACAGTGTAACGATAATTTAAGAGTACAGTGCATTTATTCTAACATCTAAATCTGAATCAAAGCTGATCTCTTGTAAGAGTTGCATAGATTCTTGCTGCAAATGCCATGATAATAAACAAGTTCATGTACAAAATCTCCACTTAAGCCCACTGGCAACTCTTTGAACATGTGATTACAAACACAACACAAAGGTTACCTGGATATCATCTGCTGGTCTTTTCCTTAATGGCTGGGACATTTTTCTGGACGGAGAGTCATTTCTGATCACAGAGAATATAAGTTAGATGATTATGATGGTAACAGAGGATACAAAGCATGTTGGGATGTTAGAGAGCTAATGGCTGTTTACTTACGAGGAGTCGCCTTTTCTACTTCTTATTTTGAGCACCAGGACTGTGACGGTAATGCCCATAAGCACTCCGGCAGCCAGTAATAAGGCGACTACGCTGATGACATCACCCGTTGCTATCTGCGGTAGAGGCTTTTCTACAGAAAAAACACACAAACCTCAATAAAAAAATCACACAGACACATTTCTTGTTTACAGTAGTCAAGTGTAAAATCAAATGACCCCAGACTCCGGGTGAACGTACCTGTAATGCTGACCTCCACAGAGCCCGATCGTGTCCCAATGCTGTTGGTTGCATCACACACATAGGTGCCTTTCAGGTCATATGTGACCGGCCCTTTAAGGGTAAGGACGTTGTCTCGAATCTCAGCATTGCTCGGTAAGGAGCCATTACTCCTGCAAAAAATACAGAAAAGTTGTGAAACTAAGAGTCTCGTCAATCAACATAACTTTCATTTAAACATGCAGTGCCCTATACATTTGCGACCTCTACTTGCTTGTTTTGTGATCTAATCAAACACAGCAGAAGCACAATTTCCACATAAAAATGTGAACTTTTGGGGAAATTCTGGGAATTATCCCATTTCAACGAGACAGTATTGACAAAACGGAATAGACAAAAGCAAAGGAAAGCAGATGGTGTGTTGTTTGGCTGCATTTGTTGTCAGTAGAAACGAAAATTAAAGTACATATTTGCATGAAGAATGAGCAAACAAATGTTGCTGGGAAGGATGGACCACAACCTCCTTGATCCATTGTAATAAGGTGATATCACTAGGAATAGTAAATGTGAGTGAAACACAAACAAACAGAGTTATACTCACAGTCTCCACTGATACAGAGAGACAGCCGGGTTGGCATCAGCTTGGCAGCTGAGCTGGACATTCTCTCGGTTCAGGTACCAGTTTCCATCAAACCCCTCCACCGAAACGTCTGGCTCATCTGGTACAAAAACGAACACAAACAAATAACGGAAATTAGCTTGTAATAGTGTTAATATTTTACCTGTATGGTTATGAAACGTCTGGCTCATCTGGTACAAAAACGAACACAAACAAATAACGGAAATGCGCTTGTAATAGTGTTTATATTTTACCTGCATAGGTATGAGCTTGAAAAAGACTTACACTGAATATCGAGGGTAACGCTGTCAGTGAAGACCTCCTCGTTGTAGGTGGTGACGCAGGTAAGCGTCTCCTTGTGTGTTTCTCTGCTGGGCACCAAAATGTAGTCACTCTGGACAGTGAACGTACCGTCTGAGTTCCTGTACTCCCGGGTGGTCACTTCTCCCGGCACCCTTGTCTCCCATCTACTCAGATCAACGTGGAATCAGGGTCACGACACAGAGAGACACTGATGTAGGCTGACTTGTAGTTAAGTGAGAATTAAACAACTAAGGCAAAAAAGGTCAGTACACATAACGTAATAAATTTTAAAAAGGGAGGGTGAAAAGAGAGGAAACATCCGTCTTCCACTAAAGCACACACACACACACACACACACAGACACACACCTGATAGTACTGGGTGGTTTTCCATTGGCAGAGACGCAGGTGGCCACGGGAGTTTTCACATTGGATGAACGAGCAACCAGCGTCGGCGTGGACAGAGTCATCTGAGTTGTTGGGCGAACTGAGTGAGTAAAAATATACACAAACATAGAGTTAATTTAGCATTAGCATGTTTTTAAAGCATGATAATATTGCATAATGTTTAACTTATGGCAGCCTATTCAAAGGGCAGACAGGTAAAAGCTATAACTTGACTCTACAGATAATATGAACAGCAGTCACCTCATTAACATTTTGGGAATAAGCCACTCTTGTGTGCGTACATTCAGTATGCGATTTAAGTGGGGATGCCATCCTCCTTGTTAGCAAAATGACCAAGATGCATGCCCACTATGTACAATATGTCATTTTCTGCCACTAGGGGTCTTTGTACAGGTTTCTCAATTAAAACAGACTTTTTGATGACGTGCATTCAAAAGTATGGGATCATAGGAGTTGTTGTCTTCACAACCACAATTGCCGATGAAAATGTGTCTGTTTACTGACTAGTTAAGGTATTAAAGTTGTTTTCACGTTATATTTAGTAATGTCTATTAATGTTTTGTCATTCTAATGAAATAGCTGCAGTGTTTCCCACATAACTTAAATACTTAGATTCTATTTGGTGTGGTAGCTGACAAGTTAGCAAGCTAACATTAGCCAGCTAAAACCCCAATATCACAATATATTTTACATGTCGCTGTTATCTCTCCAATTTCTCTGCATTAGGGGGAAAGGGGTTTGTTGTACCCCCATTGCTGGGAGACTTAGTTCGCCAGTGGGGGTTAAGATAATGTACAAACAAACAAAATACATAACATATGTATAGTCATTGTTATACATTTTAATGCAGAACCTTCCATATTATATATTTCTCTGACTAAGGGTTTGTGCACATTAGAATCTATGGCCGTGACCATGGCTCTGAAATAGCAGTAGCCGTACTGGGCTGTGTATTTCTAAATGCATGGCGCTGTCCGTGGTGCTGAAGTAGCAGACCAATTAGCAATTGCGGCTTCCTGTCCTTCTGTCAGTTTTGTCTTGGTTCTTTTATATTCTCTTAAGTAGCTATATAGTTAGCTGGGTGGTTTTCTTAGCTTATCATAAAGATTGTGAACAAGGGGAAACTGCTGAGGTGTATGTGCCTTTACATTTAACATCTCCATCATGTGTACTGTATTTCACTTGAGGATAAGATCATCACAAATTTGCCTTACCATAGACAGTGAGGTTTACAGTGTTTTCTCGGTTGCCTGCAGGGAACGTGGTGTATTCACAGATGTAGGTGAACTCGTCAGAAAGGCGGAGCGAGGAGAAAGTGATGGTGGTGTCTTCCAGAGTCGGAGTCCGCCGCCTCACTGCTGCATTCTTGAAAGTGACACGGTCTCTGTAGGGCGGGGCCACAGACACACCCAGGGAGGGATTTGCAATTGCCACGTTCTGCTTAGTGCCATTCACCAGTTTCTGCCATGTTACCTTGATAGAGAAGGATGAATTAAAATGAAGAAGTAAATGATGAGGGAAAGTGTAAAAGACCTCTGATATGAACCCTGAAACTGTTATATTAGTTATGTAATTTTGAGTGGGCAGTGGTTTTGGCCAATTAACTTAGGCATATTGCATATTTCTGTTTTTCATTATTAATGTCCATTTTAAAAAGCAAACCACAAGTTTAGCAGCCAGTGATTTACGTTTTTGCATTATGGGATTAATTATTCTTAAGTGGTAATGCAGTTCAGATCAGGGACTTTTCTTAATTGCAATGCCTTACTGAAATGAAAATGACTTCCTTGGTGAATTTGGAAATTGTAGCCAATAATAAATAATATAGTTAGTTGGCTTACACAGGCAAAATGGCTGTAATGGTCCCTTAAAGTAATTTTGACAGAAAAACGTATTGTTTTAAAATATCTGTTTACATGTTAAAATCTAAAATTTGGGCCTTTTGTCTTGTAAGTGTACTCTAAATTAGCAAGAATCTACGGGGCATGTGAAATCTAGCCTCTAATTTTCTTTCTGTGACATGTCTAGTGTTTTATAATGTGGTCTCCTTTCACAGAGACTGGCTGATAAGATTTTGTAGATAAGCAGAACATGTTTACATGCACTGAAGTAAACTGGTCATTGTCGAATATTTGAATCATGATTTGAATTAATGATAATGCTGGAACCTGAATAGTTTCTTTGGCCAATCGGGGGCAAATGAAACAAGTTGTCATCACAACATTGACATACCATTAACTTTTAAGTTGATATGGCAAAAGTTGTTAGCAAACCAAGTCTCCACCTGATGAATGTAAGTTTTCACTCACTCTGTTTTTGGTCTCTACCAACTCCAAAAGTAAATATCTGTCTCTTTTGCTGCTAAATGTATCCTGGGTATGAATTATAATATTTGTATTTTATGTTTCAATCTGCATTCACGTGGGTGTAATCCACAGGTGGACAACTGTATGCTTTTACATATTATATATTATAATACCTGTGAGATCTTGACAGGCGGAGAGCTGTTGATGAACCGACAACGAAGATCCACCTTTGAGCCAACATACCCCCACTTCCCATCATCCATTTCCACAGTCTGGCCATTCTTTCCTGGATGTAAAACACAAGCGGTAAAGACATAAACACACTTTTACCCATGCACACACAAATACACACAAAAGGCCAGCATCAGACTGACATGCTCTTAGCGTTTCACTGTCAGCATCATGATGGGCTGAGCTCAGCTGTCAAAGGTAATCCATTTTAGCAGCGTGAGAGGTGAGCTGAGGTCAAAGGTTATGGATTAGAGTGAGGTATAAATAAGCCACTGACTTTTTGAACACCTCCAACAACTCCACAGCATGTAAACCGGTTCACTATGTGAGACATGTGTCTTTACTTGTGTTTGTCGGATAACTTTAAATGACGTCCTGTTTAATCAGGTCGTTTGATAAAGAATACATGTTACAGTTTGGTATTCATGATGCAAGATGAGGAACAAAGTTGGTACACTAAACAAAACAGCTCAGAACAATGGCTGCTCTCATTCTCATACACACATGGTTACACAGTATACACACACACACACACACACACACACACACAGAAATCTTTTGCTAAATATCCATCATTGTACCTCAGTCACCAGCCATCTTTGATTAAAATATCAAAAGTCTTACCATCGATATTTTTAATCATTACTAACATCTTTATGAAGAAATAATTTATTTACTTTTATAGTTAATCCATTTAAAATCCCCTCTTCCTCCTCATTAAAAGTAGGCCTGTATATAATATAAATATACTGTATATAATAAAAGATAAGTGCTTAAGAAATGGAAATGCATCCAGACATGCCAACTACTGCAAAGTTACTTATCGAATTTACTTGAATAACCTTGCCTTAAAGTTCTAAAAATGTGAATTAATTTACCATAAAGTATCTCAACAAATGTGTATTTGAATTGTAATCAGTTTCAATCACTTTGTGTGTTTCTTACCTTTATAAGGGACAAAACAACACCTTACCTCTTTTTCCAAATTTAGCTTGAAACGTTTACTTTAAAAATACAGACTCACAATAACAAAACAAAATTTTGCAACATAAAACCAACATACATTGGCTTCCTAAGGGATGATCATGTCATAGTTTTTACTTCCCAAGATTTATTTGGCTTCCTCTTTTTAAAAAGGACAATAATGTCACCCTAATAAAGGCAACAGAAAATAAAAGACACTGGGTTGCAAATATAGAGTAGGTTAATGTAAGTAATGTGTAATGTGTGTGTCACTCTATAAATTGAATTATGGAAACAGCAATTTCTGACATTACTGTAAAGCAAGTGCTACTCTAGCTGGTTACTTTTAACTTTCTCAAACATGTAATGCCACATACCAGAAATTTTACATGAACACAATGCTGAATTAGACATTTTGAATGTAACCCATACCCAGGGGGGATTTTCCTGTTTGAAGTATTGTATTTTTTTAAACATATAAACAAGGAGCCATTGTTCATGGTTCATTATGTAATCCAATATTTCCATGTTATTAATGGATGAATATTGATCGTTCCATCAGTTTTCTGGTCTAGTCTCTATCACAGAGACTAACAATCACACCAGGCTGACAGCGCTAAGGTCCTCTTGGTAACCAGGAAGTAATGCTTTAACACATTCACAGTCTTTTGGAATCCTACAGTAATATTTCTGTCAGAGCTGTGTAAGAGCTTCATTGATAGCGCATGAATTATTTATTTATAAAAACCTAAGAATAACAATTTGTTTTGTTTTACTTTGTGGGGATTTTCTAGAGGTTTGTTGAACTTAATGTGCACAGATTGAAATCAAGCAGGAGTCAGTGCTACTTTTGTTCTGACATGTTATCATATTTTTTCATGTTTTCCTATAGTTAAGTATAAACTGTAATTAAGTATTTTCCTTGTTCTCTTTTCCAACCGGACACAGCATTTGAAGTAGGCTAAAAGTTACATGCAACATTCAACATAGTTAAATGGCCCAAAACGACGTTATGTTTACGTTAAGTAACTGCCAGCTGGTGGGTTGCATTTTGGGTAATGCAGGCACCAGGTTTTCTTCTGCTGCATCAATTTTTTTCCTTTTAATTTTTAATTGTTCATCCTGAGTCCAACGATGTTATAGATGTACAATGCTAAATCGTTGGAGTACTATGATGCTCAAATTATGCATTTTGTTGTTTAATTTGGTAGACTTGTAAAAATCCCTGACAACACCATCAACTTATGTATTTCCGAATGACACACTAAAAACCTTCATCAATGAGCTGTGTGAGAACAAAAAGCCAATCAGCTCTGAAATACAGAGAAGAATCAAGGTCGTCTTACAAACAGTTGGATTCATATACTTGGACTCAAGTATTGTTACTTGAAGCTGTCCTACAGTTTTGCTCTGATAACAATAAACAGAATGCTATAAACAATATTGTTCATTCTGCGGCGTGTGAATGGCGCTCAACAATAGGTCTGCTCTGTTGCCACCTAAGACATAATGAAATGATGTTGATGATTTCACTGGTTTCATAGGATACACTGAGCTAGAAAACCAGCACCTCATTCATAACCACAATAATTCAAATTCAACTGATGGCAAACTGAATTATGAGATTTAGTTCAAATTGATTAATGGAACAAAAGATTTACAAATTCCCAGAAAAAGGGCACAGCATGTGTGTGTGCTTATGTAGTTTCCCATCACCTAAATGATGAAAACACGATTAGAATATAATGATTAGAGTGTATTAATTACCTACTTTATTAGATTTGTTTTGGCTCATCTCATAATATAAATCTGCAGAAAAAGCATTTAATATGCAAACATGTATTAGGTAAATGGTTCATTTGTGCATGTTCTATGCATGCACACACACAAAATCTTCAAAATACTGCTAAATCTCTGCACTGCTTACAATCATCAGAAATATGTCCAACATCATCACATAAAGTCAAGTACAAACCTGAGCCACATTTTTTTTATTATATTAATAAGTTTAATAGTTTTGTATTAGAGAAGGAGTTCACTGCATCTCACGTGCCCACTTTTCAAACTATTGTGTGTGTTTGTGTGGGTCATTGGGAGGGATGAAGGCCAGCAGTGGGAGTAGATTACAGCATTTAGGATATTAAAGTGCATCTGCACCATAGTCCATTTGTTGCTCTACATGAGGCTTACAATTATAAAAATGTTGTTGCAGAAGTATTTTATAGATTAGGTTCTAATAAATCTGTTTATGCAGGTTTTTAAACCTACATACCTATAACATAGACATTCAGTGGTTTAACGTTTTTCCACCAGTAATAATGTTGTCAAGATAAACATTTAAAATGTGTTTTTCTAAAATTGATCAAATGCTTCATAGAATTATCTTGTTTGTGTCTGATTCTGACTATGCCATACTACAACAATACGCTTATGGGATTCATGTTTAACTGAGGATTTTATTTAAGAGAAGAGTTGCTGTTTCAAGGATATTTCTGTGATAATTTTTGGCAGGATTGAATGATGACATCTATTAAAGGAATAATTTTCTTCCCCCACATTTTGGGAAAAACCCTGAAAAGACTGACACCACTCTCACGTCAGTAGGATATATTTGTAGTTACAGCCAGCCTATGTTAGCTTAGCTTAGCGCAAAGGCTGGAAACAGGTCGCGTGGTTCTTTCCAACATTAACAACATTTGCATATTAGCAAGAGTGGTATTAACCCCTCGGCCATCTTCTATCCTTAGTCATTGTGGAAAAACGTAAAAAAAACATGCTCAGTAAACACAGAACAGCCACAAGTCAGTTTGTAATTTCTTCTGTAATACAATTTTTTTTCATTGCTTTGGTACTATTATCACATGGTTGTACAAAACTGATAAAAAACTGTTAAATGTATCAAAATACTTTTACTTGGGTCTAAACCCTATCCTTTACACACACACACACACACACACACACACACACACACACACACATACACACACACACACACACATCCCACTGGGTGTCCCCCCGAGTTCTGTGGCTGAGCTGATTAGGGGCTTTACGTTAGGGCAGAATAGACAGACCTTTTAGACACAAACACCCCCACCCCCACCCTACTACACACACACACACACACACACACACACACACAGACACTTTCATATCTTGTTGGTCCCACATCTCTTTCACCTTCCTCGTTTCTGCTGTGTCTATTCCAGGTCCATTCACATTCTTCTATTGTTTAGACAATAGGAAATTATCTCACTAGCCCACTGACAACCATGGGAACGTAACAGAACAATAGCGATATTGTTTCATAGTTGAATGGGCAACATGCAAAAACAGCAAGAGCATCACAGTGTGGTGTTGGGCTTTTCTTTTTCATATCCTGTGTGGATATCCTCCATCATTCTCATAATGTGACGAGCCATTTGTAAGCTTTTCTTGTATTGTGTGAGAGTTTATCAGAGGGACGGTGGAAGGTTTTGCTGGAGGCTTTTTGGTAAAGGGTTTACAGATTTGGGAAAACACAAAAAAAAGGTTTGATACTTTTTTACCTTTATTTAAATAACAGAAAAGCCTCAGTGTGATGAAGAAGAGTGCTGGTCACTCTGACACAAGATTTCACCCTAGAAACAACCTAAACTAGGGGCCACAATGAAAATAAGTTTTTGGGCTTTATTGCGTCATCCCTGACGATTTACGTATTTTAATGTATGACACAGAGTACTGTTTTCATATTTTTTATATTTAAGTGGTTATATAAAATAAATCAATCAATCAAAATGGCACTAAGAACTCCAGATCTGTTACAATAATAAAGATTTTCACATTCAACTGCAAACTACATCTACATTTAGCAACATGATCTAACTAGGACTTTGTTGGGGATTGCTATGGACGAAGTACACACGGCGACACACTGGTAAAATCAAATTACGTTTAACCATGTATCCGGCTAATTCAAATAGCATAGTTTACTGTTATTTTGCGGGGTGCAAATGTTCCACTATAACAAGTTCCTTCCCCAGACAATTTTGCAGAACCACCGTCACTGCATCTGGAGCTGAAGTGGATTGTGATTGGTTAAAAGAAATGCAAACAACCAAGAGCGTTTTCTACTATTGCAGAATGTACACTGTAACACATCCCTGTTAAATTACAGTAAAGAACTAGCAGTTACATTTTCCTGCTCTTTAATGTAATTTTACAGTGTACCTACTGTAAATCTTGTCGCTTTGAAAAATGCTTAATATAAAAATGATTGCAAGAAATGGCCTTTGGCTGTATTAGCCATTTATTCAAGCCAATAAACAATCAAACACAACTCATAGTGACATTTGGGAAAGATCCATTAAAACCTTACTTAGACTTATAATGCCATATGAAAATACTGTACATTTGCTAAAAAAAAAAAACACTCAGATCAACCATTTCCTTTAATAGAACAACACATCAACAACTGACCTAGAACTGTACAATTTGACTGAACAGAACTTAACGGAAGAACATGAACATCTTGTGTGGCGATGGCTTGTCGACATGAATCCCCACACAAAGTCCAAGACGTTCTTGATGAGGGTTGCTATATGGGGAGGCACACTAGCTGCCTTTTTATGGACCAGCCTACCGTCCTCTTTGACATCACCTTCCCCTAAGTTGACTTTGTTTAACTCTCTGGGATGATTTCAAGAAAGTGCCTAAAATGTAATACCAGAGAAAGATTGTAAGATGTCAGCTTTGGTATGTTAGGGTTATTTGCACTTAATACAGAACCACATAATATTCACTAAATAAACGTTCAACAATGTTTTCTCATGAAAAGGACCTCTGTGTCTTATAATCATGAGAAAATTATATAACTTGTAGAAATTATTTTCTAAAAATGAGCAACTAAATATAATTACAACAGATGAGTTAACATTATGACATAGTTTTTGAGTTGTTTACTTCAAATTCATTTTGAACTATTAGGAGGCTGCTGTTTTAGACGCAAAGGATAACTTTGCAAGCAGTGTTTAGCAGACAGACTTTTAGGACTTTGGTCGTACTAAACTACAAATATAAAATACCAACAACAATGCTATCCTCTAACTAGCTAACAATAACTTTCCTACAAAACATTAGGGTGCGTGCTTGCAAAAAAAAACAAAAAACAGTTAATACAATGCAAATTCAATCCACAATGACAAACCAGGGTACAGCTGAATTAGATAAAAACACAATTACCTTATTAAATTACCTTTAGCAGCAGGATGGCTGACGATGTGCGATGTGTAGTATGTAAGCCAAGTGGGTGATGCGCGCCATCAACCTCTGTGCTGGCCAAGCAGAGTCACTCACAATTCTCTCATTTCTCTCTTTCTCTTCTTCTTATTTGTTGTACTTATTTGTATTAAATCTCTGGTGTAACATTATAGTTTTTGCCAATGCCAAATAATTTTAAAAGTGTTGTGGGTGGACTCAACCTGGCTACTGAACAAGAAGAAAATACTGCAGTATACCGTTAAATTGTACAACAGCTTGCTGTTAATATTTTGCTCCTCAAATGCCTTTTAAACTATATCTTCATTTTACACTATTTACATTTTTACACTTTTACACTATTCCACTGTATTTAGGAAGAACAGTCAATTACTGTAAAAAAAAAAATCCCATATTTTTACAGTAATCTTTTACAGTATCTGTGGTATAGCCAGACCTTACTCCACAGCGCTGTGGAGATAGGCCTGGCAATGCGAGATTACCAAAAAACTGACCTCATGCGACAGACGAGAAAATGAAAAAACACAGAGAGAGAAAGATTAACTGTTTAATCTTAAAGCCATCAAATCTGTGATTGATCGGGGATTACACACTGGGTTTGTGTCTTTGGCCTTGTGACTTACAATGTAGGGAAACCTGAAGCACAGTAAACTGACACACAGGCACACAATAACACACAATGCCTGGACTAAAACCTTACTGTTGCATAACTACGTGCTTCCTAAAAGTGACAGAGGTTTAACAGGTACACCACTACCTGTTAAACTGTTATTTTCCATGTTTTTTATTGTTGCTCTAAACCAATATATTGCAGTGTGAAAGTAAAGAACAGCTTTACCAACAATGAAAACTGACTCTTGGCCAAATTATGTGTGCCACTCTCAATTCTTTTGCCTGATTGAAATGGAGAAAAACACTTCTTCTCTCTTAATTTTTGGCTAAATCGATTATAAGATCTCATTATTTTTCATTGGGATCTGTGTGCACACGCATAGATACGTGTGCATGTTTGTGTGGATGTATAATCTCTGTGGCAGTGCAGGAACGTGAAGTGTGTAGTTGGCTGGTGTTCAGCAGGCAGCTCACAGGATTATGATGACTGTTGCTGCTGCGTCTGTGTTTTGGGACATGAGAGGAGAATACAAACCTAAGAGAGAGGGAGGAGATAGAGAGAAGTATAGACTATCTCAACTGATTGAGAGACAATAAACAGGAAAAAATAGTTTAAATTGGCTGAATTTGGAAAGGGAGGTGGAGAATGAAGAGACAAACAAAAGAGGAAATGAACAGAAGGTCTGAGTGCTTGTGCTGGATTATTTCTGTGGGGTAGCGTCTGTGTGTTCCAGCTGTGGACAGTGGATTATGCAAAAGTTCATGAGGATGCCTGTCTGTCATTCTTAGTCTTTTCTGTGTCTTTCTGTAATGGAAGACTGCAAACTTACATGTTAAAACATACCAGTGATTGCCTGCCACAGCACTCGCATCAACCTGCTAGGACACCCAACAGATCCTGACGGTCTCTGAGTCTGAAGTGTTCTGAGTCTGCACCAGCCAGTATAAGACACACACACTGCAGCAACAGTGAGCAGGCTAGACATCTATCATGTTGTTATACCCTTCCTGCTCCCTGTGCAGCTCTAATCCACTGCTATGTCCTTCAACCCAACAATCCCACACATGGCGTGGCCTCACACTTAGTAAAATCACATACACACATGTATGCACACCAGCAAATTACTGCTGAACTATAGCACATAGGGGGTTGCACTAACTTAGTGAAAAAAAGCAATCACAGGAGCTAAACGCACCCATATGCTGCCACAATGACTTTTGTAATTACGTAATATATATATACCATCACCCCCCTTTTATTACACAGCCACAAGTCAACTGCTAGCTACATGGCCCCAGCTTAGTCTGGTTACACAGCTGCAACTGTTACAATGAGGCAAAAGTTGGTCCATTCATTCATTAATTCATTGATTCATTCATTTATTAACACGATTTGACTTCTTTTCTGATCAGGAGTAAATAACTAAATGATAAAAGTAATATAGTTGCAGAGAATAAATCAGATTATACTGTCAGAGCTGCATATGTAAGTTCAAATGAAAATGAATTCATCTATAGCCTACAGTATATAAAGAAATGACTTAATTTTCTTAATCACAAGCAGGCACCCCTTACATTGAGTTTACAAATTGTAACTAATGGCATATAAAATAGTTGAGAAATTGAGAAACTAGTAATGTTACTGATACTTTACAGATTAGTCATAAAAACTCTGTTATGGTTGTGAAAAATCTTACAAACATCCCAACTTGGCAGCCCAAACGTTGTTCATATTAATGGCTTATAGAGCTATAAAACAATAGTAACTGTTTTATAATAATCAATTAAAACACATTAACCCTTTATCAAGAGTGACTACTGTACTAGTTTTTAATTTTACTACCTGTAGCATATACTATACTGGGTGATGATAAGTCTTTAAATGAGCACTTATATAATATGTAACACTAATGTAAAATAGACAATACACTATTAACACTGTATTAATACAAAATTATTTATAAAAATAAATGCATAAATTTAAAATGTTTTAAACGGCCAAGTTCTTAACAATACAGGATACAGAAGGTTAGGAAGCAACCATCAATTTAAAATACAACAATTAGGTTTTATAGCCTAACTGTTCGACTCCTCGCTGTGTCTGTACCTCCTGCTTTGTGTTTGGTAGGCTCCAGATTGGATACAGAGAAACCGTGTATTTTAGCAGGACCAGTCACATCACTAATATCTATTTAACAGGTGCTGAGAAAAACAGCCTACCTGGAATAACACAAGTTGTTATCAGGAATATCCAAAGTCGAGTGCTGTCCATGCCCAAACCACCGTTGCCAGCTTCTCGCTGTGGTTAAATTCCCAGGGTGCACTTGTTTTACGCCTCCTGCCTCCCGGGCTGAACACACGGCAGCGGGTTCAGCTTCAGGTTTGTCTGTCGGGGTCCAGTCAGGTTTCCATGTATGCGACAAACACACTCCTCTAATTCACAAAACAAAGATTTGTCAAACTTAATTCCGCACCCCGTGCCACTTTTTCTTTCTCCCACTATAATTCCAATTTCCCTGTGGGAGGTGGCAGAGCAGTCTCTGTCCTGCTGAGGCTTGGCGGGGATAAAGCAGCTTAACGCGTGGGCAGATTATTTCCGAGATATCCTTCCACCCCCCCCAGTCCCGACCGGCAACTCTCTGTCAGAGTGTGAGGGCTGAGCTGGGTGAGCAGACAGCCGGCCGGCCAGTGTGCTCATTTAGTTAAAAAAAATAAAAAGCCGCAGTCAGGCTGTTTTAAATCAAAAGGCTCAATGGATGCAATTAGGGGCCCAGACAGGGACGTAGCCTACACGTGGATACAGGTATTAGGCTACCTCTCAGTGGCTCTAACCCCCCCCAACCGTTTAAGGGATCTCAAAGATAACATTATGTTTACCAGCCCATGGCAGTGTATTCACATTAGGCTGAAATCAAAATAATACCATGTTGAATAAGCGTTTGTGAGAGTTTGTGTAAGACCATACTAATGGCACAAAGGTGAGATTTGTTATATAATTCACAAATTATTCATTCAAGAGCACAATTAACTAGCCTACGTAACTTTCAGTTCGTGTTGATTCTAGCAGCCACTTTGGACTAAGTGGGTAGTGTATTTACCACACCTGCTGAATAGATTTTACCTGGTTGGATACTAAAACATAGGCTTTTCAGATGTTACGCCAAAATCTGTGATCTATCACAATGTGTGTCTGTGAGATGCTGTAGTCTGCCTGCCGTAAATCATGTTGTGGAAAAATCGGACTAGGGCAATAGCATTGATAAAAAAATATAAAAATGGCGTTATTTTCACTGTTAGTCTCGTTTGCTATTACAGGTCATTTATGATCATTAGATGAAAAATTATACAGTTTTAGAAACGTTTAAAAGTTACATAAACTTTAAATAAACTTTGTATCAACTCATTTGGCAAAGGCTTGAATGTGACGGACGTTCATTAAAGTGCCCATATTGTGTTCATTTTCAGGTTCATAGCCTAGGCCTACTTGTATTTTGAGGTTGCGCCAGAATAGGTTTGCATGGTTTCATATTCAAAAAACACCATATTGTTGTTGTACCGCACATTGGTTCAGATCCTGTTTTCACCCTGTGTGTTTGGGTCTCTGTTTTAGCTACAGAGTGAGACATCTCACTTGTTTTAGCTACAGAGTGAGACATCTCACTTCTATTCAATCTCTGTTGGGATGAGATCATATCGACAAGACAACTTTTCTTAGCCCACTCTCTTGCTAGTGGCGTAGAAAGCGTGCAGATTTTGAACAGCTCACCAGGACACTGAAGGCAGAGGACATCCAGAAACCTGTATTTCATCAAACAGCTGGATAGTTTTTTTTCAAGTTTTGTATGCGTGTGGAAGCACCAGAGACACAAAATAACACCCCAAATCCCCCCAAAGTTTTTTTTCTATAAATGCGCATTTTAATATAAAAACATAATGCACATTAATGCATTTTTTTCACGACACTGGTTTCTTTCTTTTCTGACATTTTATAGACCTAACAACTAATTGATTATTTGAAGAATAATTGTAAGTTGCAGCCCTAGACACAAATTATATATATGTTTTCACTAAGACACCTCCCAGTCTCTAAAGATAACTAATTCATTAATAAAAAATTACATGCAAGATAAATGGTAAAGCTGACACTTTGGCCTTTGTAGACTAATGGACATTTAGAAAATGCTGAAATATCCAACAATGTTGCACGCAAACTGACATGCATTGAACTGCGTAAGGCAAGGCAAGGCAAGGCAACTTTATTTGTAGAGCACATTTCAGCAACAGGGCAATGCAAAGTGCTTTACACAAAATCAGTTAAAAAAAGAGTTAAAAAAATAAAAACAGATAAAACATGTGAATAAACAGTTAGAAATAAGAACATTAAGACACATAAAACACAAGAATAAAAGCTACAGTGCAGCATAAGAAATTAAACATTAAAGAAATGAACATTGTCATTTAAAGAAAGGCAACATCAAAAAGAAAGGTCTTCAGCCAAGATTTAAAAGAACTGAGAGTAGCAGCAATGGTGTATTGGTGTAAATGCAATGGTAACATCAAGTGTATAAACTATGAGAGTTGGACGTTCACATGCGCTGAAAACTACTGGTCAAGGACACATGAATGCTAGATAGTTAGGCCTGTGAGTCAGAGGATACCTCTTCAGACAAGTGAGAAATGACAGAAACTGAAACCGCAAAATGGCAGAACACACTGGGAGTAAAGGGAAGAGTCTGATGCTTTGTCTGAATGTGCCTGAAGATAAAAGAGAAAAAGATTTTATAGGCGTCACCATGGCACATCTGTCTGATAAGCTAAAGTGAAATCCAGGAATTGATTTTCCATCAAAACATGTTGCTAATGCAAAATAGTTGCATGTAGATCAACAAAATTCATATAAAATGTGGTTGTTTTATCATTGGGGGATCAGTAAAAGAAATGTTTACATGAAAAGCCACACAAAATGTCTTTATATGTATAATTTTTTTAGATTAGTTAGCTGTATTTTGTTTGCCCTATACATTGTCAAGAGGAATGGATTTCATTAATTAGGCCTTTTGTCACTTTTCACTAACATAAACCCTTGTAAATCCTTGTACATTTAAATTTAAATTTCTTTCAGACAAACTCCAAACTTTCAGTTCATGCAGCCAAAAAAATTTAGTTTACATGTTCTTCCTTTTTGTGTAGGTTTGCTTTGGGTTTACCAAGTTACTCATTACAACCAAACACATGGAAGTCAGGCTATGTTGTCCTCTAAACAAGGTACCTGTCCAGATGTGGTCCTACCCCCTGCATGGAGCATGCTGGTAACGGCACATTATGCAGTGAATAAGTATTCATTAGTTTACCTACAAATTGTTTCACTTTATTTAGACTACTTATAACTTTTTTCCACACATACGCTGTTGTAATATTTAGCTGTCTCACTCTCAAAAAATAGACCTTAATTGGATGATTTTGGTCATATCCACCAACATATAGGAACCACTAAACTTCACACAGCGTACTGTACCACTGGCACCTTGTCATGCAGGCTATGAATCTGCTTCCAAATTATTTTATGAAATTCCTATTATTGTCCTTAGGGTGGAGACACTGAGCCATTTTACATGAGTCATTTGGTATGACAGTGCTAGAAATTTCTAGGGGGTCAAAAATTCACCCTGTGGTAACATGCATTCATACTGTGCAAACAAGATGTCAGTAAAATGACATATCTCGTTATACTATCTTAAAACATATTACAAGGTGGGCAATCTTTTCACAATAGTAAGTGCAGAGTTATGTGCTTTTTAGACAGAGCATATTACAATAACCACTCTAATCTCTGTGGAAGTCATTTATAATGTATAAGAGCAGCTTTGAAAGTGGAAACGTGAGGGAGGCTACCACATAGAGAGACATGAAGGGGACATCAGGACAGAAGTAGAGCTCCGGACACGAGACAAAGGTGAGGAGAGGACCACGGGAACAAGGTCATAACAAGCTGCTGGTGAAAATGATGATGCTGACAGAGGTTTGCAGTCCTCCTGGTGTCCTCCACCAGGCACTGCAGAGGATACAGACGAATCAGCGCTCTCTGGTCCACCCTTATCCCTCCCACTCTCTCTCCACCTCCCTGTATCGCTCCCACCTCGTCTCAGAAGTGTGATGCTCTGCGGTTCTGCACGCTGAAGTCACCAGCTGTTTATCCCCCACCCGGATAAGAGCACGCCGGCAGGAGCTGCTCCATCATCCAGCCCTGAAAGGAGGTAAGACTGCTCAAAGATGTTCAGCTGCAGCTCGGGGAACAGATAAGAGCACTAGTGTCAAATCAGGGACACAAAGAATATGCTAGAACATTAGATACGCAGGGCATAATAAAAGCAACTACGTGTGTGCAGAGATGTGTAAACATTAGTCTACACCTTAACATTAAAAAATCATGTAAAATTGGATTTTGGATACTGACAAATGCAAAACCAGGTTGAATTAGAGAAATGTGAGGAAAAGTGAAATACACAGGCAATAAAACAAGAAAAATAAAATATCTGTACCTTTCATTCTGAATCATGTTCAGTCATTGGATCGAACCACGAGTGTGCTCAGATCAAGTTCTGGGGGCAACCAGATGACATTTACAACAGTTTAGATCAGAGCATCTCCACCTTGTTGGCTTGTGACCCATAAGTCATGTTTGCTAAACCCAAATATTTTGTATTTCTTGATTAATTTACCCTTAGCATCTTTTTGTTCTATTTTGGTCTCTGTACATGACCTCACCCAGAATGACCTCACAACCGTCTGGAGCGCGCAACCTGCTGGTTGAGAAGCACTGATTTAAATGGATCATAACTCAGTTTGGTGTGTCACTGCAAAACAAAAGAGTGTTTACATTTCATTTGATTTGATGCTTTGTAATAAGCTTTTTTCTTCGTTTTTTTCAAAGTTGGATGGCTTTTTCATCATGCTCAAGTCTCTGTTTGTATTTGGAGTGCTGGGAGGTAAGAATTAAGTATTGTTACTAAATATTTCTTTTCTTTTATCTTGCGACTTTTGTGAAATAGGCTTATAATAAAGTTTGCAATTAATTACACATGCACATTACACATGCGCTTATCCACTCTGTTTCTCATAATGCTCATCTTTGTTTTTCCCCAGTGTTGCTGATTCCAGCAAAATGTAATCTGATATCCGTGTGTGTTGAAGATGACAACGACCTGAGAGTAGACTGTCTGATCGAGCCCAAGCCCAACAAGATCAACAGCTATGAGTTCTCTTGGTCCTCTGGAACCAAAGAGTCCCTTATTAACACCAATGTGTCTGGTTCATCAGCAGAGGGCCAGTTCAAAGAAAAAAGCTATGTGGTGGAGCTGGAGCCTCACGGCTACAGAATGACCCTGGCCGAGTTCACAGACAAACTCCCACACAACACCACCTACATGTGCAAAATGTCTGGGGAGGTTGCCAGCATCAATGTGGAGAGAGGTAGGTGGATTGACTGTGTGTGTGTGTGTGTGTGTGTGTGTGTGTGTGTGTGTGTGTGTGTGTGTGTGTGTGTGTGTGCGCGTGTGTGTGTGTGCGTGTGTGTACGCATGTGTGTGTGCGTGCGTTCATGTGTGCGTTCATGTGTGCGTGCGTGCGTTCATGTGTGCGTTCATGTGTGTGTGCGTGCGTTCATGTGTGCGTTCATGTGTGCGTGCGTGTGGCTCTGAGGATTTTGTCAACTGTTGCATCCCACTTTTCTTTTCTTCCTCTGCAGAACAACTTGTCCCATGTTCAGCTGTGAGCATGTTTCTGATGAGCTCCTGCTCCTTGATCGTTTGTCTGCTTCTCTTCTCCTATCAAACACACAGCTAAAAAAAAGCATGCAGGATTGTGCTGGCACACCCACATCTAACCACGCAGCGTCAATAACGCCCACTTGTTGATACAGTAAGATGTCGATAGCTTGCAACTTTGTCTCGCCTTCACTTGTTTTCCTCCCAGGAGCACTAAAATAGTATTAAAATGTTTTCATAACTCTCTTTGACCAGAAAGAAGGAAGATGACTCAACAGAAATGTTTGGAGATGTGCTTTTTGCTGCAAAGGCACACATAGATACATGTGTATGTAATTTGTCATGTGAATATGACTTTGGGAACTGCAGCATTTGTTTTCAATAAAGGGATGCTATTTAGAATGAGACATTCATTTGTTGTGAATTCAGTGTTCATAATAGTGGGACAGAACTGTGACACAGATGGAAATAACAGGAGATTTCACACGACACAGCTGTGTTAAAGCTGTGTCGTGTGTCGTGCACACAAGCTCCATTGTTTTGGAGAAAAGTGTTCTTAATGTTAATGATGACAACATGATTAGAATTACAACATATGCATTTTATGTTTTAATGGAGGGTGGTAAGTGTATGGGTTAGACCTACAGCATAAAAAGTATATAAACCCCGTGGAAATGTTGAATGTCTTTTTGTTTCACAATGTTAAATCAAAGTAGATGTAATGTGTTATTATGTTATTGTTCCTATTACATAAGTTATTGTTCATGAAAATATATATACAAAGTACAAACTTTGTATAATACAAAGTGATTTGAATTAATTCCAAAAATAGAATACATAGTACTAACCTGCATATTATGAAAGTATTGACGACCTTTAATGAGACACTTAAATCATAGGCTACTGGGTGTAGCCAATTGGTTTTAATAGTCACTAATTAGATACACTGTGATCACTTGTGTTTTGGCATGGGAGATTCATTTATAAATATATTCCTGTATCTTTAAGTAAGTAGTGAGACAAAAACCTCCACTGTGAGGCTAAAGTTACACCCAAGGCAACTTTAAAAGAAGAAAAAAAGAAAAAAAGAGGTGACTGAAAAACAAGCGGTTGGGGATTTCCAAGTCTCATCCCTTGGAGTGTAATCAAATAAACCATTAAGAACTGGAAAGAGTATTACACAGCTGTAAAAAGAGTGAACATGCAAGTTAGTTAGGTAGGGTGTTATGTTACATTGTCATTTTTCCCATTGACACTTTAAATTCATAATCTCACTTTTCATGACAGTGGAGCTGCTCACGGCCACTTTATTACAAAAATCAGATGTTGCTCAATGTTCAATTTCAGATCAGGGGTCATGAATCTCTCACTCACACGCACACACACACACACACACACACTTACTTTTGCCGGTTACATCTACAATCCAAAGAGGCAAAAAGAGTGTTAACTAATCTGACATTACAGGACATAAACCCTTAGCAGAACTGGTGTTCTCGTCTATATACTCGTCTGGTATTTGCTGAGTTGACCGAGCCGGCTGAAATTTGCGTTCTTGATTCTGACCTCTGTGCTTTCCGTAGTTTCCGATAGCATAATGATGGCCGCTTCATTTGGCAGCAGTGGGTCAGAGCTATCTAAAGCTGAGTACCTAAAGCGTTATTTATCCGACGACCAAGATGTAAAGAAGTCAAAGGGGAAGCTAAAAAAGAAACGACGTAAGGTTCCTGAAAAAGGGTGAGTCGACGGAAACGTTTTAAAGAAGCTGTTGCCAGGCAGGTTGTGTGTGTTTAGCTAACCTAGCTAACGTTAGCTGAGGTCGCTGTTGCTGTTAAGCGCCGTTCGTTGTAATAAACTTTTTTTTATTTTTTTTAGGGAAAAGTTTGTGTACTTAACTAACTTTTACTTTTTATCAAAGACTTAAAATAGTAGACGATGACATAGACTGGAAACAGATGGCCATAGAGGAGAAGGAGATTGAAGAGGACGAAGAGGAAGCTCCAGTGGTAAGAACTTTTTCGTTGGCTATCTCCATTTAGCTGGCTAGCCTGTGCCCATTCATTCAAATGGATCTAACGTAATATTAGTCGTTATCGTGCAGTGATTAGCCCGCTGACTTCTTCATGTGCCCCTGATAAACATGGCGTGTACTCTCATTGTATACGCGTATCTCTGCAATTTTCCAAGAGGAATTATGGGGTAATACAAAAAAATCTTTAACTTGGTTTAGCTGTATGTAGAAAATTGCATTGCTTTGATTAAAGACAAGTAACCGCTTTGGTTAAAGACAAGAAATGTCATGTCTTAGATTGGAGAGGGCTATATACATAAAGAAAACCCTGTCATGTAATTTTAAATTAACTTTCAACACTGTTGACGACAATGCTCTTATTCAAGTATATGTATAAAGAGATAGATGGCATGGCAAAATCTACAATGGTTGTCAAATCCTCAAATTGCCAAACACTCTTCTAACTTCATTTCTTGTGTTGGTCTACTGAGATTGCTGAGATGATTGACGATCGACCAGAGGAAATTAAACAGCTGGAAGCCTTCAGAACCAGCAATAGATGGAAAGTGATTGGAGGTAAGTCATAATTGTGAACAAAGTAAAGAGGTTTTTTTCTCTAGGCTAAACAAGCTTATTTAATTTAAGTCTCCTCTACAAATAGCTGATGAAAATGAAGACAAAGAAGAGGGGGAAAGTGGAGAGTATCAGCACCTAGAGCCTGTGGCATCAAACAGTCGTCCTGACTCCCTAGATACATCCCCCCAAAGAAGAGGTCGTCATGACTCTCCAGACATATCCCCTCCCAGAAGAGGTCGCCATGACTCCCCAGACACATCCCCCCCAAGGAGGGGTCGTCATGACTCTCCAGAGATATCTCCTCCCAGAATTGGTCGCCGTGACTCTCCAGGCTTGTCGCCTTCTAGGCAACGGTCAGGGAAATCGGGAAAGTCACAAAGTAAAGGTGAGAAAGTGATTTTTGAGGCTGAACCCGGTCTCTTTCTGCATAGGGCAAGACATAAACATCACAACAACCAGAAAACCTTCCAATATTTGTATACAGTATATCACAATATTATTTTAGTGGATATACATATTTTAAATACCTATTAAGTAGTTGATGTCCATCACATTTGATTGCTTAATAGTGGAAGATCAAACTGAAACATCTTTTTCAATTTGCTGGAACTCTAAATATTTCAGAAGTCACTCTGAGAAGACTGTTAGTAATTTTTATGAGGTCTTAATCTAGAAAATAATATTGTATATTGGGATTCATAGTGTCAAAATCCAGTAAAATTGGTAATGAAATGATAAATCAAAAATATCAATATACTGGCCAGTGTTTTTACTGCCATCCCCTCCCAGTCCAGCTGGTCCAACAACCTTTTCCACATTAGAAAATTAATTTTGGTGTTTAGTTATATAAAAACTACACTTACTACACCTTATTTCTTTGTCAGAGTCATCCCCCAGCAAAAGAAAGCCCAATTCATCATTATCAAGTAGAAAACTTTCTGAACCTGATCCTCATCGGTCACCACTGGCAAAGAGGGCTCAGAACAAGCACGATTCTGACTCCGACCAGTCACCTCCTCGAAAAAAGCCACTAAAAGGACAAGCTTCAGACTCCGACCAGTCGCCTCCAAGGAGGCACTCAAAAGCAAAACGAGACTCTGATTCTGATCAGTTGCCACCAAGGAGGCGGCCGCGGAGTGGAAAGGACTCTGATGAAGATCTGTCACCACCTCGTAGGCCTGGGCAGTCACAGGTGAGCAAAGAGAAGTTCAAAGACTGATATGAAATCTTATTTGCCCAAATTGTTTTTGTATGAAATGCCTTTTTGCTCTTTTCTTCTCAGGGTCCAAGGATGCTTTCTGGTGGGAAGGCAGGTCTGGTTTCTGTAGATGTTTTAAGGAAGGAGCAGGAGGAGAACCGGCGCAGAGAAAAAATCAACCAGCCACTGGAAGGTTGGCTCAGCTTTCCTTTTAAAGAAACGTTTCCTCCACAGCTGTTGATGGCAGAAGTCACAGGACTTTCTATCTCATATGATCTACATGACCCATGCATAGTCTTTGGTCAGTTCTTGGGAAGGTGAACGATGCAGTCCTTTGTCAGATGACATTTCATACTTATTTTCCTGTTATGACTAGATGAATCCCGCAATGCCCAGACGGTGTTCCGAGACAAGAGTGGTAAAAGGAGAGATTTGGATATAGAAAGGGAAGAACAGAAGAGGAAAGCTGGGGAAAAAGCAGCAAAGGATGAGAAATATGCACAGTGGGGGAAAGGGTGAGTCTGCATAAGATTTTCACACATGAGAAGGCAGTGTGATTGTGACCACATAAATCATTGAAATGTGTTGTGTGCTGACTTGTTTCCATGGTTAAAGTCAACATGTGTTTATAGATTGGCCCAGGGCCAGATGCATCAGCAAAAACTTGAAGATGCAGTGCATGAAGCCCAGAAGCCGCTGGCACGTCACCGCGATGACGAGGATCTTGACCGCATGTTGAGAGAGCAGGAAAGGGATGGAGATCCGATGGCTGCGATGCTGAGACGGAAGAAAGACCGCAATACAAAGACACAAGGTAACAAATGTGTACCTTATTCCCTAAATTGACTGATGAAAAATGGTTGTTACCACTTACATTATATGTTGTAAATCATCATATTTTTGATTTGCAGACAAACCTCGATATAAAGGCCCACCACCACCTCCAAACCGCTTTAATATTCTACCAGGCCATCGCTGGGATGGAGTTGACAGGTACAGTGTGTGCGTCAGTCTGTGATTGAGTGACTAAAAGGAATGCATTTGTAATATGATAAATGTTACCTTGTGTCCTTTTTAACTTCTACACTATTTCTTACATCTCATGTGTGTACAATGACCTTGATCACAATGTTGGCCTCTACTAGGGATGCCACGGTGAGGAAGTAGTAGCACCGGTTAATAAACTTGTGACTGTCTTACCGATTACACTGGACATTTTTACAAGATAATATATTGGTCAATGACACTCAATATCTGTAGAGCGCTTACTTTGATCTCTGGCCTATCTTAGCTAAACGTTGCCTCCAAATGGTGCAACCTTTTAAAGTTTACATATTGCCTTATTAACGTTATCAGGTTCCCTTTTAGGACTGGGTTTAAATCAGAAATATTGCCAAATAGGCACTTTTGCTTTTTGCTTTGAACCAAATTATCTGACACTCTCCTTACTCATGATGTGATAAGTGAACTTCTGCTTCTCTGTGCTGCATCTCTGCTTCTGCACGGAGCACACACTTCCAGTTTATAATTGTAGCTTTGTTGTCTGACTAGTATTGTTAAACACACTTACTATTTTAAAAATTGCTGCTGTGATGCAAATTGAACTAAATGGTTTTTATTTGTATAATTCAAATAAAGCCGAACGACAGTTTGCGAATCATGTAACTGTGTATGCCTGAACACTGTTTAACATTGACTACCACAGCAAGCTTAGCCTCTACATTTAATGTAACCAGATAGGGAGGTTTTCTCTGGTAAATCAAAGAGGGAGTTGAGGGTGTGTTTGCAGACTTAACAGTGGAACTTGATTTTTGTGTGTCTCGCAGGTCAAATGGTTTTGAACAGAAACGCTACTCACGAATGTCGGATAAAAAAGCCGTCCAGGAGGAAGCATATAAATGGAGTGTGGAGGACATGTAATGGCAATCGGAAACTGCTAGATAAGGAGCGGAGCTGAAGAGCAGGACGACTCCTCCGTAGAGGAACTGACCTTTTGAAAATAGACTGAGAAAAATTTGTTCTCTTCTCAAAGCTGTTTCATAATGTACAATGGACATTGGATTATGACAAAACGATAAACTACAAAAAATAGTTGTACATAGCAGTGAAGTGAAAGCATCTTTATTATTTTGTAATAATTAAGTCGATGTGAAGTCAAAAACCAGTGTGTTTTTCACCGCTTTATTAAATAATGTTTTTGTAACATGTTGTGCCCTGGGTTACAAGTGTTCACATACAGCGATGCAATTAACATGAATAGAGGTTACATTTAGTAATTTCATTTTATAGAGCTGTAGTGTACTGAACAAAATCTAAAATAGTTTTGGAAGCATTTTGTTATTTTAGTTATTGGATAGGATTACTCAGTAGAAACTGAGGACATTTAAACATTTTACGTTTTATATAGTAAATGGACCTTTTAATGGGGATTGTTTTGTCAAACTACTTTTTTTCCCAAGATCAAAAACAAACTTCCATGCTTTTCTGTAAAGCAAATATGAACAAGTCCTAAACACTTTTAACAGTCCTAACAGTAAGTCAGTAAAAAGAACAGTTTATTTATATAGCACTTATCAAAGACTGTCCCAAAGTGCTTCGCAGGCCAAATAAGTAAATACATAAAAACAAATCAACAAATCAAAAACAGCTACTGAGCTCACGTCTCAGCAGATCCATTTCCACGACATCTGAGCAAACAGCCATCTGCTAAAGATTATCATAAAATGATTGAAAACTCATAAAAAAATTGCTAGTAAGTCTTGAGTCTACTGTTGAGTAAAATGATCAATGTATTTCAAATCAACCTATGCGTATTTTTATTAATTGTTTATTAAGTAAAGCCTTGCACATTACATTGAGCAGTAATATTTTTATTAAGCCAATATATATTTTAAGATACAGAAATGACAGTAAATGGGCTTTTACAAAGTAAAAGAGCTAAGTTTGACCAACCACCCTACCTGATAAATGTAGGACACTGAAATTGGGGGTGGTTTAAGCTATTTATTTGTTATTCTACATACTTAACAACAAAAATCGTAAATACGTGTACATCTGTATTTACACATAGTTATAAATAAGGACAAGTATTTGTAATCTACAATATTACCTATTTAGAAAGTATCTAAACCATAGACCGTTATACACAGTCTATGATCTTAATCAAGTAAGTAGGAACCTTTTATAAACCTAACAGACTAGAACTCGTTTCACTACGGAATGTTTTTATTGAGGTGCAACTGAGGACTATTGCATTCAACATGGGGGCGTCACTCAAAAGGTAGTTGTCGATTAATGTAGGGAAATAACGGCCTGAAACTGTCGTTGAAACTCATGTATTGAAGAAAGAGACCTCTGTAACTTCATTTTGGGTAACAATGGTGGACTGGAGTCCGATAGCGAAGGTGTACGACCCGCTGAAAGCTGGGAGCATCGACGGCACGGACGTGGAGCCCCATGACCGGGCGGTATGGAGAGCAATGGGAGCCCGCTATAAGCCCAACAAAGGCGTTGTTGGAGACCCACTGCTCACCCTGTTTGTGTACCGTTTGAATCCTCAAACAACAGAGGATAAACTGCACCAAGTGTTCTCCAAGTATGGAGACATTCAGCGGCTCCGGCTGGTCCGGGACATCGTCACGGGCTTCTCCAAAAGATACGCCTTCATTGAATACAAGGAGGAGCGGTCTGTTGTTCGGGCTCGCCGGGACGCCAACAAGCTGGTGGTTGACCAGCACGAAGTGGCTGTGGATTTTGAACAAGAGAGGGCTCTCAAGGGCTGGGTCCCCCGGCGGCTAGGCGGCGGTCAGGGAGGGAAGAAAGAATCCGGACAGTTGCGGTTCGGCGGCAGGGACAGGCCATTCCGTAAACCCATTAACCTCGGGGTTGGTTCCGTGCTGGAACGGGTAGGCGGTGCAGGAGGAGGGAGGGAGTGGGATAGATCAGGGGCGAGGGACAGGGACAGACACAGAGAGACCGATTGGGGCAGCAGAGGTAGGCGAGATGACCGGGACAGAGCCAGGGAGAGGGATGACCGCAGACAGGGAGACAGGAACAGGCCTCGGGACAGGAGATGAAGTCCATATTTACAACACTGGAGATAACTCAAAAGTACTGCTCTTACCGGGTTCAAAGAAAGTCTGTTCAAGAAGTTTTGATCCACAGTCCTGCAGCCTGCCTCAAATGGAGATTGTTTAGGTGTGCGCTAAAGGACAGTGGGACTGGTGATTTGCACACATGGGACTGGACAATGAAAAGATGAAGCATTTCAATTACAGATGACTTTCTTGTGTTATTATAAAAAAAAGAGTAATAATTCACCTGTTTGCACTGTACATTACAATTATAGACTAAGTGGTTCACAATTTTTTATGTTGTCCAGCAACAATATCCTAATGTTGAGATCTTATCAGCCGTAAATGACCAAGAATTCAAAAAGCATAATCTGCAACTAAAAGGGCAAAATGGCATTATTTTTTATTATTCATCTTCAAAGTACCTGTAAATCCAATTGAATCTGTTAATGCATTTTCTCTTCATACGTATGATAATTCAGTTTCTGTTTTGAAATCTGAGGTAATTCAGTGTTGTGACCGTAGTTTGTTCACTGTAAGATTTCCTAAGGCAGTTTAACAATGTAGTGCCTTTCTATGTCATACAAGTTTTTTGGAGCATCATACATGGTAGAAAGCCACTGATGAGGGTTTGTGCAACACTGACTATACAAAAGGGAAGAAAACCAAATAAACCAAGTATTGGTTTAACACAAAGTTGTCACTTTCCTTTTTCAAAAACCTTTCAAAAGCACTAATTTATGATTGAACTTGTCAAGCTCCGTTTACAAGCAAAACAGTACGAGAAATACATACAAGCATAAACAGAGAAGCACATTTTTGAATGTAGTTTGATTTAAAAGGAATCTGTTGCTGTGACCTGTGCTAAAGTCTCAGCTTGTTTGAGCCCTGGTCCTGCCTATTTAAGCAGATCCTGTTTCAGCTATGAGTCACTGGGTGGATTGTTTTCTCTCAAGCTGACCACAAGTCGGTCTGAAGTCATCAATATGAAATGTTAAAGGTCTGGTTTTACCATTAGTTCATTAGGTCTTATCCAAGAACTCCATGCACTGGACACATCATCAGTCCATTAGCTCATCAGATTGACCTGCTGCTGGGAAATTCATCACTTGTTACCTGAGTAGAAGCTGAACCTGAGAAAAGAGTTTGTGCTGAAAAGAATTGAGTCCTTAGTAACTGATGTAACAGAGTAAACAAAAGCAACTCAAGAATCTGATTGCACCTTAGCGCATTATGAAGAAAGTATATATTTCCGGAGAACTCAACACCTCTGACTTGGATTTCACAAAAAGTATAAACTGGAGTAGGTTTAAAAATGTTATAATGTTATTTATAAGAAGACTGTAGAAGTGATTCAAAGACTCACACACAACACAGAAAGCCCACAAAACTGTCACTTTCACACAAAACGTTCACTGGTTTAAAATCATGTTTATTACTGTGTACACTATGATTGTAACATATTAGGATAGCTAGGGATTGATAGCCATTTGATGGAATTAGATGTTTGCTTCAGTTGGTAAAAAATATGAACATGACTTATTTTTGACATTCTCGTTTATTTTTTCATGTTTGGTTTCCCGGACGAGGCGGCTCTCAGCCTCCCAGCACACATGGGACCCATGATGGGCCAACCAGGGTAATTCTCTCTTTGCATTGTGCTAAAATCAATCCTGTGAACCAAAACACAAAGATACTGATGAGCTGCTCTCTACATTCAGCTAGACTGATGTCGACAAACTCAATCTCACCTGAAGGCAGGGTTGATGCCGATGTTGTCTGGCTGTGGGAGGGCAGGTGTTCTCCTTCTGCAGCAGGAGGACGGAGGAGGGAAATCCTTCTGATACTGAGACTGCATCTTTGTGGTATCTTGTTCTTTTGTCCCTGCTGTCTGATCATGGTTGCCTTCTTCGTCCTCCCCTGGTTTCCAGCCCCTGCTGCTCTTTTCTCTTCCTGTTTGTCTAGAGGATGTGGGATGAGAATGGAGGGACTCCTGCTGTGCGTTCAGGGCAATATGGTCTCCTGAAGGGTAACCATAATGTTGGTAAGTGTTTAATGTCATACACATCCCATTGAACATGCCATCTTTCTGTCTATGGAGGCAACTTCCGGAAAAAATATTAAGACTTTGCTAAAACCTCTTTTAATTGTTGCTGTTGTCCCAAAAGATTCAGTGGCAGACTTTTCCACCTCTACAAGTCTTCTTCTTTTTTAATCAAAGGCTTATAATTCAGGCTAAATGATTTCCCTTAATATAGCTTCTGTCATATGTTATTTTATGTAAATTTAGTTAAGCCTAAGGTGAGTCATCTTCTCCCAGTGTCATTCAGTGACACCATATGATGTAGTCTTTCATTTCAATAAATGTTCTGTTTTTGACTTTTAAATTGTCATACAATTTTAATTAAGACCCTATAATATCACATCCTACAAGCAATTTGGACTTACATTTACGTTAAGACTGAAGGCTACACACTCATTATTTCAGGTAGTACTTTGCTGGCAATGTTTATCAATAATAATTAAAAAAAGAAAATGGATTTATGTCAGTAGGATCCAAATTTGTTTTGCTTCAGTAACAACATTTTTACATTTAACCTTATATGGATGTTTTCTTTTATATTTGAAGTATGAATGACTGTTTTTATTATGATCATGACATTATAATGATGGTATGACTTGTTAAACCTTTAAATAAAAGAACCCATAAAATAACATTTCTACTCTCTGCCCTCACACACAGAGCCAAGTCCTTTTTCCAAAACACACATAAATCCGCTAAACACAACACACTGCTTGGCATGCCTATTTTCAGCACTGTATGGCTCACATGTCCATGCATACACAACTCTCTCACTGCTTATCTTAAAACAGATAATATGAGTTCACTCTCAAGGTTGAGATAAGACTGCAGACCTTTGCCTCTGTCATGTTGTGAGACGGGTCTGAAGCAGAAAGCATCTTGTGATGTGGTCTCCATCTTAGCAGGAGTGTCCGGGTAGAGGAGAAATCCTGGGGAAGTCAGGACATACCAGAGAGGGTAAAAAAGGGTGCTTTAAAAGTGGCTGATTATAGGAAATCATTAGGCACTTAAGTTTAGTTTAGGCATTGTTTTCCAATTCCTTTCTTTTTAACAAAATGTGGATTTAACACATTACAGCTTAACATTTCCTGAAATCCCTCCCCTCAATCCATTGGGTTATCCTTGTTAAATATGGTGATGTGAGTTGTGGCCCCTTTAGGCCCATTTACTTTAAACACCGTACAAATAACCGTGATGATAATGGTGCTCAATCATTCACCCTGAACTGATATCTGTGAGGAGAATAAAATGTGTTATTTTTGTCTATGATAGTGGCCTACAGTTGAAGCAAAACTACATAAATACGGTAGTGTTACTTTTGGGTGTTTATAGTATGAACCTACATACAAACTTATCAGTGTTCTAGTTGTTTTTCTTTTTCTTGTCATTAAGACTATCATTTTTCAAATCCATTCATTAAACCACAAAACATTATGAGGAGCACTTAGTTCAATTCTACTTGAACTACAATATATTTGAGCAACAAAATCCCATTAAAACATAATAATGTTGGTCTTTTAAAGTTGAGGATGAGTCATCTCAGAACATCACTAACTTTGATGCTGAGACAGAAGAGCAGTAAACCTTTACCTGCCACAGTCGGCAGTTCCCCCCTGTAGGGTCGACTACGCAGAAATAATTCGTGGTGGTGACGGGGGTTTCGTAAGTCGGCATTTTTGATGAACATTTTGTCTGCTGGCTCCTGGCTGTGGTCTTGGCACCACCAGCTGCTCTGAATCTTTTGGTGTCTGCTACAACAAATGCTGTAAAAATTACCACTTTCGTAGAAAAAAGTGTTGCAAGCCTTAAAAATGTCACACTTTGTATTTCAAATAACAAATCGTATAACACCTTTAAACAGCTGTGAGGGGAGTCATTTAATGTAATTTCTTACCTTAGTGGAAAAAACACAAGTTGTGTTACAATCCTGCAGTGTTCCCCTATGCTGTCTGCATTTCTCTGTACTGTGTGTATGTGTGTAAGACAATACACAGAGATACTTAAAGCTTGTTTACTGAAGTAGTCATGGTGTTTAATTCTTCTCCAATGAGTGACAGATACAGTAGTCCCCAACTGAGTCAATAAAGCAGCTGGGCCACCTACAGAGAGCTGAAACATTGTCCAGTATGAAAGGGTTTGAAGTAGGGCTGATTTGAGGGGGGACAAAAAAATGGAGATACTTCTGCTGAGACAAGCCTTTTTTTCCAAGGTAAAATGTTGTGTCTTGCGTCAGTCTCTCAGACTTAAGTAAGATGTACTTTAGCAAGAAGTATAATGATGATTAAATACATTTGCAGTTGTGCTTAGTCACTCACATCACACTGTCAAAAAATAAAACATGTTGTCTATTCAGGGGTTGCCCTGGAGCATTTGGCCAGCACTCAGCAATGTGCTGTGCCTCCCAGTGCTAAGCTGGCATACACCCCAACGATATTTCTTCACAATAGAGGGCCTGTTTTAGCCTGAAACTTTTCTGTAGGGTACCTTATGCTTGTATACTTGTGCATAAATCATTTAACCTAATATATTCCAAGGTATTCTGTGATGATTATTCCCGCAAACCAACAAGTCACTTCAGTCTATTAGACTTCTAATGTAGGTCTATGTGTGTTGTGGGGTTGAGGAGGTAAGACATAGTTTTAACTTCATCCGTAGTTTACTTTCAGGATTTTTAATGCATATTTTCACCAGAGTATGAGTTGTTTTGAATTATATCCTACTGTATAGCAACAGCTAATTATTAGATAAAAGTTACATTGCTATACATATATTTTTTTTTTAAACAAATCTCATTCATGATTTAGGTATCCATTTAAAAAAAAAAAAACGGACAAAAAACTGCACAGAATTTAAAACAAAACAATCAGTACCAATTTTACAAACATTTAAAAAAGATCTAAACTTGAATTAGACAGCTCAATGTTTTCTTTGTCTTTATTTTTGTGAAATTGAATAGCCTATTGTATGTAGCCTTATATATCATAGAGTCTTATATATCTCATATCTGTATTATTCATCTCCTACATTTTTTTTTGACATGCTTTAACTTCTACTTTCTAATAGAAACTTCATCAAAATGTTCTGCTTCTATAGGTGATATGTGCTTCTATTCAACTATTATACTTTAAGATGTAAAAAAAAAAAATCATCACTTCAGTCAACACTTCATCTGACAACTGCAAGCAGAGGGCCTCCTGCACCGCCGGCTGTTTCGCCCCGATGGAGGAGAAGTGGTTCACCAATGGCTGTTACCAGAGAGCCTCAAGGAGGAAGTCCAGACGCACCTCCACCAAAACCACGGCCATCAAGGCGTAGAACGGACCACTGAGCTGGTTTGGCGGAGATGCTATTGGCCAGGGATGGACCAAGAAATAAAACTGTGTGAGCGGTGCACTATTGCCAAGTCAAAGTACCTACAGATCCGAGCACCTATGGATCACCTACTCGCTGCCTGACCGAACCAGATTCTGGCAATTGACTTCACCTTATTGGAACCATCCAGAGATGGCAGGGAACAGGTGTTGGTAATGATTGACATTTTCTCCAAATTTACCCAGGCTGTACCAACTAGAGACCAGAGAGCATCTACCGTGGCAAGAGTATTGGTGCAAGAGTGGTTCTGTTGCTATGGAGTCCCAGCCCGTCTGCACTCACTGCACTGAATTTTGAGAGTGCACTAATCCAACAGCTGTGTGAACTATGTGGCATTCAGAAGACGCATACTACTCCCTACCATCCTCAGGGAAATGGTCAGCGCGAGAGGTTCAACTGGACACTGCACAACCTGCTGCGCACACTCCCACCTACTCTAAAGAGTCACTGGCCAGAACACCTTCCCCAGCTTGTGTTCAACACCACCAGTCAACTGGTGAGTCCCCCCACTTTCTTGTGTTTGGCCAGGAACCCCACTTACCTTTTGGACTTCCTTCTGGGCCACCCACCACGACAAACAACAGGAGTGTGTGTTACTAGGTGGTGGAACATCGACGGCGCCTGCAGGTGGCTTTTGACTGTGCCAAGGATCAGATGGAGGCTGCAGCCAGGCAGAGGATGGAGAAACATGATCAACTGACACTGAGTAAACCATTGGAGATGGACCAGCAGGTCTACATGCGGGATCATATGACACGGGGTCGGAATAAAATTCAGGATGCCTGGTGGTCCACAGTCTTCAAAGGGGTAAGAGTACCTGAGCCTGGTGGAGTGGTTTATTCCATAGCACCATTGCATTACCCAACACACATTACACAAGTGCACCAAACCATGCTCTAACCAACCTACATTCCTATACACTCGCAACTTGGCCCATGGGATCCCCTTCAGGTAAGCGTCGTAGAGAGTAAGGCAGAAGAAGATCAAGATGACCACGGAGTAGGGATACTACCGGAGACACATGTACTGAACCAACTTACCATTGCTTAGCCAAGGTCACACATAACAGCACCAATAAGTGATCCACAAGTGGAAAGTCCAGTCTCTGGTTCCCCTCGCCCACGGGAGGAGGCCTGTATTAATAATGTGGTCATTATTAATATTAATGATACATGTTATAAATAGTGTTACTATATATGGCGGTGCAGATTATTTTATTATTGTTATGATGAATTTCACAAACTGCACTGTTTTCAGCATGCGCCAGCAGGAGTCTCCTGTTCCCATAGTAACAAGCCTTCAGTCAGAGCCGTATGTAGACGGAGTTAGCAACTCAGTCTTTGCCGACCGCTTCAATACGTCCAACAGTAAGCTCTAGCTAGCTAGGCTACTCTTTGATTCCGCGACTGGGGGTGTTTTCTCTATCGACTCAAAGGCCATAAAGAAGTAAAAGCGACGTTATATCTAAACATATTGATTTTAAAAGGCGAAGCAGCGGTAGAGCTCGTCGTGCAGCTCAGCCAAACTCTGTCTGTCAGGGACTCTGGTGTGTTTCAGTGTCCGGAAGTTCTGAGGGGGAAAAGTAAGAAAGGCATGGAAAAAAAAAGGAGCTGGTAGAAACTTCTGACCAATTTTCTCCAAACCCATTGAAACCCTGTTTTCGCTCTTAAATCGCACCGAGGAGACGGTTAACGTGTCTTACTTTAGTTAGCTAACAAATAGCTGTGTGCATTAATTTATCGATGGGTCTGCCGACGCTTGAGTTTAGTGATTCTTTTCTGGACAGTCCGGAGTTCAGAGAGCGACTGCACTGCCATGAGATAGAGCTGGAGCGCACCAACAGGTTTATAAAAGACCTCATCAAAGATGGAAACATGCTCGTATCTGCTCTCAGAAGTAAGTTGACCGTGATTCTGGTTTTCGGGGTAAAAGTAAGTGCGTGTTAACTTACTGCTGGTTAGCGTTAGTACTCAAGCAGTTGCACGGTCTGCTGCTCATAACGGCAGTACGAGGCCATCCAGATTTAAACAGAGCCAGTTTAGCGCATACCGTGCAAATAAAGAGGTTTAGCCTGCATTAGACTTTAATAGCTTAATACAGCAAATGGTGATAAGATAGGTAAGAAAATAGGTAGTTAGTTGTGTATAGGATATAGTGTCAAAATCGTCAAACAAGAGTAGATGTTTTACATTAGGCTATAGCCTAGGGCTGGGCTATATGGAGAAAATCTAATATATCATATTAAATTTGTATATGTATAAAAAATAGATTTTTATATTAGATCTATAATTATCTAATCTGATAATATATATTGTTAGATTAGATTATTATAGATTATTAAAAATTATTGACCAAATACCTTGATACACAGCGATATTGTAGTGATGACCATTGGTGCATTCACAAAATATTTACACAATGATCTTTTTGATAATTAATCATCAATATTGTGGATATAATGACTAAGTGGGTAAAGGCAAATAATAGAACAGTTACAACAGTATGGTAAATTCAGAAAATGACATCACTTTGTTATAATGTAGCCTTTAAAAGCTGAAGAAGACAACACTTATGCCATATTACAATATCCAAAATCACAGGATCAGGATATCAATATAATTTTGATATTGCCCAGCTCTAGCCTACTACTACTAGTAGCCTACTTACATTTCCTTGACTGGTTTTATATCCTTTTTATGATTTGAAGATACAGTTTTTAACCTAGAGATGAGTTAAATCAATAATGAATGTTTCTGTTTGCTTGACCATCATCATAGCTTTTCATTATTGTATTATCCATGGCCTTTCGAGGACCGCAAAACCTGTAGATTTATTGTGTCAACTGGTTTGTGCTTGTTTATTTAAAATGTATTAAAAGCACAGTATCCACAAGGCCTGCAACTCATTTTCATTATCAATTCATCTGTAGGTTATTTTGTGCGTAATCATATCATCATTTTGTCTATAAACTTTCAGAAAATAGTGAAAAATGCCTTCACCTTAGAGACCAAAGTGACATTTTCTGATTGATTGTTTTGTCTTACTAATAGTACAAAACCCTAATATAGTCAATGCAATTATTAAGGGTGCACGAATCAGAAAATGTCACGATTCGGTATCAATTTTTAGGCTCAAGATTTGATTCAAAATAGACTTTCTATTAAAAAACGATTTTGGATTTTTAAAAAAAACGATTCACAGTATATAAATGTAGTTACCGTGTACACACCATTATAAAACGAAAAAAAATCTGTAGAATCTGTAGAGCTTGAATCGCGATACAAATGTGAATTGATTTTTTGGCACACCCCTAACAATTATGTGAAACAGCTCACATTTTTAGAGGCATGAAACAGCATATGATAAGCATTTTTTTTTTTTTATTCGTAAATGACTTAAATGTAAACCGATCTTAAAAATGGTTGACAATTCTTTTTCTCTATATCAACTGATGTACATGATGAGCCCCTTAAAGAAGATGCTGCTTCTACCTGATCTTGAGTCCCTGTCTTGATCTGCTGATTATTTTTAGTTAGTTTGGTTTCATCTATAACTGTTGCACAGTTTAATAGTGACTGTCAAATTCAAATATAATCAGCTAATGAAGACTTTCAAAACAGCAAGCACCTCCCATTTGTTTGTAGCTTCTTTTGATCATCTCCAGTTTAAGCTCTGACACACCTAAGCTTTGTAGCTCCCTGCAGTTCCTTTGGCATGTCTTACTGTACAGAACACTGACACATCAAACACCGGAGCCACCACAATATGATATTACCAGGATACAATGCTGTTGCTATTTGTCATAAGCTGACATCTATTACCTTTACTCGCTGTAAAGCCTTAAAAAATCATATATAAATAAAATCTGGGAGTTTTCATGTGTTCATCTCACATCAGTGTTTTTAGTGCAACAAGTGGGATAGATAGATAGATAGATAGATAGATAGATAGATAGATAGATAGATACTACAATCTAACTACTATACTAGGTGCTATATTGATCCCAAACTGGGAAATTACTGTGTTACAACAGCAGGTATAAGAAACACAACATCCACACAGAATAACAAGAAATAATAATAAATAAAAGAAAAATACAAGAACATTTACTCAAACTTAAAAAATAATGACAAAACGATGTACAACATATATAGTCGAGAATAAAATCTTACAACCAGCATATATAGTATGAAAATATAGAAAATACACTATCGGTCAAAAGTTTGGGGTCACTTCGAAATTTCCATTGCACTCCATTATAGACAGAATACCAGTTGAGATCAGTTGCATTGTTTTTTTAACCAGCGCAGCAGTTTTCATATTACATTATGTGCTTACATAATTGCAAAAGGGTTCTCCAATGTTTTCTCAGTTAGTTTTTTTTAAATGATATCAGATTAGTGAACAGAATGTGCCTTTAGAACATTGGATGAATGGTTGCTGATAATGGGCAATGTAGATATTGCATTAAAGATCAGCCACCCACTCAGATCAGCTGGTATTGTGTCTAACATCGAGTGGAATGGAAATTTGTAAGTGGCCCCATACTTTTGACCGGTAGTGTATGTAGTAAACATGCGTGTGCAATTTGTACTACAGCGTTATCTCACACTCAGTGGTGAAATGTTGAAGAGTTTTATGTCTTGTTGTATTGATTTTTCTGTAGCGGTCCGTGCGACACTGAAGCTGTTCTGATCACAGAAATCCCAGAAACTCGCTGAGTGCAGTAGGTAGACTGCTGTACTATTTGAACACATTTTATATATTAAGAATTAAAGGACCAATTCTTTTTTTTACCCTATAAATGTTAGGTGTATGAATATATGAGGTGCTTGACTTACTTCTACTACTACTCCTCAAACATGATGTAAACAAACCTTTTACATAATTTGAAGACATTAATAATACTTTGGTCCACATCTTGTGCTTTTAGATAACAATATGGAAACAACTTAAGTTAGGTTTCCAGCATAGGCTAAAGCTGTTTAGAGTGCTTTGGTGTTTCATGCATTGAACTTTACCCTGGTTTTATACACTATGACTTAACCACCGTTCTTTTTCCTGATCTCCAGAGAGGAATCTGCTAAGAACTTCTACTAAATGTCATGTTAACAGTTTTATTATCAGTGTGTAATGCAATGGTGTAATTCAAATAGTGCCTTACAGCGGCTGTCACGCAGACCGGTGTTATAAGTGTTTGAGTGAGAAAATGCAGCCTTTTGGTGCCAAGTGTTCATGCACCTCAAAGAATAAAACGTGGTATAAAACTTTATTGTTGGAGTGTTGTTTTGATACATAAACTCTATGGCTATGGAGTACTTTGTTATGTGTGGTGTGGGTGTGGCCGTTTGTTAAATCAGACTTTGACACCTAATGTCTTGGCAGTGGATTATACGCAAGAGGCTTGTAGGAAATACATTAATAATTTATAACAGGAAGGAATAAGTGCTGCTGCTTGTAGCCTGTATGGGTATGGGAGCTTTACATTGTGTTGGACCAATGATGGCAGCATGCTCATGCCAAGAGCATTCTTGTGCATAATGTGGAAATAGCTAGCTTTAAATGACTAAAAGATCTTCTTTCTGTTTTTTCAGGTCTTTCTCTTGCTGTTCAAAGGTTCTCTCAGTCTCTGCAGGAGTTTCAGTTTGAATGTATTGGAGACGCTGAGACTGATGATGAGATCAGTATAGGTAAGATGAAAATGTCACCAATGATCTAGAAAACAAAATCTTGAGACGGCAAAATATATCAAATATAAAAGTGTAAAATTCATTTTGCAGCTCAGTCCTTAAAAGAGTTCTCACAGCTCTTGAGCACAGTGGAAGAGGAAAGAAAACGACTGGTAAGAATACGTGTCTTTGTGTGTTAGTGTGTATGTGAAAGAGAGAATAGAAAATTGAGGACATTCTGATGTTTGGGACCTTGAAGTCATGGCCTCCTCATTGCAAATTTTGGGCTCATCATTTTTAGTGGGGTACTGGCTTACCTGCTGCTCAGAAGCTACAAAAATAATTAAGAGGTCATTTTACTGCATAAACAGATCAAGCTTGACTATTGTTATCAATATATTGCTAATAGAATAGGTTGATAATGCTACAACTATATTAGCCAAATAATTACGTTTCTAATGCCAATCATTCGGCCTAGGTTATATCTCTCTTTACCAGTTGCCACTTGTGTTTGTCCTCTTGAAAAGAAATCGGTAAGCACATTTGGCAGCATCCTCCTCCAACGCCTTTTTTTCAACCTGGCTTTTTCAGCCCCTCCTGGTCTCTTCCTCCCATCCGGACGCGAATCGTTATGATAGGGCCAGCCCAGCTATTGGTAGTCTATCTCAGAAAACCTTTGGAAAAAGACTCTCCCAACCTACTGTATTTGGGAGGGGAGAACTCACTCACATTGTACAACCCATGCAGAGGCTGCAGTTTCAGAATGCGGAATGTATGTAGCCTTCTTTTAGAGAAGATAGACTAACGTGACAAATGTCAACGAAAACAAATTCTCGACCATCCCAAACGTGAAGAGGCCCACCGGGAATCCTCCCGATTCTCTTGATTACCCAGCCAGGGCCTGGGGGTTAATGGTAAAGTAAATAGGTTAACGAACTAATAAATGAGTTAGCATTGTATTTTACACAATGTAAAGCTTTGTTCTTATTCATTATTGAGATTTAACAGTGTAAACGTTTTCTGTAGATATTTATGTCTATTTAAAAAAACGTGTGTGTGTGTGTTTGGGTACGTGATGCGTGATTGTGTGCGTGTGTGTGTGTGTGTGTGTTTGGGTACGTGATGCGTGATTGTGTGCGTGTGTGTATGTGTGTGTGTGTGTATGTGTGTGTGTGTGTGTGTCTGTCTCTGTGGCTGTGTATATGGTCTGGTTACAGAGCAACCATGTGGAACCTATTCTGCCAATTCCCCTGTGAGACTGTGAGCAGAGGCCTGACTGCCTGGGAAATTCCATGAAAGCGTCCTGTGTGTGTGTGTGTGTGTGTGTGTGTGTGTGTGTGTGTGTGTGTGTGTGTG
>NC_045745.1:24300720-24336011 GCF_008692095.1 Etheostoma spectabile | reverse complement strand
GTGTGTGTGTGTGTGTGGGTGTGTGTGTGTGTATCTGCTCTCTCTTTTTCTTTCTCTGTGTGTGTGTGTGTGTTAGTGTTAGTGTGTGTCAGCTCTCTCCCTTTCTTTCTGTGTGTGCGTGTGTGTGTGTGTGTTTTAATTGTATGCTTTTCCACTCCAACGCTGCACATAGGTCTGAACCTCCGCTAATACCGTCATTGTTGAGTTAAAGGGCAATTTCAGAAAATGGGTTCTTCTGAAATGCATACCTTTTCAACCTTGACAATGGCCTTCAGTCTCTTAGTGTTCAGTTTCATTCTGCATATTGTAATGTGATGAAAATAACACGTACAAAGAAGGAAACTTTTCTTTGGGTACTGGCGTGGTACTAAACCAAAGTGAAGTGAAAGTAAAGTCACAATGCAGTGCTGGGAAGCTATTTAGAGTCTAATTCTTAAATAAGCTAGACAGAACAAAACAAGACGTGACTGAGACTTGCATTATTTAGACTCATGACTAAAGAGACCGAGACCTTGTAGAGCTCTTCTAACTGTTCTGTAGGCTTCCTTACTGCTTGACTCAAGTCTCAACATCAACAGCAAGCTTCTCATACATAGTGTAAGACCAGCCGCAAAAATCTCACCAGATTTGTATCATGATTGATTATTTTAAGTTTGAAGGGTTTTGAGTAAATATTTGCTCAAATGATGATATCCAGTGATATCCATGATGATGTGTTTACTGCTAATCAGCAAATGTTAGAATGCTAACACATTCATAATATATGAACATGGTAAACATTCCTGCTTTGCATCAGTATCATGTTAGCTTGCTAATGTTAGCATTTAGCTCAAAGCACCACATTGTGCCTAAATGCAGCCTAACTGAGCCGTTAGCATGGCTATGAACACTTGTTTTATGACTTGGAAAACCATGAGCAAAGTCCAAAAAAGCTCAATGATTATGCTCATAATGTTGGATAATAATTAAGCAGGTCCTTGACTTGGTCATAAAGTGACTCTAACTGAGGTTTGTACAAGTCTTTACCATAGACAGTATATACAACTAAAAAATGATATGGGTGTTACTATGATCTTTTTGGTATTTAACTAGGAAATAAATAAACCACAGGTACAATATATCAATTGCGAGATATTTAATTCTTAAAATCGTCTGTTTTATTGAATCCTTTTACCTAGCACAAATATTCACAAACAACAAATGTGTGAAGTTGGCAAAAGATTAACATAACTTGAAACTTTTTAAAATCCCCTAAATGCTGGAGTTTCTAGATGAAGGATTGAATTTTACCTATTTGTCAGTGTTTAATGTCAATATCTACTCTATTACATAGCAGCAATTAAAAAAAAAATTCTCTTTAGCACACAGTTGTCACAAAGACAAAAGAAAACATTTATTGAGTAATCTGATTTGACAAGAAGTTAAAAACTGAAGCTACTACTGCAGCCTTAATGGAAAAATGACTGAGTTGCCTGTCTTAGGACTTACTGTTATGAAACACTGAACTAACTAACTTTGTTTTTTTCTTATCTCAGATCCAGAACGCAGATGATATGTTGATCTCACCGCTCGAGAGGTTTCGTAAGGAGCAGATTGGAGCTGTTAAGGTACTGTACATCTGCAGCTGTTAGAATCACAGTTTAACACAAGCTGATTAGATTATTAACACAGTAACCGAACCAGTAACCTTTTTTGCTTTGACTCAAAAGTGATATTTAAAACATCAAACTGCTGAGGTTTCAACAAGGCCAATATTTGATGTCTGTATGCGTTAATTAATGTGTTAATCTAACACTGTAGGTGGGGATCAGACAGATGATCCTGCTCTGGTCTAGTTCCACTTAGTCTCCCAGTCAGTGGTCAGACAATCCAATTTGTTCTGATGAACGATGGATCACAGTCAAGTGTCAGTAAGAAGGTCATGGGAACGGACACTGTGACGGAAGACAGTGAGCGCGTCACAGACAGAGAGACAGTTGAACTCACTGAGGCAGTATAAATACAAAGTGAGTCTGGTGTCTGGTTTCATCAGTTGTCTCAAGTCTTATAATTCAGTTTATCTTATTTTTTCTCTTGGTTCTCTCTCAGACCAAAAGAAAAGCAGTGGCATGCAGGTTTCTAAAAATAGAACTGGTCACAGCTATGACTAACCCTGAAAATGAAAGCACAGCTCATTTCTGGGTGGTGATCGAAGTGACTCCTCCGCCTGTAGAATGTGGCAGGAGTGTGTGACCAGCACATCCTCACACTGATGTTGTTGAGCAAGAAAGAGTAGTTGGACATGTGGAGTTTGCAGCTGTAGCTGTTCTGGAAAATAGTTGTTGTCCTAAATATTTTGGCAGTGTCTCTTCATTTAGATTATTAATGGTCTCTCTTTAGCAACTTCACTGTGGCCTGTGACCATGACTGTGGGCCAGACTGGAATAACTTTTACCAGAGGATAAATCTTAGTGACTTTGGAATCCCTTAATTTTTGCTAATGAGTTTGACATTTGTGATTCAGACTAAAATATCTTGATGATTATTAGATGGATTTACATGAAATTTGCTACACATGTCCTTGTTAGGATGCAATGAGGCTTAATTAAGGTTGTGAACATAGCAAACACTATACCCACTTAACATCAGCATGTTAGCATTATCATTGGGAGTATGTTAGTACGCTGATCTTTGTGAGAAGTACATGGCTGAAGACTGGTAGTCTTGTTGTTTATTTATTTAATAATTAGGTATTTGGACTTTGAAGTAGGAGGTATTGTAATTGCACTGGTATTAAAAAACAAGCTCCAGTGATTGAGACGTAAATGACGGGGGAAAGGGAGATATACTCGAGCATGACATTCTCTCTGTTTTATTTAAACAAAATTTGTGAATTTAAAGACCTTCATCGGCAGATGTAAAAAGTTCCAAGTTTTCTTTTATTTATTGGTAATGTCCTCTCTACATACATCTCTGTCTTCTTCAGGAGGAAAAAAAGCAGTTTGACAAGGAGACAGAAAGGTACTACTCTGTTCTGGAGAAACACCTCAGCCTGTCCTCCAAAAAGAAGGAATCACAGCTACACGAGGTGAATAATTAGATTTCCAAAAACGTACACCAAATTCCTCCCATATGTGTTAGAAAAGAAAAAGTACTGGATGTGTGTTGTTTCTGTATTTGTTGCAGGCTGATTCCCAGATGAGTAAGGACAGGCAGGTTTTTTATGATGCATCACTGCAGTATGTCTTTAAGATCCAAGAAGTGCAAGAGAGAAAGAAGTTTGAATTTGTTGAGCCGGTGAGTTCACATACATACATCATTTTAAATGCAACTTTAGCACAATTTAACTGAGCTGCTGGGCCTTCACAGCTCTGACCAGGAGACAATTTAAAAATTTGACTGACTACCGTAGTCTATTTTGTGCTAGATGTAAACAATGAAGTAAACATTAAGTCATAATTGCAGCCAAGCCAATAAGGATTGTGAGTGTATGCATACTAACACAATCATGAAAAAACAGAAAAGTAAGGTTCTGGAAAAATACACATTACACACACAACGTTTAAATGATAGATATCAGTAAAGCCCACTTCCTGTTGCTGTAGAAGCACTTCCTGCATGGAGAGAGGGAAACTCTTTGTTGTAAAGTAAATAAGGGCAGCAAATGAAACAACAGGCACAGTTTGGGGGTTTATTTTACTATAAAGGCCATTTTGATTGATTGCAGAGATGACAGACAATCATTCTTTTGTAATGCTCTCATTATAGTCTACACTCCCAATCCCCCAGCTAACATTTTTCCTGCGGATTTCTCCCTCTGATCTTCAGTTATTAGCCTTCCTGCAGGGTTTGTTTACATTCTACCATGAGGGCTACGAGCTGGCCAGTGAGTTTGAACCCTACAAGCAGCAGCTTCAATTCAACCTGCAGAATGTAAGTATGTATGTGTGCAAGCCTCTAGACCAAATGTGGACCTGATATCAAAGAAAGTATTATTAGTAGAGAAAGTACTTTATAGTTAGTTGTGGTGTGTCTGGCAACATCTGTCCCAGAGCGGTAACCTTACACACCTGATACTCCTTGCATGTTGAAACACACAATGTGAACTATTTTCAGCCACAGTAGAAGAAGGCCTGGTCTAGTTCAGGCTTGCATATTTTATATAGCCGTTCACACTTTTTGACGGATTTACCTATAAAGAGTCAAAGTTAAACTGAAGCTTAATCTGATCTCCATTTGGTTCAGACTGCAAAAAATCACCAGGCACTTCCAATCCTTTAAAAGTTTGGGGTCTCAGATGTTTTTTGATAAAAGCAAGCACTTTTTAAATGCAAATGAGAAATCAGTGTACTGCATGGATAAACAATTTAGATACGAATATAATTACAAAAAAAACTTTTAGTCTTACTCAGCTGGACTGATTGACTTTTTTATATAAATATGGACTCCTTTTAGTGCACTTTCTTTTGTATGTTGATAAGGCTCGCAATAACTTTGAAAGTACACGTGCTGAGGTTGAGAGGCTGATGAAGAGGATCCGGTCTGCAGAAGAAGACTTCAAAGCTCCGAGCTGCTTTACCATGGAGGGATATCTGTATATACAGGAGAAACGTGAGCTACACAAATCTTGTTCTCTCTCTTTCTCTCTCTCTCTTTTACTCACTCATTCACTCTCACTCTCTCTCTTTCTCTCTCTCACTTAATGCATAAAAAGCAAATGCCAGAGTTACCAAATCAGACTTTATTTTGTTAAAATATATTCACACACAAAAGCACTTGCATGAATGTGTGTCATGTATTATAGGTCCATTGGGCAGTGTGTGGACCAGATACTACTGTACTTTTGAAAAAGGCTCCAAGATGTTTACGATGAGCAACACAGAGGCCAGACCAGCCAGCAGGCAGGTGAGCTGGTAGCACAGATGAATAACCACACGTCAATTGTTTTAGCGCATTTAATAAAAATCATTACGCATTCAATGTATGTTGAACTACTATGAAAATCATATTATACAACTCTGAGTTACATTAATGTCATATGGTGATGTATAGTTTTAACCACAAAACAAAATTCTGTGTAGCAGCTTCCCACAAGCACTTAAATTCCAGAGAAAGAAAGCTTTAATTCAAGCTTTCAAAACAGTCTCTAGTATCAAGCTTTAATTCAAGTTTGACAAAATCCAAAAGACATAGATTACTTGCTACAAGCTAGTGTTAAGTTTTTGCATGTAAATATTTATGGTGTTTTGGGGTAAATTGAAAAGTAGGAAGCATAAAGTTGACCAAAATGGTCCTAAATGTAGTCACTTTGTGAGAGTCCTTACAAGACTTTAATACCACATGTCAAGTGCATTTTGCAAACACATCTCTCTGTTAACAGAACGGCCTGGTGAATGGCACACCTGAGATGTTCAAGCTGCGCTCATGTGTCAGAAGGAAGACGGATTCAATCGACAAGCGCTTCTGCTTCGACATCGAGGTGGTGGAGAGGTGAGAGGGGAAAGATAACTGAGAAAATGTGTTTCCATATCGCATGATTGTCTATGAAATAAATACATTGAGATATGCCTACTGTTGGATTGTTCTTGGGTAAAATGATCTCTTTCTCTGCAGACATGGCGTCATCACCCTGCAAGCGCTCTCTGAGGCCAACCGGCGGCTGTGGATGGAGGCAATGGATGGAAAAGAACCTGTATGAATATATGCACCAATAAATAAACGTGTCAATGATAAAGTAACATCAACTAAAATGTCATACTTGTCATACTAACCCTTTTTTGTGTCTTTGTTCAGATATACACTTTGCCTTCTTTGCTCAGTAAAAAGGAGGAGAGTAAGTATCCTAACTTATACTGTTCTTTGATTTAATTAGAAAACATTCTATTTATTAACATCTATTATGTCATGTGTATCAGATACTGAGGTAAAAATGTGTTGTTTTTTAACAGCATTTCTCAATGAGGCAGGCTTCAACTTTGTTAAGAAGTGTATTGAGTTGGTTGAAACAAGAGGTATTCCTACTCCTTAAAATGTTCATATGAGAAAAATAATTCTAATTAGTATTTATCTTACACATTGTTGATTTATCAAGTATGTTAAAACATGTCTGTATGTGTGTGTAGGCCTTACCACCCTGGGACTGTACAGGACTGGAGGAGTCAACTCCAAAGTGCAGCGGTTGATGACGAGTGTGTTTGGTAATAAACGCCCCGCTTGTCACTACAATAGTATTTTTCTTCATTGGGGAGCTGAATTCCAGCACAATGAGTAGCAGGTGCATTTAAATCCATCATTACAGATACATCAGTTATGATCTACTTTCCTGTAGCATCCACAGCTCCCTTTGACATGCAGCTGGATGCAGACACCTGGGACAACAAGACTATAACCAGTGGCCTAAAGAATTATTTCAGGTGAAATACAGAACAGAACAGTTTTTTTGAGTAACACTTCTCATAAAATATGAATTAATGATTTATGATATGTGTGCAGGTGTCTGGCAGAACCAGTACTGACCTACAGACTGCATAAAGAATTCATCAAGGCTGCAAGTATGATCCCTTACTGCTTTTTCAAAATCACAAAGAGTATAATAAACACAATGGTTATTTTGCTACCTCATACATTGTATGTCATGCACAATATGTCACCACTGAATCATATGTCTCTGTGCTCTTTCCTTGTTTCACAGAGTATGATGACCAGAAGTATAGAATGAGAGCAATTCATGCTCTTGTATACAAACTACCAGAAAAAAACAGAGCAATGTTGGACGTCTTGACCAACCACCTACTCAAGTATGTACATATTTAAACATACTGCGCTTTAATTGTGCAGTGCCTTAGAAAAAGTCCTTTCGACTGAGAACATGTTATTTTGAAAATGCTACAACCAGTGATCTTTTTCTAGATTTATGTAAACACTCATTTCTTATTTACTTCCTATTTCCAATATTCTGTTAGACAATTAGACAAGAACATCAGCCTCACACCATGGAACACAACTGTGTATGTGTGTGTGTGTGTGTGTGTGTGTGTGTGTGTGCGTGCGTGTGTGTGTGTGTGCGTGTGCAGGGTCTCCTCTCACAGTGACCAGAACATGATGACTGTGTCCAACCTCGGAATGATCTTTGGCCCCACGTTATTGAGGTCACAGGAGGAGACGGTGGCCGCCATGATGAACATCAAGTTTCAGAACATCGTGGTGGAGATTCTTATTGAAAACCACCACAAGGTACGCTTACAAATACACACACACATACATGCACACACGCATGAACATACACACACCTAACAGACATGGATGTTCCTGACAGATTTTTGGCGAGGCCCCAGACCTGTCGCTGCCGTTACCACAGGCTCCGTCCTCTCGGTCGACTCCTCGGAGGAACAAGGCCATCTGTCTGTCATCTGGAAAGAGGAAGGCCCGTCTTTACCCTCCTGCTCTCTGCCTGGCAGACAACGACAGTGAGTCTCTCTACAGCTTACAGCTCCTTCACTTTTGTCACTCATGAATACATTTTTACTGCTCAACATTGATTTGCCACTTGTAGCTGTGAGTTCATTTTCAGATATCTGATAAACTTATGAAATACAACCCATTATTAAGGATTTAACCCGCGGGGTTCAAGCTGTTTGGCTTTTAACACTTTACATACTAGCTGTCTGTAGAAAAAAAAAGAGCAGTTCCACCAAAGACTGATTTCCAATCACATGGTTTAATTTAGATAACTGTTTAGGCCCAAATAAAAAAAAAAGATTAGAGAACAGTAAAATTCTCACAATAATTTTACAACCCCTCTGATTTGACTGTTTGAATGTAATATATCCACAAATAAGTTAATGGCCTATTAAAATAGAGGTGGGATGGACTAGCCACGATGATGTTATTCAGTCTTTTTATTATGTGTCTTGTTTCCATTTCTCCCTCCAGGTGACACCTTCAGTAGCAGCCCCAGCACGACTCCAATGGGCAGCCAGGAGTCTCTGTCCTCACACTCCTCTGAGAAGAACGGATTGTCTCAGACCTCTCCCCCGTCCTCTCCTCTTGCTGAGCCCGGCACATCTTCCGCAGCACCAGCATCTGCTCCTGCAGCTTCCTCCTGCTCCCCCTCCCACAACTCTTCAAGCAGAAAGGATCGTAAACACTCGACAGACAGCACCACCTCCCTTCAACTTACGCCTTCCTCTTCCTGGACTTCCTCCCAGCTTACTCCGGCCCAGCAGACTTCCTCTGTGTCCTCCTCCCGGTCTTCTTTACTCTCCACAGAAAGGAGTCTGTCTGTCAAAGGAAATTCGACTGCCTCCTTATCATCTGTAAAAGAGTCAAGTTCTCCTTCTATTGCCTCCAGGTCCACCACCTCAATCCAGCACTCTTCAGTGGAGCGCGCCTCCTCCCTCAGGCAGGGTCGATCTGTTCAGAGATTGTCGTCTGTCTCCTCTCTGCAGAGCACTTATTCAGTTGATAAAAGACATGCATCCAGCACTTCCTCCACTGCCACAGAAACCAGAGTGACGGACTCTACCTCTCCTTCTCGGCAGCAGAAAAAACCTTACAGGACTGTCTCCTCCTCCTCTTCCTCCTCCTCTTCATTATTCCCCTACCAGCTTTCCACATCTTCCTCTCTCACTTCCCTACACATTTCCGAAGGTGCGTACATCTCTGTAGGATTGAAGTGGGATGACAGAATGAAACGTTGTAGTCACTTCCTTGTTTTATGTTCAGTTCTAATCTCTTGTGTTTCTATCGCAGATTACAAAAGCTGTCATGGATCGGTACAGAGTCTCATGTCACTGGGCCCACACGAGGCAACACACAAACGTAAACCTTCACACATCCGCTGTGGCTCCGATCTGACCGCAATACACTCTGTAGCTGCCACGTCCAGCAACGGTTACCAGAGGCCTGGATCAGTGTGAGTGTCTGCAAAATTGACTTTGTATCTCAGACATAAAGGTGCTCTAGTCAATTGGCACTTTATCTTGTGCTCTAGCCTTTTGTGCTCTCAGAGAAGGAAAATTCACGTAGATCTCAGTTTATGCTCAGGCGAAAAACTACCACTAGCCGTATGCTCCACTTGTTCGGTTTTGCTAAAACCTTGTGGTATTTTTCCCCATGACTGTTAACTGTTGTTTTTCATTGGTCGGATTCATTGGTCAGTGATTTACTCTCATGGTAACAGCTGGAGATTATCTCAGGAAATGTATTCAGAGCTGACATTTGTGATTGTGTGTTACAGATTATCAGTCAGACTACCACAGCGTGAGAGTTCAGTATTCTCCTCAGCATTAGACATATGTTCCTCAGGAAGGTATGTTGATTTTAAGGTTTGTTTGAGAATCCACCCTTTTAGTCTTGAAAGCTATTACTTGTCAGTACTTCAAATCAAGTCATTGAAGTCTGAAGTCTATACAAGCAAAAAATACATACATATATATATATATATATATATATATATATATATATATATATATAATCCTCCTTCATTCTAAATCCTAAATCTCTTTTCACTTATTCCATTTTTTCTACTAGGGATGCAAAAGCTCTTTACTCCTGTGAGGCAGAGCACAGCCATGAGCTCAGTTTTCCACAGGGGGCGCTGTTCTCAAATGGTAAGATTACAGTTTTTATTTTCCTGAGGGATCTTTAGCTCCATTTACACCTGATATTAATGTAAGTAATGTGAGTAAATCAAGACAGCTAGCTAGCAATCTGTCCAATCTGAGTTTGCTGTTGCATGACTAAAACAACTTTTGAACGTACACGTGTTCCACCAAAACAAGGTCCTTCCCGAAGCTATTTTGCGGAGGCACCGCGGCTTTGTGCGGCACCTGGATCCCCAAGACGATTGTGATTGTTTTTTTTATCAGTCAGTGTTTCTCTCAAAATCTTAAGTTACTTAGATAGAACAATTTTACCCGCTTCTAATAATATAACATAGATGTCAGTCGACTTGTTCTAAGGATTAACAGAACTAAAATGAATACTCTTCTTTGTGAGATAATTTTCATGTTTCGAAACACCGTGATCTAAACTAGAACTTAATATAAATGCATATGGCTCTGAGTGATGCTTGGCTACCCAACATGAACTACTTTAATAACATTATTTTAATGATGCAGCAGTGGGACACTTGCAGTTTACTGTTAAAGTAGGTTGTTTATTTTGGTAGTGTACATATCACTGTACATATGTGCTATGCGAACACAACCAGCAGCAAACTCAATTAAGTCTAAGATTTGTTTGGAGGTTGTGTATGGGTTTTTGATCATGACTATGGGTGCCTTTGTGAGTCATTGTGTAAGGTAAAAAAAGATTGTTTTATACCTAAAACTTGCTGACTTGAGTTGCTTGTGTCTGCAGTGTACCCGTCTGTAGAACCAGGTTGGCTTCAGGCGACGTACAACGGCAGAACAGGCCTCATACCTGACAACTACATCACATACATGTGACAGACCCGATGATGTCATCCCCACATCACCCAATAACACAAACATCTAACTTGGACTTTAGGTACAGTGCATACAGTAATACTCTGTGCTGCTAAGCAAAGATATAATATATTCATCATGTAACTGTGACTGTTATCATTGAACTACTGGGGCTTGATATGACTGATGCACGTACTGTATGTATATCTGACTACTATATATGAACCATGTTAGTTATTATTAACCATTTTATAATATTGTAGATGTTAAAATATATGTGTATTGTCTGATTTTTCCTCCATTCATACATGACGCCGTCACTTAATCTGCATTATCAGCTCGTCTTTTCTGTTAGGGTCGACGCTAAACACATATGAAATGTGTTTGTAAGTTACACAGAAACAGTATTTTTCAATCAATTTTGGTAATTTATGTGTAAATTATCATATTAATGCTATAACTGTGTTTCTAAAGATGAAATGTTCACTCCTCTGTGCTTGAAACACAATGAACTAGGATTAAGAATCAAGCCTGCAATAACACCTTCCTTTATACTGTCAAAATAAAAGACAAATACTTGTATTTGTAGATTCCGTTAATGTTCTTATTATTTTGTGTTTTTACTATGCATATTATGCATTTTCCTCCAAACAAAGATGATGTTTTTTTTTTGTTTTTTTAGTTCCCCCCAGTTTTCACCAGGATATCCTTGTTCTACTATATGCCACTGTGCAAGACAAATCATTATTTATATTACAAATATGAGGGTAAGCACTGTATATTTTTTTTGGCAAGGTACAGGCTTTTGCTTGTACTTTCAATTGCAGGAAAAATTAAAGCAATCTGCAAATTCTACTGTATGTACTCATAGCACTAAATGTTTTAACATGTGCATCTATGCGTGTCAATGTTGTTTTCTTCAAACTTCTGTAGTGATGGTCTGTGTTTTTGGTAGGTGAGGGAAAACAAAATGGTCTTGTTGTCTTCTCTTTAAAAGATCTGCTCCCTACAACTGTACTTTGTTTCCACATAAACATAAAAACGACACAATCATGCAATCAGCAAGCTACGTTTTAATTTTGTATTCACATACATACATTCCTATGTTTTGTCACTATCATAGTGTATCTACCTTCAATGATAGAGAAGAGGCACTTTAAACTCTTTGTGCAGTTTTATGTATAAGTCGGGGCGACTGGCAGTGCTACTGAAGCTGCTGAAGGTGAGCTGATCTCTCCCAGCCTCCTCAGCAGTCCGTCCAGTGTCTCTAAGTTCTGTGATTTCTCCTCCAGCAGCTCATATCGCAGACTGGAGATGTCCTGCTTTATTTCTTTTAGCTCACCTGAAGAAAAACACACACAAAGGCATGAATGTAAAGTTTTAATTTCAAAATGGAAAATCAAAAATTCTGAGAAAAGAAAACTATGTGACAAGACAAGCTTTATTTCCAAATTGAATATAACAATTTAAACAAGTTAAGTTCAGTTTGAGCCTCATTGTGTTGATTTTACCTTCAGTGATCTCGTCACTCTCTTTGTCTGCTCGGGCTTTGATGATGTAGCGCTTTATCAGACGCTTCATGATCATCTGCAACCAGAGATGGCACAAATGCTCAAAATCTTTGAAACGGTAGAATTAACAATACTATAACTGGACAAAGCTAGATGTAAAATAGTCCCACAATCAAATATTTCATATTTAAAAAAAAAAAAAGGCTTAAGATCCAGAGGTACCAATTCTTTCAGAAAATCATTGTATTGCTGTCTTAACGTGAGAAGAATTCTGTAAAATGCAACAGTGTAGTTTACTGCTGGGTAGTTATAGTACAGCAATACATAATACTTTATGAGCTTTTCCTTGGTTTTGTATTTAAAATGTAGTTCTGCAGAGAAACTAGAAACTACTTGCATATATGTGGATTAAAAAGTATGTTTTTGTCTGAAATTGAAACACAAAAGTGCATACCTGATATCTGGATGAGCTGATGGAAGCAACAAATCCTGAATGTTTGCCTACTCCAAGCTGGAAAATTACACTGAAATTCACTTTTTTGAACAGAATTGTGAGATATACATATATATATATAATATATACAGTATATTTAAATAAACTTGTCTACAGGTCTGAGGTGGAGCCTGTGGTGCAGCAGTAAAACCACTGGGAGGTGCTCAGGCTCTGCCTTTACACATGTCCATGTTGTGTGGTACCTGGTTGAGCTGTGTCTCAGTCTTCTCCTCACTGTGTCTTGCCACATGCTGCAGGAGCAGGGACTTGATGGCTGTAGCCAGTCCCAGCAGAGATTTTGGACTGGGGACCAGGTTAAAGGGCACAGGGAGCGTCCTTCCCTCCTCAAAGTAGGAGAACCAAAGTTTCGCCCGAGCAAACTTCCACTCAACATCAGCATCATCCTAAAGAAAAGGGGGAAGCAAAATGACCGATGGAAGGAAACAGGTTGAAAAAGCTAATCAGCTGCTTGCTGGAGCTTCATATTTAATCTTCCTATTTAACTCTCAGCAAAAAAGTGAATATGCGTAGGGCGGCTGTGGCTCAGTGGTGGAGCGGTTGCCTGCCAATTGGAAGGTTGGTGGTTTGATCCCTGGCCCTGCAGTCCCACATCGAAGTGTCCTTGGGCAAGACACTGAACCCCGAGTTGCCCCCGGTGCTGCGCATCGAAGTATGAATGTGTGTGAATGTTTATCTGATGAGCAGGTCGCACCTTGTACGGCAGCCCCGACCACAGTGTATGAATGTGTGTGAATGGTTCCTGTACTATGTAAAAGCGCTTTGAGTAGTTGTTAAGATTAGAAAAGTGCTATATAAATACAGCACATTTACATTTCACAAATGTTCAAACGAATTCTTCAACAGAGGCTATAGAAAGAAAAATGAAAATTGATATGCAAGTTACGGTTGTTTATTTTTATAGATAAAAACATGTTTTAGGTGAGATTGTGTACATAGAATAGGGTCCATGTTTGCATGTGATTCATAATTAAAATACATACGTTAACCTACATCTGAAGTCTTAAATCTTAATGCAGACCTACTGAACAAGCCTAGAGTATTGTGCTTCACCCATAAGAAAATGTGCCAAATATGTACGCTGTAAACCCAGATTTAGTTGTAATTAAACTGTTCAGTGGTCACTACTTACTCTTCTGTTCTGTTTTGTTAAGAAACCAATTCATTGTTAACTCCCATTAGTTATTTGTAATAATCAGCTCGGATGGTAAGTTTCTTTATGGACATTTAAACTGTTCTGCGCTAAAGCGATACAAAGGCTCACAAGAAAGAATATATATCTGTTCTTGTTAAAGTGTGTATTAATAATTTTCTGTGAATGTTTTTGTTTGTGCATTTGTGTTATCTAGGTTTTAGTTTTGCGTGATTTAGTGTTCATGATTATCTACATTTATTGTTTACCATGACTGTGCAATATGAACTATTACAAGTATTTTAATGTTATATATTGTTTTTTTCTTTGCATGGTCAAAGCTATATTGCTTAGTTTCTGTCTCCCCATGAGGAATACTTCAATAGAATTTCTTCAAAACATTCGAAACGGTCAGCACATCCACATGATTCAAGCCTTCCGTGATTTCACACCACCCCCACCCCTCCTCTACGCAGTTGCTAGTAGCCAAGGAGGACAAGGAGGATTAAAACAACATGATGGACTCTTCAGAAAAGGTAATTATCTTCACTCTATTTTCTGCACGTGAAAGTCACAGGATGACACCCGTTTCTGAACAGAGAGAGTTGTGTGGAGCTGATAGATCAACTTATTTGGCAATGGGTTGAATGTAACAGATGTTTATTATTATGAACACGTTACGCACTAAAGCTTTAACATATTTATGTTTACTAATGCTTTATAGTAATGACTGCTAATGTAAACTTGATTAAACTAATGCATCAACTTAATACCGCTCAGTGTGAATACAACTTACCCCGTTAAAGGTGCAATATGTAACACTTACTGCTGTTTAAAATAGTTACTGCAGTTCAAATTCAAAGTACTGGAGAGAGTTGTTTCCCCCGCCCCCTCCTCCCCAGACTCAAAGTTCACGGAGGTTGCCAGGCTGACTCCAGCATCCACAACAATGTTGCTAGACAGGCTCTAAAAATATTACATGTTGGACCTTTAAGTTGCACCAATTGTATAAAAACTTTTAAGGCAACGGGTTTCTACACATATTTCTATTCAACTAATTTGGGATAACAGTGCACTGTCAGTGTTTGTGAGCTTGTATCTGAAGCAAATGGTGATTACATTTTTGATGACGAACCTCAATCTCCTGGAAGGAACTATTAATCATGGCGATGAGCATGTTGAGCAGCACTATCACCATGGTAACGTTGTAAACCCCGTACAGCACGTAACCCACGTTCTCAATGAATTTGTGTCCGTTATTGATCACGACAGACTTGACCTCAGACAATCCAAATATAGCCCAGAACAACGTCTTGAAGCTCTCCTCCAGGCTAGATTCATGCACAGAGAAGGAAATGGGGGGAGATGAGAGAAATGTTATTTCAACAAACCATTAATCATCTGAATGAAGATAAAAAAAAAAAAAGCTCTGTGAAAGGCAACAGAAAAAGAGAAGGTTTCTAGGTCATTTTCCTATATATATATATATATTACATATCACATTTATTTTCCTTTATTATAACTGGGAAAGTTTAGTGGCAAGTATTTATAAAGAAGTGATTTACAACCCCAAGATAAATCTGAAGGGTTACAATCTAGTTAAAGGGATAAGAAATAAATATAAAAATCTGACAATCTCTATTTTATTTTATTTCTTCTTGACTTTTCTGTAGTTTTGCTTTTATTTTGAAATACAATACATATTTCTTCCTTTTCCAGCTTCTAAAAATGCTATAAATAAAATAATCTGAAAAGGAAAATAATTTTTTGGTGTCATTGCTGATATCTTGAGTCCACACTAAAGCCCTAACCTGCGCTAAGGAGTCCCATAGACACTTTAAAGGGTGACAAGCCAGAAAATGTTAGGCACTCTTTTGAAGTATCTTTGTCAGCGGATTTAATTAGCGATGCTCTATTATTATAGGTGATTATAAGAATGTGAATTATGCTTTCATGACATCCGTGTTTTCAAAAAAGCCAACCTTAATCAAGATTCTTCGAATAATAGAAAGGAAGATAGGAAATTCTAAAAGCATGTTCAAACAAATGTTGGTGTCTCTCACGTGGTGAACGCGTCATTCTGCTTCGCCCCCAGGTAATAAGAGTACAGGTTGAACATGCCAATCATGAACGCCAGAAAGACCAAAATAAAGATGACCATGAACTTGAAGATGTCCTTGACAGTCCTCCCGAGAGAGATCTGCAATGGACCGAAGCTCTCATTGGCTGGGAGGATGTACGCGATCCGAGAGAAGCTCAGCACCACTGCCACCGCGTAGAGGCCCTCCGATACCAGCTGGGGATCTGACGGCAACCAGTAGATACGTGCTGCAAAAACAGAGTGAGTACATTAAGACACCACAGTAGCCATTTCACAGAGAATGTATGCAACAAAACCCATGGAACACAACTCACTATGAATATAGGAATGAAAAAAGTCTATTGGGTGACATTTCTCAAATCTTTGCTTGTATTGTGAAATGTTGGCTAGTTATTCCCCTTCTAACCATCATTAAATACACATGTGCAATCAGCGAATGAGAGATTACAAGTCTACACAAGACTATGTGTATTTTAAGGAGTTACACGCCAAAAATGTTGGGAACCACTGAACTAAGCAACTGTTTGCCATCAAACTATATCTATTATTGGGAAATCCGGCAGACTACTGGTGTCCAAAACCAACAGCCGTCATCTGGGCGGAATATAAGCTCTTGTATGTACCACCTCATGCTAATTTACTGGAACTGTTTATACATTATGGTATTTAAAGTGTGGCCATGTGTTAGTCTGTGCAGGTGTGTGAGCTTGCTCACCCAGTGTGAAGTAGTGTATCTCAGGAGGAAGTGTGACATTAATCAGTGTCGTGTAGTGTGTGTGTACATAGGTCTGGGCAAAGTCAGCATGTCTTAGAGTGGAGAAACGGCAGCTGAAGGAGGCGAGGAAGATCGCCAGCATCCCAAAGTCCAGGAAGTTCCACGGTTCCACAAGGTACTCCCCAGGCCCTAGACTCCAGATTTCCTTCACCTCAGCCCAGATCATACCTGCAGGGGCACATGTGGCATAAATTAATACACAGGCACATGGCACAACTTTCCTCTATCGTGATTGTTTAACGCTTACCTATGACCCATGAAATGATGAGGATCTCCATCCATGTGAAGGGTGTCGTGGTCATGCGGTAGAGCAGCAGCGGGTCAGAGTTTCGGTTGACGCCTTCTAGGAGATTATGGTGGGTCATGTTTGGCAAGAGTATGGTGCCTGCGAAACGGTCGGCAGCATTCAGGATCAGAAGACCCAGAAAAATTGTGAAGGACGAGGCATGAGCGACAAACTTCATGAAGGGGCTACGCATCACTTTCCCCACCTGAGCGAGAGAGATAAAACGACAGCAGGATAAAAGAAAATGCCCTGCAGAGAATTAAATATCTAGTATTTGGGAAGTCATGTGAGTGACATTTATAAGCATGAAGGTTACATACTCTGCTGCACGGAGCAATCCAGTAGGCTACAGCCAGTCCAGGCAATCCTATAGCCACCGCCAGCACCACCAGCAGTTTGACAGCAGTGGTTTGTTGTCTCAGGCCGGGCATATTCTCATACCAGATACTCAGCAGCTGCTGCTGGCAGTTCGGATGAGCCACAAACTAAAGGGAAAATACATAACAGGAATATAAAGGCAGGTGAGAGGATGAGAGAACAGGACAGTGGTTTCAGGCCACTCTCTCAAGTCTCAATCTCCACTCTCTCTGTGCTTTTGGGTATGGAGGACCAAAGCTGCCATAGTAAATAAGTGACTCAGTGACTGATTAAAGGAAATAATACAAAAATAGATATGAAAATTTCTCAATTATCAAGGGTGATCGGAAAACGATTAATATCATATAATATATATTATTATATATAAACATATTTAGTTCAAGTGTATCTGTTTTATTAGCCATAGAAATCACTTTAATTCGTTGATTGGTTTGTTTTTTTATAGTTTGTTAACATCATTAATATAGCTTGATGTAGCCAAGCGCTGAACCCCCTTTTTATGCATTCAAAGATGTTGCAACACCAAGACTGCTCAGCTGCCACACTGTTCTATTTTTAAATTCAAGAATATGACAAATACAAATACACATCATCCCTGAGACTACATTACTGTAATGCACGCCTATAGCTTGTCTTCTTAGATTGCTTTTTAACAGAATGAAGTTGCTGCTTTTTAACACCTTAAATCTCAGGGTCTGCTTGTTGTTGTTGCCACAGCTGCATTCCTACATAACGTTGACGAAAAAGAAAAAAAGTAATAAAATGTTCGATGTGATTTTGAAAGTTTTAATTACAAGATGTACAATAAGTAGCTGGTCTGAAGGTTGTAAATCAATATAAACATGATGGGTAATATTCCTCATATGACAGAAAACCACTGGCTTTTTCTTGCCTTAGTGGCATCACCGGTTTGTGAGCAAACTGACCTTTTTGAGCTCGTATTTGATGGCTAATTTGAGCCGTGTGAGGGAAGGGCGACCTGGTAGATCATAGCTGTCTTCAGAGTCAGTTTCTCCACTTAGTATGGCATCCACCTCCTCCGTGCTGCGACACAGATCCAGAAGGCCCACCACGTAGTTCTTACACTGGCTCGACAGACAGCAGTAGTCGTTCTGTGAACACAATGGGGAAAACAGAATTCGTTGTTTGTCACTATTTAATTTGCACTTTAACCTTAAACACATAACATACACAAAAATCCATAGATGCCATGATTTTGTGGGGAACTGTTTCTAGGTTTAGGGGAAATGTAGTCATCACATTCAGAAGCAATAGCACCAACACTGGTGTAAGATAAAGGCTGATTTGGCTATAGTCACAATCGCTTATATAACTATATCAAGATTTCAAATTTGGCCCCAACTACAGCTCTGGAAAGGTTTGCAGACCTCAAAACTTATTTAAAGTTATTATAGGGAGACAAAATATTTCTTTTTTGCCAAGGTGAGTGGGCTACATGTATTATTTGTGTGAGCAGGGCATTTGGATTGTGACATGTATTTCTTGTACAGTACCTGTAGTATCTTACTGTAAGGCCAGTATTTATGATAGTTGTTGTTTGCGTGTGTCAGAGCAAACAGTGACAGCAAGATCAAGACCCCCTTCTATTTCTGTTTCCTCTCTCTCAGAGCTCATAAAATGCTCTTGGGTTTACTGGCAGCTTTTACTGCCAGCTGGTTGGCAGCAACGTCATGGTAAATACAGTTTTTGTGTAGCTTACTTGGCGATGAGCTGGTTTTCAGGGCACGTTTACAGTAACACTGACAGGATCCTTTTCACATTGATTACAGAACCTGAGTGTGGTGTTGATTCTGCAGAATCCTTTAATAACATTTGTACCTTAAATTCCTTCTCAATATTAGCCAGCATGGCCAGCTCGTTGCTGAGCTCCAGGGCAGCCAGCACTGGGTCCTCATTGGACAAGGAGAGGTAAGCAGGACTAGCGAGTCCTCTGTAGGCATTGATCCTTGATCGCGAGTGGCTGAAGGAGTCGAACTGCTGCTGGTAGTTACAGGAGTCACAGCCACAGAAGTAATCGTGAGGAGGATCGATGCGAGCTCCTTTACTCAGGAGGGTGTGAACTATCTCGTACTCCTGGCAGTGTGCTGCAAGGATTACGGGAGTAACATCGTGAGAGAACCTGTGGGGCCGTAAACACACACACATAAAGATCATATACATTTACATAGATCATGTTGCATCAGCTAATTGACATCAGCTGTTTTCATTCATGGTTCACCATTTGCTCATTCACCAGCTGTTTGGCCACCAGCTGACTAGTAATGTCTAATTATATACATGCAGGTATGCCCTTGTGACAATGCTGTTTGCTACCACAGCCCCCTCCACCACTCCTTCTTGTGGTAACTTTTTTATTACTAAGATCGAACGTCCTTGTATGTGTTTGTAAAAGGAAAAGCTTTGTTTTGCTTACTGTTTTATGGTTATGTGTCAAACTATTTCTTTTTACCAGGCAACCAGTGACGACTTCAGGAAATCAATAGACGTAAGTCGCTGACTCTGTTGCATGCAACAATCACAAAACAGCCCTTTAAACAGTCGGGGGCATCCGGGAGGCCCCACATGACAGGAATTTTAGATATTTATTGGACCAGTGCTGCTGTCACAGGGCACACCATCTTTAATGAAGCATTGTAACTGCTTTACCTCGTCCCATCCTCATCGTAAGCATAGAAGTCATCCAACATGTCGGCTTGAGCAGGGCTCGCTGTCAGACGATGGGCATCTCTAAACGCTGGGTGACATAAGAGGGCCTCTGTGATACGGACATAACCTTTACCTATCACACACACACACACACACACACACACACACACACACACACACACACACACACGAAGTGACACACACAGAACAAAGCAGTTGTTGGTGCCTGGCTACGTTGACCTCATTACTGTAAAAATAAGGTATTGTTGCCAATTTTTTGGTGTTAAGATATTCAACAAGATAACTTTTTTTTTGTTGTGATGACTTTATATAAACATAAACCAACTTTACAACAACAACCTTAAAGCTTTACCGTCCCAAAAGTGGTGCTTTACAGTTATAGACTCACACAGGGGCAAAGAGCACACTCACCAACACTGTAACAAATTTAACGTAAAATTTACACTAACTTACTGGCGATAACTGGCCAGCAAGTTACTGTGAATTATTTTTACAGTAAAGGTTCTTCCATTTACAGTATTTTATGTATTCATTGTAAAATACAAAACAATTAAACAAAACATAAGATAAAAAAGTAAAAATACAGTGGTTTACTTTACTATTTACAGTACTACAGTGGCTATATTGTGGTTTCTTTAATGTAATGCTTTGACTACTATGATTTTAACTGTAATACTAAGACTACTGTGATTTTGTCATGTCGACAAGGTTGTATTGTAAACTTTACAGCATTCTTCTGTAAAAATCATATACAGTAGTGTTACTGTAAAATCTAAAGTAAACAATTGTAGATTTCACAGCCATTATTTACAGTGAACTCACGTTGCTCACCATCACCTTACAGCCAAATAAACTGGAGGTTTATGTTTCTAACAATTAAGCTTAAATGGCTTAACACTAACACAGGACATATAATGTTAAAATCTGTGCTGTTTGGAACTATGCTTTACAACTGAGTAATAAGATTTTATCTGTAGACGTTTTGCATGTATGTGTAGTTTGCTAGCTTACTAATCTGTATCTGATCAGCCCTGTCTTTTTAACTCTTCTTGTAATTTAAATTTTATTGTAAAAGAAACTCAGTTTAACCAAACTTTTTCTTTTGAAGAATTAGGGTGAGCATGTTTGTACTCATGCAATGTGATTTGGCTTTGCTGGTCTGGAAGCTGATTTTTAAGTTGATCTTGTTTTAATGGGATTCATTCAGCTTCATCCAAATTATATTAAAACTAGCCCTCTCTAAAGCAGGTGTGTAGAAGGTTTGGTAGGATCACAAAAAAAATGTAAACTGATGCTTGTCCATAGGAAAACTTGTTGATGTTTGAAGCTAAAGCCATGGTATGGTCTAGTAGTTGGTTTGGCTAAACAGCATGCTGACTATTTAGGTAGAGTAGCTGTCTGGGAACAAAGTCCAGCATTTTGTTTAGGTAGCCTAACAGAAATGTACTCTATTAAAGTCAGCTACTTTGTTGCCAAACTAAGAACTGTTTTCTGTGTCACAGTTTCCTCAATTTTGACTTTATTTTTCTTTATTTTAATTACCACTAACTCCCATGATGCTCTGGATTGACATGTTATCTTTAGGCTTTATGAGATTTGGTGGAATCATAAATTAAATTAAAAATGTAAGGCATGATGCACAATCAGTGATAGGTCATAGTAAGGGAGTACTAGTAATGTATATTTGGCCTTAGTAGACACACAAAATGCATCTTACTGATGGCTAACAGGAGGGCGTCACCCACTCTGGCCAAATCTGCCCTCCCCAGCAGCAGCTCCGTCACCTCCAGATGTTCGTTGGCTACAGCTAGCTGCAATGCATTCTGGCCCATGTAGTCCACAGCGTTGACGTTTAAGTCGGGCACATGGAGTAGCATGCGGCGCACCTCTGGTATGTTGCCGTATTCAGCTGACTCCAGGAAATGCTGTTCGACCTCTGACGGGCTGATTGAGGGAGCAGAGAACATGTAGGCTGGACCACGAAGAGCTTGGCGTCGTTTAACGGCACCGAGAGGAGCCATGAGCTGTCTCTCAGAGCTGCTGTGACTGCAAGACAGTCAGGAGACATAAAATACTATATATTGCCCACATGGTCACTCATATATACACACACACACACACACACACATATATATAATCTTTTGGAAACCACAGTTCCCAGTTTCGCCTCAATTTCACATTCTACAACTAAAATGTCTTCTTTTTAGCATTACTTTAAAAGCATCCCAAGTAATCTGCTGCAAGCTTTTATTTGGTATAGTTTGAAAATATTTAATAATATTTGACGAGGAAATACATACATATCTTATGTATTAAGCTAACAAACTACACATACCTGCACGACATTCATCTTAACTTACATGTAACAACCTGCAACCCAACCCCTGTGACGAACCATGTTTGGATAAAAATCTAAAAATAGAGTGTACAAGTTTAAATGGAAATGTGCGTTCAAGCCTGATTTTGCATCCATGTGCAAAAGCTACAAAAACAGTTCTACTGTGGAGGAAGATCACATCTGGGTCTCCTAATGACATTATGCGGATGGACCATTTACCGTGTTGACTTAAAGAAATCTCCTTTTCCAGGTAACAGAAAGTAAAGTAAGCATAGCACTAGCACCAGTTTACTAAAAATAACAGATTTTTCATATAAATAATTGTCTGATACTGGCTAATTTACTGCGTTCAGATGTCTTATACAGTGAGTGACTCCTTAAACATGCTGTATAAGAGTATCCTTAAAGAATTGGAAGGACTATTATTGGAAATTGTGTAACAACACAAACAAATACAATTTAATTTTGTCCTCCATCAACTTATTTTTAGTTACTATGTATAATACACTAACTGCACACTGGCTCTCTTTAGGCGTTTCATTGCCTAATGCCTCTTTATCAGTTTGTCAGTAGGCATGATAATCAAAGATGTTGTTTAAATAAATATTGTAAAAACCAAAAAATACAAATGCTCTACTATTATTTTAACAAAACCTGGAGATAAAGGTGAACGCAAAAACACACATGCCCATCACATGTACATCCGGCTTAGTAGGGGATGTAAGTAAAAGACTCACCTGAGGTAGCGTCCAGAGCAACAGTTTTCCTCTCCCAAGTCATCGTACATCAGAAGGTTATCACGGCTCCGAGCCCTGGGGCTGTCTGAACAACCTGCAGGTCGGCTGTTGTGTTGAGCTACTGGCGGTCTGTTGTTCATTCTGGAAGTGATTAACAATAGAGGGTTCTGGTTCATATGACGGAATAATCAAGTGTCTGTGGTATGTCTCTCTTTCTGTCTGTCTCCCTCCCCCTTCTGTTTCTCCTTGAGAAAGAATGCACCCTTCTGGGTCCCACTACACTTTTATTTGAACTGCCCGTTGAACTATACAGATGTTAAGGGCAGCTCGGTGTTATGACTGAACACTGAGGGTTGCTGGTGATATTTGTCTGTATTTGTCTTACTGTAGTTGTTTCAGTTAAATCTCCTTCCTGATTTTCTCTGAAATTACTCCATGCATTAGTTTTGAGAATACAGTCTAATTTGCAAAGATTAGGTAGATAAACAAGAACACAATATTCTCAAAATATTCTGTTTTGCCAACAGTAGCTCAGGCTGTAAAATGCTATTTTAAACTGCAGTGTTTATACTACATGTGGAGTTTTGTCTGTGTGTGTGTGTGTGTGTGTGTGTGTGGCGTGTGTGCGTGTGTGCGTGTGCGCGTGTGCGTGTGTGCGTGTGCGTGTGTGTGTGTGTGTGTGCGCACGTTTTGCAGGAGTAACTGCTGGCTGATGAACAGCAGATGAGATTCCTCGGGGTTTAAATTCCCAGTTGGCTTTGCTTCCTGTGTTCTCCCTCTCTCTACTGATCCCCGTCCAGTGTGGGAAACAACTTCCCACCCTGTGCACACATACAAACATGTAAACAAATATATGTGTATGTGTTCTTCTTCATTGTCCTTGGTTAGCTTTTTCACTGATTTCGTCACTTCTCCCTCTCTGTTTTTAATCAGAATTTCACATAAAACATCCCATTACAATGTTTCAACATTGTAGGATCTAATAAAGCAGTCTCTGATGTACGATAGCGGCACTGAAAATTGCCTTTTAAGGCCATGATTGCTGAAGATTAGTCACTTTAGATGTTTCATGGCGCAACAGCGTCACATTTCATGGGGAGGATGGCAGGGTGATAAGGGGGTAACTCTTATCACCCTGACAAATGTCACAAGCGTGAGTTTTTGTTAATACTTCCTCCTCTGAACAGAACAGACCCCAGATCTGGATGTAAACACTGTCAACTCAACATAAACACTCTTATTCGCTTATTTGGGGGCAATGTAATTTTCTGTTGTGTGTGTGTGGTGTGTGTGTGTGTGTGTGGTGTGTGTGTGGTGTGTGGTGTTGTGGGGTGTGGGGTGGTGTGTGTGTGTGTGTGTGTGTGTGTGTGTGTGTGTGTGTGTGTTTGTCTGATTGTCTGAGATTCTGGTGACAACACTGTAGGAGCTCTGGCTCTTTGTGTGGTCCTTTATGTGTATAATTATAGGGTTAATGAACGCACGCACGTACACACACACACACACACACACACAAATAAGCATGCAGACATAAGGAGAAATTGGGAGATCAGGGATTGGATGGGGATTAGCCAAAAATGAGCATCCGGGTCAGTGAGAAAAACTGTGGCAGCAACAGGATGCATGCTTTACATGCTACTTAGTGGTTGAATGTAACCATAGAATATTTACTCAAGTAATGCAGCTAAGTACAGGTTTATGTACTGTACTTGTGTTTTGTTTGAGTATTTACAATTTTGACAGCTGTAGATGCTGGCTACATTACATATTTTTTAGATTTTATGAAGTAGATTTTTTTTTAAACAGCGGATATTTTAACTGGTCAGGTAGTATAAAAAGTATAGGGTTACTACTTTAACGATACCTCCAGTTTTAAGTGTTCCAGTAAGCCATGATAGTGTGGCAGTGAACCAACATGCACAGTTCTACTCATTTATTTACTATAATAATTTACTTTTGTGCTTTTCCTACTGTGACATATAAAATGTCTTCTGTTAAAAAACGTTTTTACCCATCGTAAGAAAAGAAAAGTAAACAAAACATGAAGGAATTTCGCAGCATAACCTATATTGTTTTTGTTTATTTTATGATTGCATGATAGTGACTTCCAACTGTATTAATTTGGTCAAGATCAAGATCAACTTTATTGTCCCCTGGGGGAAATTTGTATTGGGCATCAGTGCTACATAAGGCTGCTGTAAACATCAATAACACATAGACTTTACACTCACATGCAACATGCAATCAACCAACCAACTGTACAGTTTAACTAATATTGAACAAACAACTACACACATTCTTAAATATCAGTCTTAAACTTTATTGTCCATACTAATGTGTCTATCCAGGTGACGTGACATGATTTCACAATGCGCTGTCCCACTCCTCCAACAACAACAATTTGGGACAAAAGAAAACAAGCAAACAAAAATGATAATAAGAATAAATACATTTACTTGTGAATCCATCATTCATAAAGTTTGAAAGTACATTAATTGAATGCATCATAGATGAGGTTATTAAAGAATAAAACGTGTAACGTCTTTATGAATTACTCAAGTAACAATATTTTTTTTTGGCACTGCTTACATTTTTTCACAGTTTGTGTTTCTCCATCAGAATACCACTTCAAGTACCATGGACAAAGAAACAGAGGACATGGAAGAGTATACCCACATCCTCGTCTCTGAGGTCATCGAACAGGCTGCTGGGAACCTCGACGAGCTTATGCAGTCAATCTGCCACTGGCATGCAGGGGAACACATCACATCTGAGGATGACAAAAACGAATCCTCTGCTGATTGTCTCACCCAACAGATGGTGCAGCAACACCTGGATAGGTTTTTTACTAAGCGGCGGGTGTTTAGTGAACATTGTGAGGACATTCTAGAGGACAAAGTCGTCACATGCCCCAGCACATCTCCAACCATGTCCAAAGAAAAAATAATGATAAACTCCTCTTCTTGGACATTATGTCAAAGCTGTCCGTATCCAGAGAGCCTTGCAAATAAGGAAAATGCGGACAAAATACTCATCTCTCAAGTGATTGACGATCATCATCAGCAGTCCATTGAGGCACAGAAGAAACTTCATACCATTCAGTCTGCAAGCGAAATCGAGAATCCAGCTGGCAAGTCACTTGTCAAAAAGTTAAAGTCAGCTTGGAAAAGATGTTGTGGCAAGAGGAAGAGCAAGAAAGTCAATCAGGTTTCAGCGCTACATGTTCACCAGGCCAGCCGGGACAGTGCAGTTTCTTCCAAACAAGACCTGGGATCCACCTGTTTGGAGCTGGTTGAGAAACAAGAGGACTCTATAGAGATGGAGATGAAGAATCTCCCATCTCCAGCCTCCAGCAGCTCATTTCCATCACCTAATCAGGTAGATGATGACGCTCAGCCAGAGAGCCTGTTACCGCCAGCTGCCATATATCAAAAGACAGAGCAGCCAAAAAGACTTTGGAAGGAGCTATTGCAACTATGAAATCCATTCTCACAGGACGAGGCACTGCAGTCAAGAGAAGGATTCAGAGAAAGAGCAGTTTAGATCTTGACGTTAAAGTGGTCTCCACCAAGAAAAAAGAGCCACGAGGGAAGAGGTTTTTCAGTGGAAGGCAGAGAAAAGTCCGGTCGGTTGCGATGGAAGATTTGAACGGAGCTGCCAGGTCAGCCAGTGCTGACTTGACATCTATCCATGCTCCAGAGAAACAACAGCCTTCTTGGTTTCTTTGAGAGTCCTCCACATCCTCTCCCAGTCCTTCCCTGAATACAGACCTGTGGTCCACTTTGCTAGAGTTGGTAGACTACATGGAGATTGAGGACATGGCACCAGAAGACACATTGACATCTCTGTCTGTTCAATTTCTCGAGGATCCACCTTTGTCCAAAGCTGTTACCGATGGGCTCCAAGACAAGAAGAGTGCTTCTTCTCAGTCTCCGTCCGATGATTCTGGTGACAAGGAAACCTTCATTCAAAGCTCTGCCAGCTGGATCTCTGAGACAGGATCAATCATCAGCCTTTCCACCATGTCAGTGGAGAGCAGCAGGGCGACTGTATTTGATTTCTGTTCAAGCACAACCTCATCCATGTTCGAAGTAGCGAACATGATTGAAACGAACAAGTAATTGAGGCCATTACTGTCCCACTGTCAAGGAAAACCAAGGCTAAGGAAAGAAACGCCTTCTGCTGCTTTTTCTGCAACATATTCTCAAAGGTAAGGATGCATTTACATGGACATTTATAATTAGTGCGACCCCATCAAAAGAAAGAATAGATTTGACCAGATCCAATGAGATAAGATGTCAGATGTCACATAGAATTGATCAGCTTAGACACTATGAAGGCTTCATGATAAACTGTCAAAAGCAGCTGAACTTCTTGTTTGTTCTTGAAGGTGTTTCATCCCTTGTCTAAGGCCTCAATTCTTCATTTTCTTATATTACTTATCTAAAAGCATAATCCTTGTGCTTCAAAGTTTGTTCTTCCATGTGCCTCTCTGCTTTGTGAATTTTATTAAGCTTGTTCCAAACCAAACAAGTCTAGTTGTCTTTTACCTAGAGACATCCCTTCACTGTCATATTTTTGTTGAACTGTAGCCTTTTTTTTGCTGTTGTGTTGATGTGTTGTTTCTTTACCACGTAAAAAATAAAAGAAAAAGAAGACAAAGGAGGAGGAGGAGGAGGAGGAGGAGGAGGAGGAGAAGATAAAGACATCTTTGTGTATGCAGCTCTTTTGCTGCCCACTCCCTTTTAAATAAACATTAAAGGTTTTACCTTTAGATAGACATACTGCAGATCGTGTTGTTTAGTGATATTCTCTTTATGCTGTATGGAAACTTAAATATTGATGGTACAACTGGTTTGGTAAACACCTGAGGAACATGAACTTTTCCTGTATTAGTCTGATATCACACTAGAGTTCATTGGGGCTGAAGTGTTCATTACAGCCACAATATGTCCAATGTTTACCTGGAGAGAAGGTAATGCTTGATGAATGAGGGTTGTGACGGTTGGAGCACTTTAAAACTTGAATGGACACAACACTCTCATGGTTGAATCATCAGTACAAAAGATGAACAACTTTGTTAGAAAATATCTGGTTCTTTGATAGATAAATAAATAAATATCTGTTGAATCCAATCCAACCTGTGGACATGACAACTGAAGCAGAGAAGTCAAATGTGATGTACTTTTACTAAGAAAATGCCTTACATCAACAAATCATTTGTTAAGAGAAATTCACAGCACCGCCTACTGGAAATGGTCAGTACTTCAGGAGGGTCAGTTTCACCTGCTGCTGCCAGTCACCTTGTAACAAAGACTTCTAGTACAGACTGCTGATGCATTCAGAGTTTCTACTTATCATACGTACCCTCAATGATTTGTTAACATGAAAAAGGGGTGTGCCTACACTAAGCTGGGGTTTCTCCTGCTTTGATCAAAGTGATGGCCTCTAATGCAGACTTAGGTTTAGGCATCAAACAAATCACTCCCTCAGGGTTTTCAAATCTCAAGATTGGTTTGTGAAAGAGTTAGCCTCATAAGGTTCAAACTTCTACTGAGTGCTGGTTGCCAGCTATGGCTGCAATATGGAATTAACTTCTAACCTCCAGGTATATCCTCATTCTTGGAATAGTCACAATTACATAAACACATATATACATTTTTTGGTACCACTTTCTAATGAACCACACTTTTTAGGGTTTGTAAGCTGTTACTTGTTGTTTTATTAAGGGGTCACCTGGGGACCTGTGACTTATGAAGCATAACTTGGCAACCCAAAAGTTGCTCTTATTAATACCTGATCAATAATTCATTAGTAAATTATTTATTAACCATTATTAAAGCCATTAGTTACAACTTACCAACATTTGTTAAAGGGTGCCTTAAAAGAAAAATGTACTCATTTGTATTGTTTGCCTTGTTTTTCCTCAACTCCTTCAAGAAGAAAACAGAACCTTTTGGGGTACATGCATTAAATATAAAAAGTATTTATTATAAGAATTTACAATTATATTCTAACTAACTGTGTTGGATAGATGGTTAATTGATTCAGTGTACATTGTTTTCTACTTTTCTGATTACGTTGGTGTTGTTGCGTTGTTTGCATTATAATTCCAGGTATGTTTATTTTCGAAAGTGAACGTAAAATATTTTCAGAACAGTTAATTGGTTACTATGAGGTGAAAGAATGAACGTGAGACGTCTTTTCATCCTTCATCCTGTTTTATTAAAACTTCAGGTTGTACAAAGATGCAGTGCAACTTTTACAATATGTGCTTTCTTCCCCTGTCCCTTTGCTTCTCTTCCTTAACCTCCTCCTCTCTGTCAATTATTGGTCGCAATCCTCCTGACCTTCATCGTGACAGATTTGATGATGTGAGGGACTCCATTCTGTCTCCAAGTGTCCCACAGGATGTGTGTCCTCAGTCCCTGGTTCTGCTCTTCATCTTTGGGACAGCCGTTAAGGTTTGCCAGGCCGCACTGGTTGAACCACCATCCTGTCTGGTTGTGCTGAGTGCTGCAGCTCTCCACTGTGCGGTTGTCGATGGAGCAGGAAGGATTACAGCCGTCGTTGTCCACATCTGAGGCGCTGAAGGGAGCCGTGTCCTGGTTCTGATCCTGGTCATAGCCGCGGAATGCATCGCCTGTACAAAAACACACACACAGAAATGCACACCGGCATACAGATGTGCACGTGTGGAATGTAAACATATGCACAGTGCATGGATCATTATTTTGAGTTTGTGGAAAGAAACAGCAATGTTTGTCGCTTACTTTTTGTAATTTTTAAGTCTCACCTGCGCTGCCTGCATATCTGCCCAGGTGTATACTGAAGAACTCTGTTTCATTGTCCAGTTGGAAATCATCATATGATGCATAAGTGGTGACGTCATCGTGGGATACCAAAGCGATGTGAAGTTGGAACCGAGTATCTTTCTGGTTTACAATATGAAATACCTTCCTCAAACCCAACCAGTGTTCTCCTACACACACACACACACACACACACACACACACACACACACACATACATACATATACACACACACACACACACACACACACACACACACACACACACACACACACATAAAAAAGAGACAATGTGCAGTCATCACTTGCAACATTTGCAGTGTTTGTTCAAAGTAAGACAGCTGTACATTGCTTCTTAAAATGTTTACATTTTAAATGAAAATTCCCTACATTGTTTTTTTGTAACAAGATATATAACAAGCTGGATACTTCATGGTTGAAAAATAAACTTGTTGAAATACTGTGCATGAAACAAACATTCTATAATTTAACGTATAATTTATATAATTTAACATTATAGTAGAAGTTGAGCCATGTTACTGGCATTGTAAAACTTTCTGAGGAGTTGGTCTTAACATGCAGCAAGTTTATGAAAAGTAAAACAATCAAGCACAATATATAACCATAATGAAATAACCAATCAAAGCACTGTGCCAATGGAAAAGTTTACGTTATAGCAAACAGTTTGGGGAAGGCTCATGACAATGCCCCTGTACACAAAACCAGGTCTATAAAGACACAGGTTTCCCAGTTTGGTGTGCAAGAATTTGACTGGCTTGCACAGAGGTCTGACCTCAACTACTGCATATGTAAAATCTTTGAACTGTCTGGAACACCAACTCTGAGCCGGAGCTTAACACCCAACCTTACTGACGCTCTTCTGGATGAATGGGAACTAATCTCTTCTGTAAGGTTCCAAAATCTTGTTGAAAGTCTTTTAGAAGAAGACTGCTCAACAATCACAATCGGGTAAAATTTTTAGCCATGTAGTGTGTGTGTTAATGTGCATCTTAAAAACAGTCAGCTTGGTCGAAATTGTTAACTGATGTTCTTGAGCAGTCAGCAAGCACACCGGGTATACATTAGCTGGTAGCCCTTCAGCCTCCTCTTTATTTTGGTATTAAAGCTTAACAGAAAACATGCTTCTATCAGTTTCTAAAGTAATTTCATACAACCTGCAAGGTTTCCAAAGCCATCAACGTAAGCAGCCCAGGGTCGTTTGAAGTCAGTTAGTCCATCAGTCCTCCGTTGCATCACCGTCCATCCGCCTCCCATGTAATCCATTTCACAGAAAACCTGCAGCACATGTTGTTTTTAGAGTGGTGAGTGACGACTGAGTGACAGATGGTGAATGACTTACAGTATTAGTATTAGTGTACATCTACCTCAAATGAAGAGTCTGTATTCTCTGGGTGGACAATGTAAATACCACTGGGGATCTTGGGGACGACTGACAAAAGATTGTCCTTAATATCGCTGCAGTCTTGTCCTAATCAAAGCAAACACACTCTCTTCTGTCATCACAAAGAAAACTATTGTTCACTGAAGATGCATACCTAAGGATGTATTCTGTATTTCTGTAACACATTTTACATTATTGACCAGTGAAAACCACGTATTTGGTGATTTAATCATTCATATATACTGAAAGCTGAAATGTTACTTTATTTGTTGACAATTTTCTCCTACTTCTATAAGGCCAGTAAACCCTTTAAAAATTGACCGAATTATCTTAATAACAACTTGTCAAGTTGTCATGAAAAACCTTTTTACACATCAAGATCAGTGTTCTCATCATGAGGATGTGTTACAAAACTGGAGGTGTGGAATTTGAAAGACCTGGCCGTTTACCGAGCAGGAAGGGTTTAATAAAGCGATACTATTGATTGCATTATGGGACTTGTATATTATGACATCGCACATGTTTGTGTGAGTTACCATGGGACTGCACAGGTTTGATGGAGTACATCTCCGTGTTGCTTCTCTGAACTTCGGAGCTGAGTGTCTGCACTTTGGTCATCAGCTCTGTGACCTGGAAATGTGACACTACTGTACATGCAGCCAGCCAATCAAAAGCTTAGAAACTTTAAGAGAGAGAGAGAAAGAAGATGCTACTTTACTTGACTGCTAAGGATGTCCAGAGCTCTCTGCTGCTCCTCCATCACGTCCCGAATCAGCTTTCGGGTGTTGCGTCCAAATGTCAACAGAGACTGCTGTAACTGGCCTGTGTACACACACACACACACACACACACACACACACACACACACACACACACACACATATTCTGAACAACAGATATTGATGATAGATTTAACAATAACACAAGGAAAGAGAAAGACATTTTACCACAGATTGAATGTTTCTCATCTCGTAGCAGCTTGACTGTAATATCACACGGGATGGAGCATGTGTCCCGACTTTTGGCCGCTCCGAGAAGTTTCTGGCCTTTGACAGAAGCATCAGAAAAGTCCTCATTGACTGTTTCTGATTGGTTTAAATCACTGCTGCTTCCTGTGTCCTGGTAATCAATAGAGAACTACAGTGAGAGTTTAATCCACAGGTGTAAATCTGCAGTTTTATCATGTAATTTGTAAACTAGCCTGAGGATAGACACAAAGTCTTCAAGTGGATACATGAGGGCCTACTGTAATGGGAAAAGTACTTTTTAGCATGATTTCACATGTCCTATAATATAAATGTGTTGATTAGTCATTTAATTATTCACAATGCTTTTCAAGGTGTATGACTTTTGAATATCTCTTTGTGTGTCCTCCCTAAAGGAGAAGACGACTGTTTGTCTTTGCACAAAGTCTGACAGAAACAGTTGTCCAGAGCTGTGTTTATCATAGCAGGTCGAGACCATAGCCAAAGAGACAAGATGTGTTTTTTTTCAGCTAAGATAGAATGACCGGTAAATAAACTTGACACACAAAGGGCAGATTCAGAAAGACGGAAAAGCTCCAACTTGTCTGCCTGGGAAGATTAATTGTTATACTGAGATTAGGTTTTCCAAACAAGGTCTTTTTTCTTCTGGGGGCCCGGGATATAAGGCAGGATACTGTTGTAATGTTGCAAGACGTTTGTCACTCTGTAGCTGATGTGTGCATTGTGAAAACCGTTCTTGTCACTTAATTGTTCTCTGCAGAAAACAGTTAAACCTTATTATTACCAGTTTGCAGCCTGTCTTTATTTTGTTTCAAGAAAGTCTCACTTCCAACAAATTCCTCTCTCGCTGTACAAGAAACTTCCACGACACTACTTGCTGGTGCTACTTGGAGCCATGCTTCCCACTGAGCCACTGTGCCTTCACAGGAAACAGTCATAGTACGGTATGTCAAAAAAAGACATTAAAAAGTCATAGTATGGTATGTTGAAAAAAGTGATAATAAAAGGGCCATGTCAGTAAAAGTGTAATAAGGAGAAAGGCAGATGCTGTGGACAATAGTATTCTTAATTTGAAGATTATAGAACGTATTCAGAATTTTATTATAAGGTTTTCTTTTGGAGACAGCTCCATGTTCAAAGTCTCTGCTGAGCTTGCACATACCTTCATTGTGTGATAAGGAGAAAGATTGTGCCTTGATCATCATGATCGGCAGAGCAGATTCACAGTATGAAGAAAGGACAAACAGACAAAAATTGAGGAGACAGAGACAGTAAATGAGGACAAAGGTCCCATTTGATTTTGCTAAGGTCCCCTAAAGGAGGCTTCTCCTGAGACACCAAGGGTTGCCATTTTTCCAGATCAGAGCGATAGCCCCTCCAAACGTCTGTGCCCGTCTCTGGTCCAAGTATACTATGTCAAAAAAAGTGAAAAAGTCCAAGTATAATATGTTAAAAATTGTCATAGTATAGTATGTCAAAAACGTGATGAAAAGGTCATAGTATAGTATGTCGAAAAAAGGGAAAAAGTCAAAGTATAATATGTTAAAAATTGTCCTAGTATAGTAAGTCGAAAACGTGATGAAAAGGTCATAGTATAGTATGTCAAAAATAGCCATGGTATAGCATGTCAAAAAAGTCAAAGTATAGTATGTTAAAGAAGTCTGCTAGCCACCATCAAACCAAATAACTTGTGTTGAAAACAGTCATAGAATAGTATGAGGAAAAAAGTGATAAAAACTAATAGTATCGTATGTCCAAAAAGTGATTAAAAAGTATGTTGAAAAAAAAAAAAAAAAAGTCAAAGTATAGTATGTTGAAAAAAGTCATTGTATAGTATGTCAAAAAAGTCCTAGTATAGTATGTCAATAGAGGTTTACTCCTCAACGCAGCGACCCTGGTTTTGACTATAACTCACGGCCCTTTGCTGCATGTCATTCCCCCTCTCTCTCCACTTTCATTTTTCAGCTGTCCTGTCAAAAAAGGTCTAAAATGCCCAAGAAATACTCTCTAATAAAAAAGGAAATAGTAACTAAAACTTAATGGTATAGTACGTCGAAAGAAGTAATAATATAGTATGTCAAAAATACTGGTACTCATAGTATAGTTATTCTAAAAAAGTGATAAAAAATGTCATAATGTAGTATGTTGAAAACAGTGATTCAAAAGTCATGGTATAGTATGTTGAAACAGTCAATCAGTATGCCAGAGAAAGTCTGGAAGAACATGCAAATTAATAAAAGAGTGATGGCAAATTTTGTAGAAAAAAAAAAGCCATGGTATAGTATGACGATATAAATCCTTGTATAGCGTGTCAAAAAAAAATAAAAAGCGGCTGTGGCTCAGTGGTAGAACACTTGCCTGCCAATTGGAAGGCTGATGGTTCAATACCAAGTTGAAGTGACATGGAACCCTGCGTTGCTTAAATGCGGTGCCATCGAAGCGTAAATGTGTATGAATGTTTATCTGCAGGCAGTACGGCAGCCTTGGCCACAGTGAATACTAGGAGCGCTTTGAGACCTTGTTAAGACTAGAAAGGCGGAATATGAATACAGTCCTTTTACATTTGTAGTATATCGAAAAAGTTATAGTATATTAAAAAAAATGTTTTAAAAATGTCATAGTATAATTTGTGGAAAACTCATAGTATGTTAAAAGTCATAGTATTGTATTTTGAAAAAAAGTGATTAAAAAGGTCGTAGTATAGTGTGTTGAAAAAAGGCATTGTATACCATGTCGAAAAAAGTCAAAGTATAGTATGTGAAAAATGTCATAGTATCATATTTCCAAAAAGTGATAAAAAGTCATAGTATACAATGTTGAAAAAAGTGATGAAAAAGTAGTAATATAGTATGTTGAAAGAAGTCATGGTATAGTATGTCGCAAAAAGTGATAAAAAAAAGTCACAGTATAGAATGTCGGGAAAAAAGTGATAAAAAAGTCAAAGAATAGTATGTTGAAAAAGTCATAGTATAATATGTTGAAAAAAGTGATAAAAAATTCGTAGAATAGTATTTTCAAAGAAATCATAGTATAGTATTTCGAAAAAAAAGTGATAAAAAGGTTGTAGTACAGTATGTTGAAAAAAGTTATAGTATAATATGTCAAAAAAGTCATAGTATCATATTTCCAAAAAGTGATAAAAAGTCATAGTATACTATGTCGAAAAAGTGATAAAAAGTAGTAATATAGTATGTTGAAAGAAGTCATGGTATAGTTTGTCGCAAAAAG
>NC_045745.1:24299902-24300710 GCF_008692095.1 Etheostoma spectabile | reverse complement strand
TCACACCATGGAATGTTGGAAAAAAGTGATTAAAAGTCGTAGTGTATTGAAAACTGCATTTATCTCTTCAAAACAGCTGTTTGGGAAAGAGACTTTCTTGTAAAGACCTTGAAACTAATTCCAGCCTTTAAGAGTTGAATGCTCAACCTTCTGTATCCCAAACATTCACTCATAACACTAAGCTATCTCACCTGACCTAGTAATCCTGTACATGTTTTTGTCATATCGACATTTTACTTAGTGTATTTGACCCAAAACTTATTGAAAAATATAAGATTTGAACACTCAGCCTTCTGTTTCCCAATCATACACTTATCACCCTAAGTTATCTAATACAAAAAACCTTTGTTTTCATAAATAAGTCACAGTATAGTATGTTAAAAAAGTGATAAAGTCATAGTATAATTTGAAAAAAGTGATAAAAAAAGGTTGTAGAATAGTCATAATAAATTAGTATGTTGTGAAAAGTGATGAAAGAGTATATAAAAGTGAATAAAAATTAATAGTATAGTATATTGAAAAAAGTGCTAAAAAAGTCATAGAATAGTATGTCGAGATAAGTGGTAAAAACGTCATAGTATAGTATGTTGAGAAAAGCCAGAGTACAGATATTATGTTGAAAAATAGTGATACAAAAGTCATTGTAAAAAAAGTAGTAAAAAAAAAAACGTTTATACAGTACTTTTATTTTTTAAGCAAATGCTTGGGCCTGTAAAAAGGTTTTGTTCTTTGGTTTCAATGTATTATGGAGTATATCATCGTGTAATAATTGTAAAACAAATTAAGGTTACTACTTCACGGATTTCGC
>NC_045745.1:24259817-24299892 GCF_008692095.1 Etheostoma spectabile | reverse complement strand
TTCTTTTTGGAACGTAACCCCCGTGAGAAAACGAGGGTTCACTGTGTCGAAAAAAGTGCTAAAAAAGTCATGGTATTTTATGATCCAAAAAGCAATGAAAATGTCATGATAATGTATGTCGAAAAAAGATGTCGAAAAAAACGACATGGAAACGGTCAACCCAGACTGGGAATTTCACCTGGGTTAAAGACTGCAGAGACATTTTCCCCCTCCAAAATGAAACGGGAGAGAGAGGGGGAAGACATTAAAGCAACTCTAGAGAACTTTTCCCGCTTTGGTCCCTCTACAGGTTGGAAGCAGAATTGTCCTTGTCCCATTATGTCATTACGTCATTCAAACTACAGATCCACTACACAATCTGGCAAACTTGCATTGTGCGGTAAAAGCCGGTAGAGAGCATTAAAGCGAATGCAGAAGTGCAATTTAGTATTGTATGTTGAAAAAAAAAGTAAATAAAAGGAATCATCTGGATTGGGAATTAAAGCAGTGTCTGAATCTACAATGACTTTTTCAGCTTCAGAAAGGGGAGAGAGACGGGAAAGACATGTAAAAAAGTAATAAAGATGTCATGGAATAGTACGTTGAAAAGGCTGATTGGAGTTTAGCCCTGGACCTCTGCAATGAGAACTGAAGCTTGATATGTGGGCATGCAATCTACCAACTAATTTTGATTTGAATGTACTTTTTAATAGTCCCACAAGGGGAAATTACAATTTACACAATTTACTTGAACCAGCAACCCTCTGGTTCCAAACGCAACTCCCTAAAAAGTTTTTTAAAAGTTTTTTAAAAAGTTTACGTCTTCATCCTAAACTAAGACATGATGTTGAGAATGCCTTTTTTCCTTGTGAGGCGTTTCAATAAGAGTTCAGGAGCAGCCATTGAAACAGAAACAGAAAAACTCAAGTCAATTTCAACTTGCAAATTTTCAACTAAAGGATTCCCAACAACAATGTCCGACAACTTGTGAATTTATGAACAATAACATTTACAACGATTTTAACTTGTGGAATTTGGAACAATAATGTTAACTAGCTAATCTCCAACATCAAATTCACCTTGCTAATTTTCAAATTTCCATGAAAACATTTTTTTTTTGTTTATTGAAATTATTAAGGTATTTAAAAGAGTAAAAGCCCTTGCCATATGCAAAAGAACATCACAGGTAACTACTTTGTGTCATAGGACCTTTAACACAGAAAGAGAGATGATTAAAATTAATGATTTTTTTTCCAGAGAAACCATCACACAGGTTGTTTAATCAGCAATTAGGACCTATATTAAAGTCTATAGGGGTGGCCCCCTCTAGTGGCAGAGTATTTATAGAGGCGCAAAGCAGGAAGTAAGGTGACCAACTGGCTGTTGTGTTGTTGCGTTTTTTGAAGTGAAAAATACACTATACTATATAAGTAACTTAATTCTGACTCTAATTATTCTATTTAGGTGAGGCCATACCACAACACTTCAGACCAGAGAGTGAGGGATGCGGAGCATCACGCAACAAATCAGACAGGTTTATAATGATGGTGGTGAGTGTTAGATAGTTACTTTATAAGGTCCATGTCAGTATGTGATCAGGAGAAAGACAGATGAAGATTATAGGACTTATTCAGATGTTATGACATTTCTTTTGTCTTGATAGTATAGTATGTCACAGCAAGTCTGGGAGAACATAAGAAAGGGCCAGCCCAGGCTGGGAATGGAACCTGGTTCAGAAACTGCAGTGCCTACTTGCTGGTGGTAGTTGAAGCGAAATAAAGTATGTCACGGTGTAGTATGTTGAAAAGGCATTGAAAGGTCATAGTGTGGTAGTTTCAAAAAAAATCAAAGTACAGTATATCAACAGAAAGTGATTTAAAAAGTCATAGCATAGTATGTCAAAATATAATCAAAGTATGACGAAATAAAATCATAAAAAGTCAAAGTATGGTACATGCAAAAAAGTGATGAAATAGTAATAGTAGGCTTATATTTTGTCTAAAAAGGGGGAAAGTGATAGTAGCCTATAGTATGTTGGAAAAAGTGATTTCAAAAAGTCATATTATAGTATTTCAAAATAGTAATGGTATGTCAAAAAAAATGGTAGTATAGTATGTTAAAGCAACACCATGTAACTTTTCCCGCTTACGTGCTAAAACGATGTTGGAAACATTATTTTAAGTTACAAAAAGTTCTCAGGTGTTGCTTTAAAAAAATTGCTGCAGATCCAGAGTTGAACTCTGGACCTATCATCAACGAATGAACCTTGGCTGTGGGCACGTGCTTTACCAACTGAGCAAGGTTACCAATGTCGAAAAAATCAATAGTATGGTATGTCGAAAAAATGGATTAAAAAAAGTCGTAGTATAGTATGTTGAAGAAAGTGATAACAAAGTCATAGTATTGTATGTTGAAAAAGACGTCATGAGTTGTTCATCAAGTCATGATCAATGAAACGGTTTTGGAAACATTATTTCAACGTCCAAAAGTCAGAACATGCAACTCCGTTGACTTACAATGGAAAAAGAAAAAAACTTAAAATTTAAAAAATAATAAGTGGTGGTGAAAAGTTGAATATGAGCACAAATGTCCTTAAAGAGTTGAACATTTTTTCTAGCTGAACATATGCAGAAGTGTCAGGCGACCAAAAGTACGGAAGAATCGGATGACAATACTGTTAATGCTGCTTCAATTAAGTCCTGAAAGTTTAATTTAAAAAAAGACAAAAAACACCTGCGAGTTATATATTCTAAAATCAACATTTTCATAATCCAAGTCAATCAACTATTCTTTCTTGCTTTAAGATGCAGGCACTCAGAACAAGATTTTAGGACTTATTGACAATAATGTCTTTATAAAAGGTTTTTTTGCACACACATACACATACAAACACTATTTTGATGGCTGCTCTAATGTCAAAATAACTAATAAAAGAAAGAAAATTCAAGATTCATGATCTATGATGCCTAACTTTAAACTCTTTGATCTCCTTGATTGCATTAGCATTCATTGCAATATATGGTCAACCAATAATACAATCATACCTGATGACTGACTAAAGTTGAAAACATTTTTGACAAGCATATCATACATACTGTGGAGGAAAGCAGATGAGGCCCAAGCAGCAGCATGAGGACAGTTGTTGTCCACATCATGTGTGTCTTCTGACTGTGATTATTTCCTGAACTCCGTCACAAGCAGCGACTCCTTCATTTATGCTTTACTTTTCCACTGAGTCTGCTCTTTTCCCTCACGTGTCCATCTTTCTACCAAGTCTTGTCTGCATTCGCTCCAGTTGTCAAACTTCTCCCTGCTTCCTCTCTGACTACCTCCCTCTCTCCACCTCCACCTCCATCAGTCACTCCCACTTTCTTGTAAATTCCCATGACAACATCCCCTGTAAGAGCAGGTAACATTTTTAAATGGGTTGGTGATAAAAGTCTGGATATGTTTTTAACAAGTAGCAGAATGTGCTGATTCCAGATTTGTGGTAACGAGTGATTACCTTCCCCCTCAGTGTGTCTATTACCAGGGATTGCAGGTTATATCCTGCCACTAGCATGAGAAACAGATGTGGGGAAAGGGAAATGGGCAGCTTGTTTTAATGTAGGAACCCTTTCTCTCTCCCTGTTTCTTTGCATAGGAGCTGGAGGTAGGTTGCAGTGAAGGAAGGGTGTAAGCCCCTTGTGATCATATTTCCCCCTTCTCTCTGTCTCTCTCTCTCTCTCTCTCTCTCTCTCTAACCACTGACTCATACATCTAAACACAGCCTCCCAGAGGACCAGACCAATTGCTTCTGTTAACTGGGCAGTTATGAAGTAATGCATGAAAGTGAAAAGCGCAACATTAGATTCCAGTCAGGAGCCAGCTGGATCCGGCTGGCCAGCCTGCCGCTTCCTTGAAAAACTTTGCAGTGATAGCCAAAGAAAAGCTTTGCTGTTGTTCTGAACCTGTGTGAGTTTACAGCCATGGTCAGTGAGAGGAATGTGAAAAGTCTGGTGCCGCAGCCTCGGGGCCCCCACATCTGTCATATGTTACATGCTCCTGTAAAGCGGTGTATGCATGTGAATGACACATAATATCAGACGACTGTGTGGCCTCTCTTTATCATAGACTCTTTATGTGTCCTTGTAAACGTATGATAGGCCTGCATTCAAATATTTTATATATTATACATATATTATGGTTGAAAGAAATTATATCTTGGGAAATGTACTTGTTTATTTTCTTTTGAGATGACTGATACAACTCTAATGTCCATAGGCTTAATATAAACCTAGACTAGACTAGGAGCAGGGGGAAACAGCTGGCCGGGCAATGTCCTAAGCTAAGCAAATCTGCCTTCCATCACCCCTAAAGCTCACTAATTATTAGTTATATCTTGTTTGTGTAATCAGTTCAAATAAATCAAAAGGGTCTGTTTTGGCCTGGTAATAAAATCTGATCTGAGTGAACACAAGTGGACAGCTCTGAGTATGTGTGTTTTCACCTGGCAGTGGAATGGGTCTCCAAATGCGCGACTTGTGATTGGATCTCTTTTCCCCACTCTATATGTAAATAACTATGTACATCATTTGTATTGATTTTGACATTACTCTTCAAAACTCTCCAGAGTTCAGTCCCAAGCTTCTGAATTAATACTTGAGTAGTAGGAGGATTTTGTTTTTAGAAAAACAACAAAAGAAATCCAGCAGAGATATTAATCGCAAGACCGGAGGAACAGTTACATCTCCTCCACAACATCTGCTTTTCCTCCACTGCGGTAAAACTGCAGCTGCATTGTTTTTGTGAATCATTTTGAAAGTAATGAAAAACTAAATGTGTTGCAGGTTAAGGCATGACAGTGCCATCTGCTGCGCTTTAGTTTGTATTACATTAGAAATATTCTCATGTTGACCTTTTGGTTGTTGCCCATGGTGCATCTGAATTCTCCACACACAGACACAACTGATAACTTTGGTACAAATTATATGAGAGTCCAGGGATGGTTGTAACAATGGGATGGTTGTATTAGCACCACTTTCACTAACAATAATAAGAATAACAACTTTTTTTATCTAGCGTCTTACATGAAACCCAAGGACACTTTGCAGAATTACAATGGCTATATTAATGGAGTTGTAGCCTGTGGTAAACAAGTGGTGTTCCAGGAGTTGTTTATGAAAATGTCCAGGGTTGTAGCATTTTGAATGTCTGCAGGGAGGGTGTTCCAGAGGGATTGGGCTGCAACACTAAAGGCTCTGTCTATAAAGGTATAGAGTCGGGTGTGGGGAATGGAGAGCAGGCCAGCGTCTAAGGACCGCAGGTTTTGGGGTGGGGTGTTTGGATGGAGGAGGTTGGAGAGGTACAGTGGGGCCAGGGCACGGAGGGATTTGTAGGTGAGAAGGATTGTACAGAAGGAGGATTTTATATTTGATGCGGGACTAACTTGGGAGCCAGTGAAGGTGGATGAGGATTGGGGTGATGTGCTGCTAAGAGGGGAGGAGCTTAGAGTCAGGAGACCTTGCATGTGAAATTTCCTCGCTGTGTAAAGAGGTGTGCAGATTTTCACAGCCAAAACACTGATTTTCTGAAATTAATTTTTGGGACTAAGTCTGTATTTTGATTAGCACTGATACTGTTGATGTTAGAATTATGTAACTTGTACTGAATTAGAGAGCAGTCTTTTAAGTAAAATGTGAGGTATTTAATCTATGCTAATTTCCATGTTCTACAAGAAAGTTCTTCTAAAGTTTAGAAAGTATTAGCAACAGTTTATTATTGTGGATTACAGTCATTCTTAAGGTGATTTAAAAGTCAGTGGGGAATTCTTTCTTTAGTTTGCGAACCACTTGGCATAGTTATGGTGTGTTCTCATTGCAGTTTTACTTTTTCATCCTTATTAGTAAGTATGTAAGTACACTTTATTTATATAGCACCTTTCACAGACAAGAAGGGTCACAAAATGCTGTACAGTAAAAACAAATAAAACAGCAACACATAAAATACTAAGCCATATTGCTAGTTAAAAGCTTGTCTAAAAAGACGTGTCTTGAGGTGTTTTTTAAAAGTTTCCACAGAATCCAACGCTCTCAAGGCTAAAAGGAGTGAGTTCCAGAGCCTTGGAGCCACCACAGAAAAAGCTCGATCACCTCTGGTTTTAAAACGTGTTCTGGGGACAGTTAGAAGGTCTTGGTCTGAAGAGCTCAGAGAACGACCAGGAGTGTGGGCATGTAATAGATCCTGTATGTAAGTGGGAGCTTGATCGTGCAAGGCTCTATAAGTGGTGATTAAAATTTTAAAATGCACTCTAAAACCTACTGGAAGCCAACGAAGAGCCTTAAGCACTGGAGTAATGTGTGATCTCCTGCTGATTTTAGACAAAAGTCTTGCTATTGTTATTACTCCAGATTGTGTTACAACTTACCCTGGTGGGAAAGGTTATAACAATGGAACTCCCTATTTGTCTTCAATATAGTACAGTAATTCTGCAATGTTGAGAACATTGCTATTTGGGGTACTCTGTGTCAAAATTAGAGCTTGAACACAAAAGTTCGGGGAAGTTATAGGTGCTGAGAAAAAAAGTGTTACAACCATCCTCAGTCTCCTCTACATATTGTCACATTGAGGACGACTGGACATTAAAAACATGCCTGTTTAACGAATCAGTCCTCAGTACATTTATTTAGCTATAGTCTGTTCTATATTGGTGTATTAAAACAACCTGCAAAAAGCACTGCTTGTAGTGAGGTTAGTCCAATTGTCAAATGCATTTTTTAAAGAATAAAACAAATGTCTTGAATAAAAATGAGAGCAGAGACTCAAAATTACAGTTTTAATCTTATACAATAAATCTGGTAAATAAAGAGGAGATAAATAGCCACAGATTCCCACTAATACAAAGATACCAATAATTAAAGGCTATTTTCCCTTTATAAATGATACATTTCACCAATAATTTAGAGTAATAAATGACTCAGTTATTCACAATTCATTTTAGTTCATCTCTTTATCCATTGAGTAAAATGTGGCCTAGTGTATACTGTATGTGTAAGTATAATATTGTATTTTGTATTGTCTGATTATAAAATCCATCAATATTTTTAAAAGGCATTTGTTAGACTCACCATGTTCACTGTATCTTATATTAAATCTGGTGGATTTTAATAATAACTGAGCGTGTTATTGGATGCACAGTGGGTAATAACACCAGAACAGGCGGACATTTTTTCTTGAATTCAATCTGTTGGCCAGCTGAGCTCGGGCTCAGCGTGTGCATGTTTTCCACTAGAGGGCGGGACACTGTGGCTGTAGGCTCCGGCTGGGTTGGCCTCATCGGGGCGGATGTTTTCTCAGTGCAACTTCCCAAACTCCCCTCCCCAACCCCCCGACACAGGACCCGAAAAATTACAGTCTCATTTCTCCTGTGAAGTATATCATCTTTGGTTGGATTGTGTCACCTCTGCCTACACTGTGCGCTCCGCCTCTTTCCTCCAGCAGGAGAACACCGCACAGACTGAACACCGCACAGAGAGGCGTTAAAGCATGGCCAAACACTAGTTGTTTCACTAAATTCGGTGCATTTTCAGTGCTGAAAGTGACTTAAAATAATACAACAATAAATAACTTGTTTTCTAAGCCATATGTTGATGGCGTATGACTGCTCACGGTAAAAATATTTCCCCCTGCAACTGCGGCAGCTTTAAACCCTGCAACCCCGCCCCTCAGCACTATCACATGAATCTGGACTCAACAGTGGATGTGAAAAAGTTTGGAGGTCTCGCTGAAATCACTTTTCTCCAACTAGTTTCACATGTGTGCTTTTTTTTGTTTTTGTTTTTTTATACTTGAGGAGGCTTTTAGGTCAAAGTTTGCATCGGAAATCAGTGGCCGTCTGAGAGTTTCTGAGAGTGATTTCTCCAATTTATTTTTTCCCCTGCAGGAATACGGAGAGAGAGAGAGAGAGAGAGAGAGAGAGAGGGGGGAAACGGTCTGGCTGCTTGAAGGTATGTGGGAGGCATGTAACGTGTTGTACGCTGGTGAGATTGTTTTTTTTCAGCGATCTCTGCTTTAAATGGCGCTAATTCGACTTCTTTACCCGATTATTGAGTTTCTTTTCATAGCTGATTAACTTCCGATATGTTACAGTTAGAAACAGACAGACAAGGACACAAAAGTTCAAATGGGGTGGGGAGGGTGGGGAGGGGGGGTTAAAAGTGTAAACAAATCCGATCATAACTCCAGCGACCAGACGCATCTAGTAGGCTGTTGACGGGCCTGGCGTTTATTCTCTGTTTGTTTGTGCGATTGACATTTTCGACAGATTTGTTTCGACACCAAACTTTGGCGACATGGACGCGCACCGTGGCGCGCCTCCGGCCGGGCAACAAGTCGTGCACGTCCGCGGGGACTCGCAGACTGAGCTGGAGGCCCTCTTTAGCGCCGTGATGAACCCCAGCAAGTCGGCCAGGCAGCCACCCTCTCTGCCCATGAGGATGAGGAAACTGCCGGACTCTTTCTTCAGGCAGCCGGATTCCCGAGGCCACTCCAGACAAGTACTAAAACCTGCTGCTAGCTGCACATGCTGGTTTACAGAGCAAACACTCGCGTGACCACTCACCACAAACATCAGCTACATGGAGCACAGTAGCCCTGCAATACAGAGTGACCAGAATAAAAAGAAATCCTCTGTAATACAATCCACTTCTACCTGCCGTGACAGTAGTAGTAGGTTACAGAGATGGTGTTGCGATAAAAAAAATATATAAAAATAAGGAACGATCGGTGTCTCCTCAAAATTTTGTCCACTTTCATTATAGCCTATAGCCTACCAGAGGGACAAAGTATTAACAACACTCAATCCAGTAGTCCTTAGTAAATCGAGAGAATTATTGGTAACAGTTAACAATTGTTTTCCATAATACTAAATCTGCTGATTATTTTCTTTATTATTAGATTTTTTTTGTTGGGTGTATTGTAACAGTGACCGTTACAATTTCCCACAGTCCAAGGTGAGGTCTGCTTTTATTCGACCAGCAGTCCAAAACCCAAATATATTCAACTGACTATCATGTATGACTATAAAAAAGCATCAGATCCACACACTTGAGAAGCTGGCACCAGCAAATTTCAAGTATTGCTTATTAGCTTGAATATTGACTAAGATGATAATCTGATTATCAAAATAGTTGCAGATGATCGAGATTTAGCAACTGAATGTCTTTGAGTTGTGACAGTTCATCAGACAAAACAAGCCCTTTGAAGAAGTCACCTAGCCTTAGGCTTTGGGAAATTGTGGTGGACATTATATACTGACATTTAATAGACTGAACAACCAATTTTTGAAAATAATCATGATTGATGTTTACATGCCAAATCTGTCTGTCGTCAGTGAACATTACAGGTTCCACAAAGGTAGCATTAACTGGGCTGCTTTACTAGATGGTCTTACATTTCTCTGGGCACTGGTTTTGTTGAGACTATAACATATGTTGTGGATGTTTGAGTGAGGGATTAATTTCGACCACTATATTCTAATACAGTTTTCCATAACTGGGCATGTCGTTTTTGTACTTCTAAGACTCTCCTTGCCACAGTAAACACTGTTGTCTTATTGACCGATGCAACACCTGTTTAGGCAGCAACTATCCAATATACCAGAAATTGTCTCATATACTAAACACATTACATCCTAAGCTCTTGAAAATAAGAAATTAGTTGAATCAACTGCTGTCTCTCAATCCCATCAAAAACTGAACTTTTTCAGGTCCATCAAAATGGCCTTTATTACAGAGTTATTGTATTTTAAGGTGTTTCAGATAGAGTTTTCCCCAGAAACCCACTCTTATAAATTAGCATAAAAATGGATTAATTCATGAAATAATTCAAACTTTAAATAAAAATATATGTACTGTATATCTAAAGTAAAGCTGCCAGTTTTACTGTTTTTCCTCACAGCGTTTTTGCATTTTGTTTTAGCACTAAACCTTTTCTTCCTGCTAGTTTATGTTTTTGGATTGCTGTTTGTTGCACGTCAAGGGTGTTGTTAACCCTGCTTGTTTCTCGTTAGGCCAGTTCAGATGGAGGTGTGTGCGGCTCCCTCACTCCTCATCACGTCCGCGCCCATTCCTCGCCGGCCTCCCTCCCAGTCAACTCACTCTCCACTCAAGCAGCAGACGTAGCAGCGATCATACCTGACGACGTGCCACTCCCCCACGGTTGGGAAATGGCCAAAACGCCCACTGGCCAACGATATTTCCTCAAGTAAGGTCTAACCTCTGTTTATCAATGTGTTTGATATGTGACACCGCAGGTTACTTGAAGGGTTTCTACTTACAAAACCCCAAAGATTCGGCCCCAACTTGTCCTAACATCTACATTTCTGTTGTGGCAAAGATCTGGAGAAAAGACCATAGAGAGAGAAACACAGAGGAACGCGAAGAACGTGTTTATAGCTGCAACTACTGATTGTTTTTAGTTGGTCAGAAAATAGTGTAAAATACCCCTCGCAGTTTCCAAGAACTTAAGGCAATGACATCAAGTTTTTGCTTGTCCAGAAATCAAAGAGGTTCAATTAATATTAAAATGGAAACTTGCAAATCTTCACATTTGAGCTGAGAGCAGCATGTTGTCTGCATTTTTACTATAAAAATGACTGATGATTCAAGATAATTCAAATTCTCAAAACATTATCTAGATCATTAACCTGTATAATTAATCAATCATTCCTGCACTGGGAGAAGATTTCTGTCCTGTTTCAGAAACAGCTTTCTTGAATATTTTGCTCAAGAAGGAATATAATTAAAAGGGAAAGGAAACTATAAAACTAGGCATGTAGCAGTGCAGATTTAACCAGGACTCAAACTAATCAGTTGCACGGAAACAGAAAATGTTCCAACGAGTTTTGCAACCCGTGTGGTTTCGCTCCGTTTCAATCATGAGAGCACATGGCCTGACAGCTCACACTCCTGTCAAAGGCTACTGGTAGTACAGGTAAAGCAAGTCCAAGGTTAAAACGTGCCTCAAGCTTCTTATTCATCAGGTTGCAGTGGTTTAACCGATAAAGATACGTTTAGACTTGTTGTGTGTTTGCAGTCACCTGGATAAGACAACCACTTGGCACGATCCTCGACTTTCGCAGCTTCAGTCGGCTGCAGCTCAGCATCCCATCACCGGCACTCCGGTCCACGCCCACTCTCTCAGCAACCCAGCACCCACTACACAACCACAAAACATCAATCCAGAGACAGGTATCACTCTGCTTTTTAATCCCTCCTCTCAACAGCCAATTTCTTTAAAAAGCACAGACCTGCTTTTCATAGTTCAACTCCATCAACAGTGGGCCAGGTCTTTGCTGGGTGTGATTTCTTCAGGGTTTTTCTTTTGGTCTCTACATTCATGGCTCTCGTGACTTTGGTGGCATTTATCACATACATACTGTAGATCAAAGCCAAGGCTGAAGTTTAATGACGTCACGCTGATGATGGAAACGGCTGTAAAACATGAGAGCATCCCACTAAATTGGGAGAAATTATAATCGTTAGAAAGACTATGGTGAAAGCAATTCAAACAGTTTATTCAAACAGGTGATTTTCTTATTTAGATGCAGGCTTTATAGCTTCATAGCTGTTGTCTTTGGATAAATACCACTAGTTTCAAACTTTTAGACGGTTGGTTTACCCAATATACAAAAAACATTTTCTTATTCAAACTGTCGTATTTTTTTATTTTTGCTTTCATAATACAGAAACAATAGAGAGCTGGAGAGAAATGTGAGAAGACGTGAAACAAAGGTCCCTGGCCTGTTAGGATGCAATTACACGGTCAACGTCCTAAATGATAGGTTCACAATTTTTCATTGTCTTAAAACAATAGTCAGTTGCCCATATGGACATTGAAACAGGTTTTGCTTGTTGTAATAATTCCTCCTGCTCAAAGTGGACATTAGTAGATCCTTTACTTAAGTGATGAGGGACAAATCTACAGCCCTAGTTCGGTGCAAAAACGTATTATGGTAAGATAAGAGTAAGCTATCCAAATTGGCCAAAACATGGATATTTTTCAAAGTTACTGTCTTTTTAGTTCAAAATTTGACCGTATTGTTACTGTTCCTCCACTGCAGCTCAACAAGGAAACAATTGCCGTTTCGCCAGCGGGGGAAACGAGTGTACTTTTTCTGTGGATTTTCACAGACACTGGAGGCATTTCAGGAAGGAATTTCCTCATATCTATTGTGAACAGGTGGAATGATTACAGCAAACAAAAACTGTTCAAATGTACACATTGGCACCTAAATATTGTTTAAAGACAAACTTCATTAAATCAGCTATAATCAATATTAAAGAATGTTATCATCCAACTCTGCAACTGTTCCCCTCAGCTCTACAGAGCAGTTTAGCATCTTTCAGCTCATTGTTTTGGTTTTCAAGCCCACTACCTCACTGTCTTGGCTTACTCTCACTGCTCCTGAACCTGTTTTTTTGGATGCAGCAGGCCAGAAATAAATCCACGCCAAAAGGTTTGAATTAAAAAAAGCGTTTTTGCAGAAACAATGTTCCGGTCACTGTGGATAATCCACCGGCCTCGCTGTGAACAGTTTTCATTGAAGCTCCTTCTACTCAATAAATAGACCGAATTTGTAATATGCGTAATTAATAATCAATAAAGTAATGTGTGGATTATCCAGAAGAATGGGGACATTGGTTCTGTAAAGAGATGTGGCTGTTGAATTTTGTAATTGTAATTTGGCTGAACGGACCCTTTTTAAGAGTAAAACATTTTGAATCCCTTTTTTGCTACTTTATATTGATTTGCTGTAGTTTTTACAATCTCACCCACTGCATTCAGGCAAGTTTGCATAGTTTAGTACATTTTTACTCTACACAATATACTACACTGTCGCTACTTACCCACTAACATAGACTTCTATTAAAAAACAATACTCTACAAACTAGAAGCCACACAGGTATTAATGGACATGGGCCAGAATTTAACTTTTCTACTCTCAACACTCCATGCACTCCATCCACCATTTGCCTTCTCACTGTGTACTTTCACTGCTGTTCAGGTCCACTGCCTGAAGGCTGGGAGAAGGCTGTGACTGCAGATGGAGAGGTGTACTACATCGATCACATAAATAAGACCACCGCATGGGTCGACCCGCGTCTAGGTAGCACACTATCAAATTTGTGTCTCCTGAATTGACAATTCTTGTTTGTCAATGAGAAGCATTTTGTTCCAATGTCCACCATCAGAAGTTGCTGCAACTAAAATAAGAAAGATCGCCAACTTTCCCTCATATATGTCATTGCTGAAATGTTTAAACTCTTGGAAATATTTACTTAACTGTCAAAATGTTCTTTTTTTATGTTCCAGCTCAGAAGATGAACCCTGGCATCCTTGGCTTGGCACTGCAGCAGAGGCAGGAAAAGGAAAGGCTCAGATGCAAACAAGGCCTCCCTCAACAAATCACACAGGTCAGAGGTTAAATAAAACTACTCGGATGTGCCGCCCGAAAACTCTAGCATTTCTGGTTGTTATCAACTAGTAATACCAGTTGTATTAGGCTGTATATTCAGTTCAGATTTAACAGTCATTAAATCCTTGTTTCATATATACACAGTTCTACATGAGATTATATAAGCATGTGTGTGTGTGTGTGTGTGTTTGTGCTGAAGGAGGCAGGAGGAAGGAACCAGATGCCCGGCGGGATGGACCATGACAGGAACGCACAGACACTTGTCCCTTCTCTGGATGTCAGAATCAGAGCCTCGAACCACGAACCCACACTTAATGGGTAAGTTCATATTTGTTATTATTTTCATGTACTGTAGATCTCGTTTTATTGTAGTGTTTTTTGTCACAATGCTGTAGTCATTCATTATTCATAACTTTACTTAAAGTAAAAACAGAAAAAGTGTAGAAATAATCAATGAAAAGCTACTTTTCTTGTGTAAAAGTAATCTAAAGAATATCCACTTTCACACTGTTACCCTAATAGTAACATCTGTAATAGTAACATCCGCGAGATCTTTCAATCTCGCCGCCAGCAGTTTTCATCTGAAATTGTTAGAAAGTTGTGCCAGTGAAAACTAAGAGTTGAGTGTACTGTCCATTTTAATGCCGTTTTTTTTTTTACAGGTCATTACAGTTTTTTAACAGATGATATTAGATATAAGAAATGTTAACGCATGTGTGTTCTTGTGCAGCGCTCACTCTCGCAATGAGAGCACTGACAGTGGCCTGAGCGTAAGCAGCTTACCCCGCACGTCGGACCACATGTTGAGCTCTGTGGATCACATGGACACTGGTAATAAATGTACACACACAAACATGCACACACATGCACACAAAGTGATCATCGCTCCACAAAACATATATATAAAGTATAGATAGATAGATAGATAGATATTGATCATTTATCATCATTGATCATAAATTGACATTTAGTCAGTGATAATGGTATGATATTGGCCTATTTAGCTCTCATACTCCCAACAAGGGGGCTGTTTTATAAACGGTTTGTAAAATTTGACGTTTGCACTGGCCTTCCATTAGTTATAGGGTATAAAGCATAGTGAAAAAATAATTTCCTCTCAGTCCCTGATTTTGAGCAAATGCTAGGGGTGGGAATCACCAGACGCCTCCCGACACGATATCATCACGATACTTATGCCACGATACAATATTATTGCGATATTGCAAAATTCTGCGATATATTGCAATTTATAACCATTTTTCCCCAGCTTAAAATGATGTCCCCAAAAACAAACTTTGTCAACATCTGTTGTATCTAAAAAGATTAATTTCTCAGTTTGTTCATATCACTTTAATTTTAGTGCTGCAAAAGGGGATTGTCAAGCAGACAATCTGACCAATACGTATATAATGATAGATCGATACTTGGTTGTATTGATACAGTATTGCCACTGAAATTTTTTCCCCCACCCCTAGAAAATGCCAATCGAAATTCCTCCCAGCTCACTGGACATATCTACTTCTCAACAGTTCATTCATTTTTATATTCTTCTCTGACTTATTGTAGGTGATTCCGGCGACACCTCCTCAATGACCCTACAGGAGTCGATGCCTGTGCTCCCGATGTCTGAGGGCGAAGAGCTAATGCCTTGCATCCCCGAGGGTCTCAGTTCAGACCTTCTGATGGACATGGAGACTGTTCTCTCTGGGTCGCATATGGACAGAGACAGCCTGCTCACCTGGTTATAGACACACCCAGCCACTGCCCCAAATAGGGTTTCACATCAAATCTTCAAACATGACTTGAGAGAATTCTGAAGAATCTTTGGCTTCAAAAGTGGTACAGAACAACATTACTACTGCTGTGAGATGGATACCTAACACTACTCGTACTATCACAGAAGGTGGTAAGCTGCTGGTGTTCTCCTCTTTTTGGTCCTGGTTTTACAGAGATGCATGATGGAGCATACATATTTTTACAACACTCCTTTCCTTTTAGTCATCAACCTCAGATGATGCTTTCCATGTCTTTGGTGAAGTGTGTCACAGCTAATTTTAGTTATTTTGAGTACAGCTTTCTTTTATTATCCCCTCTTGGGTAATAATAATTGTGGCAAACATTTAAAAACACAGTTTCAAGTCAATGAAGTCTGCATGTCACAGTTACATAAATTAAAAAAATGTGTTCAAATAACATAAAAGTTACTCGAAAGATATCATATCCACATTACCCTCTGTAACCTCATATAGCTCGTGAGATAAAAGAGCAACATGTGGTCTTCAGATGTTCTTAAGAAGCCAGGTCTGGGAGCAAAAGATGAATCAAACAATTTATCTGGATTTACACTACATTGGTTACATAAAACCAAAAATCCCTGCTGAAAATACTGAAATCTCACATTACACTGCTACACAGAAACATCAGGGGAGAGGACGCACCCTTGTGGTAAACCAGCAGAAGAACACTAACAAGATTTTTTAAGCTCAAACGTTTAGTTACACAAGCCAAAAAACAGTATTATAACTGATGAGTCACTTACAAGTCTGTGTGAAATGCCGTTGAGGTTTTCCATAATTAAGTTTAGGAGAATAATCTTTATCTTTGGTCACAGAGGAGACTTCTTTCCTAACAAATGCCTGTCAAAAGCCTTCACATTTAGAGAAATAAAGGGCTTAGTCTTAACTTTGTGCACTAAAACGACAATAAAGTGTATTTTTAGGATTTCTCTTTAAAGAAAGGAATGCTGGAATATGAAGAGGATGTCTACAGTAAATGAACACATGTTCAGTATAATGCGATCCAACATAATACAGCGTCTCCCCCAGGAAAGACACAATACATTTATTAAGTAGATGGAGGCCAAAACCACGGCCACACTAGATATATGGCCTTTGCTGTGTGAAATAGCTTATCTGCTCTTTTTCCCTTGAGTTGTATTTTATTGAAGTGGTTTCTTTTTATTAATTAGCCTACCACCACTCTTAAAACCCTGCTATAAAATCACAGAGTTACTAATATTCGGTTTTTGTTAATGCTGTTATAGTTTTTGTTGTTGTGTTGGATTGCATTTTATTGTTAAGTGTTCCTGTCATTTTGTCCACTCCAGCGTTGAATATAAGCTTCACAAAGGTAGTATTTATTGGAGATTTGTTTTATTGGATTGCAGGATATTGTACAGTTTTAATATTATTATGTGCACCTCTTGTTTAAGAAATGATGCCACATAGTTGCCATCAGGGCTTGGACGTTATCTCTCCTTTGTCTGCAGCAGAGATTTTAATTCTGAGTGGCGCTTACACTGGCCCGAAACATAAAAGAAAAATATTCAATTATTAACTTTTCTCACTTTTCCTACTATTGGTTCATACATTCCTAATAATTTCCTTTTTCACACCTTAAACATCTATTCATTCAGTGGCATCATATGTTTGCTTTATTCCACAGAAAGACAAACAACCAGTAACTGTCTCAGCCAAATTTTTAAGTTTTAGCTCCTAAACTAGAACTAATACAGTACAATATTAGAATCATATTTTTTTGAGTATTCTCTAGCAAATGCTAGATGTTATGTTAACTCATTAATGAAATAAAATGAACTAATAATTAAAAACACAGTAAAGTACAATCCCTTTTATGCAAGTTTTGACGATTCTGCTAATACGTTTTCGTATTGCATGGATTAGATGCCTGAAACAGTAGAAAAAAATACATTCAAGTAGCAGAGCAGCGTGACTGTGTTCAATAATTAGCAATGATGTAAAATGTATTTCTTGTAAATACACTAAAAACTGCATAATCACTGGTAAAAAAAAAATAATCCTGTAATAGTCAGCGACATTAAGATGCAAGTTTGCCACCACTTAATAGAGTAGAAGGACCTGTTGGGCCTTCTCAGAAAAGCAACATACTAATTGTAGATGCTGTGTTCTTGGTATATTTGGTTCTAACTGCAAGTGCCATCTGGTGCTGTTATACAGAAGGCAATCATCAATAAGGGGAGCTCTTTAATTCTCCACTTTTAGTTAAACTATATAATAAGTATATCATTTGTTTTTATCCGCTGGGTTGTTTCTGCAGTGTGTTTATATTTTATCTGAATATGAAGCTGTTGATTATTGGTGGTTCTTCTAACCAGCTTCCTTTTGATTATACACAGTATTTAGAGGTAAAGTCTTCATTCACAACATCTCCAGATAGAGAGCAAAGTCACCTAATCTTTTCTAAATGAAAGTACCCTGGGCCTAGAGTGACTTACTGTTCATAATGCAACACACTACCTATAGCCTTTTATTTATCTTAGCATGCATGGCACTTGCTATCTATGTTTTACATATAATATTGTTTATTATCCTATTTACAGGGAGTTTGGAGGCAATCAAGACTTGTTTTGTACCTTTGTATGCATGAGCTTTATATAAATATATTTCTTCTCACCCTCACTGTAATCATTTTAAAGAAGTTTCAGTTTAATAAACTTTTAAATACACCTGGCAAGTATTTGTTTCTTGTGATGTGTCTATTTTGGATTGTCCATTTGATTAATGTACAACTACACCTTAATGTCTTTTTGGATAACCGGTTTCTATTGTGTTTGTGTTTCTATTTACACTGTATGTTACTTAAACTTTGTAGTTGGGTATGGCAGGAAGTGGCACTTGAAGATTTGTGTTGGACCTTTTATAACATGCAACATTTCATACTGTACATTTATGAAATCTAAACGTAATAGCATCCTGCATCTAAGCATAATTTCATCAGAAAAACTCATGAAAAACACTTCTTTGAATATGAAAATACTTTAAAACAATACTAATACGCTAAAAGGTGAGGTTTTTAAGCATTCAATGATGGAAAATTATCTGAAAATCACCCGGAGAAAATAACAGGTACTTGACATAAAGAGAGGTAGGCTGGGACAATTTTTGACACCCACCCAGATCAGAAAGGTCACTAAAACACTCCCCTATGTGGTTGCTGACACGTCATAGGGGGATGGTTTATTGCAGGAAGGAAGTTAGAAGAAGTACTGCTACACTAACCCATTGGAATGACCTGATTCATTAGTCTTCCATCTGACTCATCTTGCACAATACGTAAGTATTTTGTCTTATGAGAATATTTGTTGTACTAGTTTTTTCAACTATGACAATATTAGATATCCAAGGTTTTTGACTAGATTATTAATGTTATTGCTATAGTAAAGACAATTTCATATGTAGTTTATATAAATATGATCAGTGTTAGCTTTGTTTGTAATATATAAAAGATATCCACATTTTTATTTTATATTTTTTGTATGTGCCCTCAAATACATAGTTGATATAAACGTATGTACAATGGTGAAAAGTAAGTAAATGTACTCAAGTACTTAATTTAAGTACATTTTTGTGTTACTTTAACTTTACTTAGTTCAGTTTAATGCTACTTTATACTTCCACTTTACAACATGTCAGAGGGGAATATTGTACTACAATATAATATAATACTCCACTACATTTTCTGACAGCTGGAGTTACTAGTCCCCAGATTTAGATTATACAAAAAAAACATATGATCAGTTTATAAAATATGATACTGTGCTATATAGATTCAACAATCCAACAGTAAAGTGGTAAAAATGGGCTCCACCTCAACCAGTTGATCATTTAAATGCTTACTGCTTATGTGTTAAAGAATCTGTAATAATATTCCAATAATTTGATATATAATAACAATAATAATAATAATAATAATAATAATAATAATATAACTCCCTGAAATGGATAACTCGGCTCAACAAGTACTTTGACTTTAACAAGTTAATACTTATGTACTTTTACACAGGTCAAATCTTGAATAAAAGACTTTTACTTTGCTGTAACAGAGTATGTTTACACAGAGTTATTGCTACTTTTGCTTAAGTAAAAGATATGTAGGCTACGAGTATTCTTCTGTATGTAATATTAATATTTGTAGGTAATTATTTTCTGTTCACGTACAGGTTTTTTTGTGATTCGCAACAATAAATGGAGGCTTTGATTTATTTGTATATAGTGAACAAGTAAATAACATTGATTCGATGATCACAGAAGTAACACATTCACAGTATAGGCTAAAGTTTTTACACATTCAAATATGTATAATAGATCATTACACGTCGCTCAGTAAATCCACACTCCTCTTTACAAAATACACGGGTTGGATAGGTCCAAAATGAGGTCGTTTTTAGAGCAATCGTACCAAATAAACAGTTTCGGTTTCAGTCGGGGTTTAATTAATTAGCCTATTACATAACTTCCTTAGTGTTTGCAATGTGCTAGTTTCCCAGTAGATGACAACAGAAGCATTCCTGGCACATATCGTGCTCATTATTGATTTATGTATGTTATTGTAAACCACCTGAACACTGGGACTTTTTAACCTCAAAGCACACTGCTGGGACGGAGGGATTTACCTGAGGTTTTTCTTTTCTGTTCCATTTTCATTTCACCGATAACCGGAAGCACAAAGAGGCGGGGGTGTCTGGTGACGACAAGCTCGGGGACTTTCCGGACCGTCTGCGAAATGGTGAGTATGTCATGGGACTGGAAAAGACTTGCTGTCTTATGTATTGTCTCGTGTGTTTGCCTCACTTAAACCAGACAGTTTTATTGTCCTTTCTTAATTAAAAACAAGAACGCGGTGTAAAGTCCGACAGTTGTTAGCCATAGATACAACGTTATAGCCGCTACCGTTAGCAAGCTAATGTCTGTTGATCCTGTCACGGTTTCTGTGGGGCGTTATTACATAATTCGGCAACTGTTAGCTAGCTAACTGTATGTTTTAATGAATGTTTTACTGTCGAAATCAATTTCTAATCAATATAATCCTGCCTAAATAGTCAACGACATGGCTAACGTTAGCTAAAGCAAAAAATAAACCACAACATTACCACAGCTAAAACAGGAAATGCCTGGAACCCTGAAAGCCAATTTTCTATTTCATAGGAAGGCAAAGGCAGAGGGTCCTTCTCTCGCTCTGATTGGCTGGTACTCGCTGCTCGCTCTGGTTGAGTTAGCCAGGTCAGAGAATATTTAGTAAAAAGCAGAGATATTGTCATAGAAAAATAGTTTTTTTCATATATTAGAATGTCTTAACATAATTATAACATAATATTAGCAAATATAAACCACCGCTGATGATAGGCTCACTGGCCTATAGGTGAGGTAGTCACTATGGCCATTCACAGATGCAGTTGATCTTAAAATACCTGTGCCACATGTATGTTTAACATTTAAACATGACTTATAAAATCTTGCCAATTGTAATTATTTATTTAATAGCTTGGTATGCTATGTAAAAAATATATATAAAGGCTTTAGGCCGCCCTACACTTTATTGTAGGCCCAGGTTAATATGCAACTTGATTTCATACAATATATGTAGTAGAGGGTCCCTGCTCCATCTCTTTTAGTAAAGGGCTTAAAAAACATTCAGGTATAAAGGATCTTTGGATGGGTCAAAGAACCGTCTCTCTGGTTAGGTTAGGGTTAGAGGTTAAAATCCTCAATGAAGAATTTCTAGACCTACATGAACACAATTCAACATTTTTCTTTTTGTCTTTGGTCCCCTCCCCCCATATTTCTACAGGTCCTGCTATCATTAAACTAAAGAAGAGCGTCCATTATCCTTACCAAAGAAGGACTTTATTTTTTATATTGGGTTTCTGGTAATCAATTATGGCAACTTAAACACCTACAAAAGAGATGTCTAAGATGGGGGGAGGGATTTGAGAGCACATACCCCTTGGTCTGTGTGTGTGTGTGTGTGTCTGTGTGTGTGAGTGAAAGTGTGAGTGTGCGTGCGCACGCTTGAGACATTTATTTCATTTCTAATGTTGATACACATAATCACATGCCACAAGTTTAAGTTTGAATGGTTAGATATGTCTGTGCTAAATATACAAGATAATAAAGTGTGTACTGATCCTGGGTGATCTGACCTCACTGCAATATTATGATTATTGATGTAAGGATGCATTTAAATTACTTTTTAAAATAGTCCATCCTTTTTCCCATCCACATTGAAGTTTCAGCAGTTAAATGTTCAGAGGTAGTACTCTCTACTAGGTACAGGTAAAAATGGATCCAGGAGTAAAGTATAGGCTATACAGTATGGAGGGAATGGGCATCTCAGGCTTTTTGTGTCCAATACTGTGTGCCGGTGGATGCTAGACTGGTAGTTTTGTTTCTTCTGCACTAAGTTTCACACTTAGCAAAACCTTAGTTTCTTTTTTACTGTCTCTTCACTGTTTCTGTTTTTGATTTGAGATAACCTCCCACCCCCTCTGCCCCCTGATCTTTAGTATAGTACTAATTTCTGTTCCATTTTGAGTGAGTGTATAAGTGTGAGAAAGCGAGACCATGGGTTTTCTCAAACCCCTCTCCCTTTAAAGGACATCTCTTTTGCCTTCATATTTCTAAACTTAAATTCAAAAATGGAAACTCTCGTTCAACTCAAAAACAACCAATTTTTGATGGGGTTGTGTCGCAGTGGGCCTCCACCTGACCTACAATATGACAACTCTTCAGGTACCAGTCTCTTTAATTCTCTTAGATGTCTCTTAGATATATATGAGATTTTTTTGTGTCAAACCTTCTGATATGTTCCAGTCTCAAGGACATGTGTCAGTATGATGTCGTTTTCATCCCCAGAACTCTTCCGCATCTCTACGTTTGCGCGATTCCCAGCTTCGGGAGTCACAGAGCGAAGTCTGGCAAGGGCAGGTTGGTTCTACACCGGTGTGGGCGACCGAGTGCAGTGTTTCAGGTGTAACGTGACGGCAGAGGGTTGGCAGGCCGGAGACTGTCCAACAGAGAAACACAGACAACTCTCTCCTTCCTGCTCCTTCATCCAGAGCCTACCGTCTACAGCCAACCTGCTGTCCTCCTCTCACTCCGCCTTCTCCCCACTCCGCATTGCCCCAGCCATACCAGTAAGATCACTACAAGTTTCTTAAGAATAACAGATATATTTTATAGAAGAAAGTTAACCCCTATATCTTGGAAAATCATAGCTGAAAAATATTTAATGGCATAGTTTTGTTTTTGAGGACAGAATCTGTAATTGACATATCAGCGAGTGAGTATACTCCAAAGTAAATTTATATAAAAATTATTTGACTACTGCCTTTTCAGTAGCATTGAACTACCTGAGTAATTTTGCAATATTTGACCTCTTTTATTCTTTTACTTTAGATTTCTGGTCCAGGCCCAGCTGCTCCTAACCCAACAGTAAGCCAAGGGGAAGAGCCAGTTGGCTACCTAAATATGGGCTTTACTGCTCCCCCACCCTCCAGTCCACTCAGCTCTCGTGGTGTAGAGGACATGTCCCACCAGAGACCAACATGCCACAACCCCAGCATGCGCAGAGAGCAGGACCGCCTGGACTCCTTCCATCCCTGGACACTCTCCATCATAACTCCTGCTGAGCTTGCCAAGGCGGGCTTCTACTACCTGGGCCAAGGCGACCGAGTGGCCTGCTTCAGCTGTGGAGGACAGGTGTGTATCATCACAGGGACACGACCCAGGCTGCACTCAGGGAAAATGTTTACATGTGTGATTACACCAGGTGCAGTGGAATTATCTCTGGGCTGTAACTCAGGGTGATTCAGAGGGTTTTGAGAGACCAAGCTAACCAACTATGTTCCCTTGTCTCAGTCACGTTCAAAAACACATATTTTAGAGTTCCTATTAATTTTGACTGGATTGATTATCATCAGAAGTGGGCATCAGACTAAAGTACATCCACCTTACAACCAAAGGTAGCACCAATCAGGTGTGGTAATGTCTTGATGTTACTTTCAATGACTGAAGTTTTTGTTTGTATTTGCAGTTGAGTAACTGGGAGCCAGGTGACAGAGCTGTATCCGAGCACCAGAGGCATTATCCAAACTGTCGCTTTGTGCGGGGGGACAGAGCTGACAACGTGTCGCTGGCCGGAGCTGCCGTAGCTGCATCTGGCGGAGTAACTTCCCAGCTGTCTTCAGGAGCCCCAACCCTCAGTAATGTGTCCAACCCTGCCATGCAGCAGAGCGATGAGAGGCTGCTCACTTTTGTCAACTGGCCGTCTCGTATCCCTGTCAGGCCTGACCAGCTGGCTAAAGCCGGTTTCTACTATGTAGGTACGGACAATATCAAAGAGACAAGCTTATCAGCGCTTTTCCTTATCAGACAGTGACCTGATGAGAAGAAGCATGTAGCAGCTAGAAGGACGGCGAATGTTGGACTTTATTAGGGGACCAAAACTCCAAATGAAAGATAATCTGGGGGGCATGTCTTCAATATCAACTTTGTATAGTGATAACAAGGAGACAAAAACATGATTTATATTTAAAGTCTGATTTATTGTTTCTTGTTTTATAGCAAATACTTGTAGAAGGTAGAGGTGGTATTTATATTTTTCTTAAACAAAAATAATACTCAAATTGAAATCTTAAAGCTGCCATTAAAAGGTCCCGAAAGTCTTACACAGAATTGATTCATAAGGTGCAGATGAAAAGTTGAAATTAAATTAATTATTTGGGGGGTGTCCACTGCAGACAGGTATTAGTCAGTATCAGTATGTGTCCAGTTTTTCATTTGAGCTGGAAAGTCCTGATAGAAATCTTTTGAGGAGCACCTGGTTATAAACATGACCTCATGTTAATACTAAATCTAGCATTCAAATGTGGTCAGTTTACTACCCAAGGTTTCAAGCAAAAGAGGAAGTGAAAGATGAACAACACAAGTCATCTCTACCAGAATTATAATTTTTTCCCCCTAAATCAAGTCTCTTGTTTTCCGTAAAGGTCGTAACGATGATGTCAAGTGTTTCTGCTGCGATGGAGGCCTGCGATGCTGGGAGTCCGGAGATGATCCTTGGGTGGAACATGCTAAATGGTTTCCTCGGTAAATTTTGTTTCATTGTTGATTTTATATATATTTATTTTTATTTAGTGTCAAAATACGTCACCCAGAGCTCTTTGTACTGTAGTAAAAGTATACACGTTTGTATTCTTGTACCTCTGGTTAATTGCAGGTGTGAATATTTGCTCCAGGAGAAGGGACAAGAGTTTGTTCACCAGATCCAGGCTCGCTTCCCTCGGCTGTTTGAGCAGGTCAGTAGAGAGCAGCATAGAAATATGTTGGTGGTTCAAATATTTGGCACAGAACAAGTCATTTAGATAAAAATGCTTATTTTTCTGTTTTGTCACCAAAAGCTTTTAACAAATGGAGACAGCAGCTCCAGAGAGTTTGTGGATCCACCTGGTGAGTTTGAAACTATTTGTAGTTTCTCAGTCTAAATTGAGATTTTATGAAATGTTATTATACAATATAAAAGGGTTTAAAGACTCGTAAATGGAAACTTTTTTGAATAGGATAACAAGTTAGGAAGTCCTATCACCCAGCCGGACATTTCTACCCTCTCTCTCTCAGTGGTTCACCTCGGTCCAGGAGAGGAGCGATCCGAGGACGCTGTCATGATGAACACCCCTGTGATTAAGTCGGCTTTAGAGATGGGCTTTGAGCGTAGTCTAGTCAAGCAAACAGTCCAGAGCAAGATCCTGACCAGCGGGGAGAACTACAGGACCGTCCAGGAGCTGGTTTTAGACCTGCTGAGTGCCGAGGACCAGAAAAGGGAGGAGGAGCGAGAGATGCTGGCGGAGGCTATGGCATCAGGTACAGCCGGCGGTGAAAATATGGATGTCTCTGAAATGTATTGTGCATTAAAATGAATAACCACGAATACCAGTGTTAGCCGTGCTATCAGCTGCACTCAGTGCCAGTGAACATGCCAGTGAACATTTGAATACATTTTTTTTTATTTTTGTCTTTGTTTCAGATGGTTTCACTTTTGTGAAGAGACACCAGGCAGCGTTGATCCAGCGTCTGAAGAGTGTGGAGCCAGTGCTGGAGCATTTAAGAGAGCAAAATATGTTATGTAAGTTTCTCTTTTCTTTCTGTGTTGTGAGAGTTGAACCCCTGTTAGCACATCTTTTAATTGTTTTCTTACGCTATGAGTAGAAATGAGTGTTTGGGGTGCAGGATTTAGTGTTTCAGCAGCTATGAGATTGAACTATTTCTGATCATAACTGAAACTTGACTTGAGTTTGGGGTCCCTTGGAAATTTCCACTGCACTCCTTTTATAGACAAAATACCAGTTGAGATCAGTTCAATTCAAATTACAAGTGTCAGTCACTTATTTCTTTTTTTTATTGTATGACTACTGCAATCACATGATACTTTATTGATCCTCAATGATAAATTCAAGGTCCCTGTAGCTTACAGACATCACACACAACATACACATACATCATAACAGGACAAATTTCCCATGAGCCTGTTCAGGATCCATGTTGTGACAAGCAGTCGGTGTAATTTGTAGTATATTTATTCATTTCATTTTGTTAAAATTGTACACTGTAGTTTAATGGTTAATAATAATCATTTAATATAGATGCTTATCAAAGTTAAAAAATCATGACTGACAAGCGATTATTCAGCAAACTCACATTGTTAAGACTAACTGGAGTGATGATTATGCAGCTGTAGCATCTAGTCAGAAACCTCCCAATTAATAAGCAACACATCCCTGTGAACCTGCAGCTACCGAGGAGTATAGCGGTCTTAAGGCTCAGACGTCGCCTCAACAGCAAACTGCCCGGCTGATAGAGCTAGTCCTCAACAAGGGAAACGCTGCAGCCGAGGTCTTCCGCAACTGGATCCAGAAAAACGACGTACACTTGCTCCGAGATCTCATGGGTATGTCTGACCCACCACACCAGATTTTCTGATTGCACTTAAAACACATTTGATATATTTGGCTACTAAAGGTTCAGTATTTATTCAGATAAACTTGTACAGAAACATCAACCTGGACAAAACGAGGAACCAACAATACAGTTTGAACTGGAGCTTAGTGGTTTAGTTAAGTCCAGACGGCATCCGCAGCACAAAGCATGTGGTCTGTCCTGAAAGCCCTAAAGAATTAGCATAAGAAAGCTCTTATTTAGAGTATATTGTTTATTAATCTAAGCCTAAACTAACTACATGCTGTCTTTCACATTTTCAGCCCAATCAAACGAAGCTGCATCACCCAGCCAAGATCTTTCAGGTATAAAGACACACCTGAGCCTCATGCAGGATTTACTATCTCGCCAATTGAATGTTTTGTGCTTAATTGTTTTAACAGTGAAGCACTTTGTAACTTCTATTTTAGTCATATTAAACTTAATTTCAACCCCATGATGTGAAGTTCCTAAATATAAATGTTATATTAAACCATTTGTCGGGTTTGTAATGCAATTAATTTTCTGCATGAACTGCAGGTAAGTAAGCAATTTTAATTTTGAGATTACCAATGATGTAACCTGTTTGAATACTGTGGGTCATTTGTCAGCATCTAAAGATTGACAAATAAGACAAGCAAAAATTTAGATTAACATGTTGGAGGATGGAAAATAAATGGCAATCTCTCTTTCTTTGCAGACCTCCCCATGGAGGAGCAGCTGAGGCGCCTGCAGGAGGAGCGTACCTGCAAAGTTTGTATGGATAAAGAAGTCAACATCGTCTTCATCCCATGTGGCCACCTGGTGGTGTGCAAAGAATGTGCACCATCACTGCGAAAGTGCCCAATCTGCAGAGGCCTGGTTAAAGGCACAGTCCGCACCTTCCTCTCATAAGAGTGGCATTTGTGTAGAATGTAAGCAATATGAAATACATTTATTGGAAAGTGCAGGAGGGATGTTTTGCATCTTTTTCGCCCCTATGTAATTTAACTGTCCAAACTGAATCCCAAGAGGCATTCAAATATCACCCGCTTTCTACATAATCTAAATGAACAGCTGACAGACAGAACCTAATCTGATATGATAGAATACAGTTAGTTGTACAAGACCGTTTAATATCTTGATGTAATCTTAACACTTCTGCTGGTATTTATTACCAAGTTTGGGTTATATTTACTGTATCATGTTATCAGTTAATACAATATGGAAAAAGTACAACAAATATAATCAATCCAATGAACTGTTTCATTGGTACTCATCACATTCATCTCAACTCTCCACAAATGTTAAACAAGCCTTTAGTGTGTTGAGTAATGGCGTACATTACAGTAAATCATGGTTACTGAATCAGCTACATAGGACTTTATGAGCTGAGGTGTTTAGTAATGTTCTGTAAAACCATCAATATGGTTGGGAAGTCTCAATTTAAGCAAGTTATAATTTGTCACAAGTGGACCCTGCAATGACAGAATAACCAAATTACATCAACTACAAACTAAACTCACACTAACTTTGCCAACTTATGTTTAAAGCAAGACTTGTTTTAAGTTTAAAAATTCTAATCAGTTTAACTACTTCAGCAAGTCAGGTATATTCTTTTACAACCTCACTTTTAAACTGAACCGACTTTAGTGCATTACTGTGTACTCCAGTGTAACCACAGCTATTGTTTTTCCTATTTTAAATAAAACGTGGATAAATTCTGTCCTATGAAGTTTACATGTATTAATCCCTTTTTTCATACAGGTCAGTAACATCTGATACAAGTCTTGCATTTCCCTCGAGTTTTCACAGAACTTGGCAACACGTGCAGCTGCCAGTTCACTAGTTTGCACTTGCGGTTATTTATTCCGTGAATGTAGTGAACAATAAACCTGTTACCATGTGCTCTCTTTTCCACTCTAAGCGTGCCTTATCACCAAGTCCAATGTAACTGTTACCTTTTAGCAGTATGTAGTAGACATAACCTTAAATCCACCACGCCATTAAGTTCCAGCAGCAGCACAAATACAACAGTAACACAAGATGCCACCACTATAGAATAGTGTATGTTTGATTACATGTCAAACCTTCCTAGCTTCTGGTCACTAGAGCATCACAACTTTCAGAGCAGGACAGCAAAAAATTAACCTCAATTGGTCAATCGCACGAACAAAAGCCAAACAACGCTTAATTCCTTGATCGTTTTTTAAAAAGGTAATTCTTATGCTTGCTACTAATACTATCTTTGATGCCTGGTATATGCTGTCTATATTAGATTCATGAAAAGGTTCTTGGAGAATGCTGTTCATGATTAACTTACAAGATGGAGTAAAAATATAAAAAATACCAAAACTGAACTCAGAGCTGACAGATGTTCCTGAAAAATGTAAATACTCCATGACCGTGGTGGTTAAAGCATGTAACACCTCATTTGCTGTATGTGCCCATGTGTAAAGACAACTCACAAACACAAGGACACTGAATCAGTTGTAGTTTATACAAATATTTATTCTTCCACAAGTCTCTTCTGCCACCGTTTAGATGATGCCAATCTGTAGAAGAGAACAGGACATGAATCACGCTGCTCATCAACAGAGTGAATACATCTGTACCTGCACCATCTGGCATCAGTGGTTCCTTTGAATGCATCATGGACATTCAGATATAATAAAAGTTTACATCACTTGCACAGGATTGACAACTTCTTACGACCATTATGTTGAACTAGATTTCAAACTCCCGTTGTACCTTGTTAAATGATTGAAAACTCACCTTGTTAGCAACATCCAACGCATCGTAATCTGGTGCGAGACGAACGTACGCCTTCTTCTCACCATCAGGCCTGAACAACGAAAGAAAGGTATCAACTTAATATTTACAACGGGAGAAGTTGTTTGAGTACCTATGTTGACCACATTAGGTCCAATATTCTAACGGCAAATTATGTTTAATATGTCATATGTTTGGAAAGGTATATCAAGTCCTGCAATCTGAGTTCAACAACACAAACTTTAAACAAATGTAATTACTGAGTAAATATACCACTGATTCATTTTCTGGCTTGAATTATGAACAATATATTCATCTACCATTTACCCAGTATTCCACCCGGACAACATGAAACATCTAGCTCAGCATGGGTTAAGATTTCTACCTGATGAGTGTGTTGACTTTGGCGACGTCGATGTCGTACAGCTTCTTGACAGCGTGTTTAATCTGGTGTTTGTTTGCCTTGACGTCCACAATAAACACAAGTGTGTTGTTGTCCTCAATCTTCTTCATGGCGGACTCTGTTGTCAAGGGGAACTTGATGATGGCATAGTGATCCAACCTTCAGAAAAGATATAAATTAGGACCAAAAAAGCATCAGATCCAAAGGATCACTTTTCTGATCAAACCTGTTAACATCTACAAGTATTTTTACAAAATCTACAAAAATGTGCCTTTGCTGATTGTTCTAAAGTAAAACAAAATATTCAAAGTTGGGTGCATCAGTAGTCTATAAAGCTGGAATCACGCTTATTCATACTTTGATCGCTTTTACCATCATATGCACCAGGTTTATTCCCTGCATTTTTCAGCAGCATGCAGTCACTGTAACTCACTTGTTCCTGCGAGGAGCACTCTTGCGGGGATATTTGGGCTGCCTGCGCAGACGAAGTGTTTTAGGGCGACGGAAGGTGGGAGAAGTCCTGATTTTCTTCTTCCTCTGGCTGTGTACACCCTTAAGCACAGCCTTTTTGGCCTTCAGAGCCTTTGACTTGGCCTCAGTCTTGGCAGGGACAGCTTAAATAGAGAAATACCATCGGTTAGACTTTTGGTCATCATCTAGTTTGTAATTTGATAATAACCCAAAAGACACTTTGATTTGTTGAAAACAAATCTCGTATATTACTTCATATGTTGTACTCCACTAAAAATTAGTCCTTAGATTAGGTTTATTTATTAGAGAGTTTGCTATTCCCTTTAAGACATGCGTAAAGCTGCATATAGACTTACATGCCAAGATATTGAAATGAACTTTATTTTCTGTATGATGCTAACGTACAGATGACATGTCTAACGTTCAGTGGTGTACCGTAGTCGGACTACTAAAGCGCATTTTCCTGGAGAAATAAGTTTAAAAATTATATACTAGCAACCAATACATACATCTATTTCCATACATAACGTTAGATATATGGTGACTATTTCAATTCACTGCCTCGGATATGTTGTGTGATTATGGCATGAAGATACGATTAACATTAACTAATGAATACATGAACTTAAAAGATCGCAAGTCTTAGTCACTTTACAGAAGCACGGATATTTTTCAACTAACGAAAATGGCCAAGATATTAAGACATTGGTTTGTTTTCTTGCAATACAACTTCAACTTGGCTATTATCACGTGTTACGTTAGCTAGTAAAAAAAACACCGCTGAAATGCAGTAAGTGCTAAATCACTAAAATAACCACTCTACCAACCTATTAGCTATATAACAAGCGCTACTAAGACATTGACTAGCTAAAACGTTCTCATAATAAACTGCAGCATATGAAGTAATCAGGACGGAGTAATAGTTTTAACTATAGATATAGCTAGACACGGTTTTGGTGAGCAAACGCTAACATGCTTATATTAGCTTAGCATCACGTTCTGACATACATGCTAGAGAGACGATCTGCGTTATCTACATATTTGGACAGTTAACAGCAATATCTTGACATTACTTAAACAACTGTCCATTTATCCTTAAATTTCGGGCTCCATTAATGAACCTCAAAAGGGATATAATCGTGAATTATATGAGTTATTCATTCAAAATTATTAGATTGACAAACCTTCCTTCTTCACCTTCGGTGCCATGTTGAGAAAGGAAGGCAATACGGGGTTTCCTGCAGTATAATGCATGGGCGAGATCTCAAAGCCGATGTATCGCGAGAGCTAAGAAGGTCCTCTGTCTGGAATGAAGACAGATGCAGATTGCAAATGAGGCCTTCTTTTTACTGTAATAAAGTCTTTGTTAAACTATCTGTATATCAATCAAATTTGGAGTAATAATCTGCGGTTTTTGGTGGTGGGGCTACCTTTTTTTGTACAGATATAATAATAATATAACAGCACGTGATGATGTTAAAACGAGAAGGCTGTGAAAGCTTACTTTGTCATTCTGTTAGATAGGGCACTGCACATGCACACCATGTATTGTTTGTTTGTTAATGAATAATAGCCAATCTGAAGCAAATCAATTAGCTTTCTCCACTTCAGATTGCCACACCAGGTTTATAATTTTAAAAGAGTAAACCATCATAGGCTTTGGAACGGATTAATAGCATTACATGCTAGGGGTTGAACGATGAGTTGCTGTTTAAACTTTTTTTTTTTTTTTTTACTTTTCCCCCGTAAGGCATGACAAGGTACCATTTAGAAATAAAAAAAATAGTTTAGCTAATTGTATCACTTTATCCATATGACAGATTTACTGCACGTATGAAAAATAGTTAGTTGCAAAATCATTCAATTAACTTCCATTAAGCAAACATATAAAAGTAAAATTGACCCTTTCAATAGTCTGAATATTACTCTAATCAGGTCAAGTGTGGTGTGTGGAGGGTACAGCTGTGATGATTAATTAATCTTAAGGGAACTTCTTTGCCCATTTCTCTCACAACTGCCTTCCATTTGTTTTATTTCAGCTTTTTTTTTACGTTTTTATGGCATATTATACAATGACTTTATGACATACAATACTATGATTTTTGTGACATAATAGGGTATGAAATGTTTTACTTTAAAAATTCTTAATGACTTACTCTACTACAAAAACACTTAAACCTTGAAGTTGAATGCCTTATCTTGTTCAGTGTACATGAGTCTAACTTGTCAGTTGAACGTAAAAAAACAATGACTCATCAAAGCCTTCGTTAAGATTGTTAAAATGTTCAGTCATTGTCACAAGTTGCAGGTGAGCAAATGAACAAATGTATACACGTGTATATATATATACAGTATGTAAACAGTTTATTTCATACTCCGATAATACAAAGCACGTGTGAAAATGAGCAGTAAATCAGACAGAAAAAATTAAATTAAAATCCATGTCCATCTTCATCTCAGTCCCCTGTGCCACTCTCATCTATTGCTCTTCTGGCTTATTTTTCTTCCCCTTTTTCCTGGTGGACAGAGTTGAAAAAGAAAATCGTGTCATGTCGCTGATGCACGCTGATAGATTAAAAAGTGACTTTACGTTAGCAACATTTGTTCCATTCTGGTTGACAGACTTAAATGCATAATCACACAATCTCACACACACACACCTTACTTTTTTAACTTGGCCCCAGAGGAATTGGATCCCGTCTTCTGAGACACCTTGAGTGTTTCTCTTCCCCCTTCTTTCTGTGTTTTATGTCTTCTCTTCAGCTCCTGTCCTTTTGTCATCTTTACTCCCTTCTGCTTCTGTACTGTGGTTTGAGATCCATTTTTTTCCTTCTGCTTACTGCCCGCTGCCTGCGTCTCTCCTTTCTGTGCTTTATTTGGAGCTTTGCCTTTTTTCTTCATTAAGAAGCGAGGGGTTGTGCAGATGGTGCTTCTTGTGGGAGGTTTCTTCTCAAGTCTCCGCTTCACTTTGCTAAAAACACAAATACAGATGGACAATTTTACCAAAACGTATCGATTTAGCGATAAGTTCTGAAACTCAGATATTGTCATCCATCTGCTTTACCTGTGTATCTTCTTGAAGCCAATCATGTAGTCGGGTACAGGACACCCAGCTTGTTTTATGACGTTGGCGATGCTGTCAGAAAGACATGTAAAGATAAATATTGTAGGGGTAACTTGTACAACACTTGCAATACTAAGCGCCCAGACTCCCTCACTTTTGACCTTTTTTATGCTGCTTTTGTCCTGCACCTATACATCTGATCACCTGTCTGCCCTACCAAATTTGATGTGTCATGAGCACAGCCAGACTTTTATACAAACTCATTTTCCAGAGTCGCAAACACAAAAACAGCTGTTCCCGTTTGCAAAGGAAATCAGTTTGCACTTTTTGTATCCACATACCTGCGCAGCAGTGGCTTATCATTTTCTGTGAAGAAGGTGATGGCCTTCCCCTGATGTCCAGCTCTACCAGTCCGACCTGAGGAGCAGCAAACGGAATGATACGTGAATGAGCAGACAGGGAGAGAAAGAGGAGAAATACCTGATAGGTGACAACACAGGATTAGGGCTCCAAGTAACAATGTATATTATTGATCAAGCTTTTTGTTATTATTTGATTAATCATGTTGCTTGTAAAATATACCACAGTGACATATGCCCAACACAAGCTGCCAGATTCCGCAAAACTTTTTAAAAACCTAGAAAATTCACAATGATATCAAATGAACAAAACAAGCATATCTTCATGTTTGTGAAGCTGTTACTATCTTAGTTTGGACTTTTTACGTAAGAAATAATAATTCACCAGTTATCAAAATAATGACTTTCTATTTTATTTAGTCAATTTTATTTGTCAAATCATAACAGAAGTTATTTGGGACACTTCAGAGTAGGTCTAGACCACACTATAATTTACAGAGACCCCACAATTCCATCCAACGGAATTGTTGACTCTTGGTGGGCGGCCATCTGAGACACAGAATCACGTTCAAGTCCATTAACTAATCAGGTAATGGTTCTAGCCCACTAAAGGATTCTGTTATTATAAAATGATTGATTATATATAAATGCTAACCAATTCGGTGGATGTACTCCACAGAGCTGGTGGGGAAGTCGTAGTTCAGCACGAGGTTGACTCCTTTAAAGTCGATTCCTCTGGCGAGCAGAGCCGTGCAGATCAACACCCAGATTTTACCAGACCGGAAACTGTTCACTACGTTGTCCCTCTGAAACAGAAAGGAGGAGGGCGACTGAAGTCACTGAAGGCTGCATCTCAGTGACACAGAGAGGACCCATAACACAGTGTATTAAGTGCGTACCTGCTGCTGTGTGCGGTCTGCGTGGATCACGTCTACATTGATGCCTTCGTACACCAACTCGTGGAAAAGCTCCCGTGCTCGGTCTATAGACTGCACAAACACCAGCATGGGAGGCAGGAAACCCTGAAAATGGCAAGGACATTCATCCACGTGTACATAAATAGTATTTATACATTAATTAAACAAACTCAATTATTTACGAGCTTGAAAAGTAACCTCTCCGGAGTGTCCTTACTTTTTTGATGATATCCCTCATGGCCACCAGTTTGCCGTTCTCCGTCCCAACAAACAGCAGATCCTGCTCCACAGAGTCAACTGCCGTGTTTCTGAGATGATAATAAATTCATGTTTCTAACGTGAGAAAAAGATTTTATAAATCCATCAAAGTGTGGAGTTCTACAAGTAAATAATTACCTGTGTCCAATGTTGACAGACACCAGGTTGTCTAGGTTCAGACGGCACCACTGCTCTACATCTGGCGTGCAGGTGGCGCTGAAGAAAGCCCTGCGCACCTTTGAACCAGAACAGGCCAGAAAAACTGCGGCGAGCTGCTCCCTGAAGCCCGTCTTACCGCCCTCAAACAGCTTATCAGACTCATCGACAACCAGCCACTCCACACTGAACACCAACAAAAAAAATAAAAAAAAATTTGACAGTGGAGACAGAGACAGGAAACAGGAGGAGGGAGAGGTGTATGACATGCAACAAAAGGTCCCCCACCAGACTCAAACAATGGGTGTTGTGATTATATGGTATCCGTCTGAACCTGTGGAGGATTTGGAGCCTGTACCATGAAGCCAGATTAAAGCAACGCTTACTCCATCACTGCAGCAAAGAAAACTGAGATAACTTTGTGATAATTGGGATTAAAAAGTATTTCCATGGTTGTCTTGTGGAAAAAAGAATCCCCACAATCAATTAAGAGAAACAGATTCAATTAAACATGGTAACAAGTACGGAGTGTGGACTGGTACCGCCTGAGCACTGCCAAGGTGCTATTGAGCAAGCACTCTGTCAGCACTCTGACATCTCTCCATTAGTGCATGTATAGGACCTGAGCATGTGTATAGTGTGTAATAACAACAGAGTGTAAAGTGTTATTTCCCCATAGAGGATAAAAAAAAGTATAAATTAAGTATAAATTAAATTAAAAACCTGTGGAGTTTTTGACCTGTAATCTCTACCATGTGGAACTATTTATTTTTGAGTTGCTCCAACTGTTTTATTTCACTAGTGCACGCGCTCATGGGTGACGATACACAACGCTGCTAACGAATGCAAGCTGGTAAACAAGCATGTAAGCACTGTAGGTTTGCAAATGTTTTATGGGGAAGAAAATATATTCAACATGTTTGTTAGACCTCAAGGACTCACACAACTGAGTTTTGGTAACCAACAGTGAACAGAAACATAAGTTTCTTTCAAACATAAGTTTTCAAGAAACCTTTATGAAAAAAAAAAAAACAATTTCAGAGAGCAGCAAATTCCATGTTACCTGCTGAGGTCCAGAGCTGGAGGATCCTGCTTGAGAAGGAAGACCAGTCTGTTTGGAGTACTGACGAGTATATCTGCACAGAAATATAGGAGGTAAACCGTGATGTAAAGGCAATTCGGTTATTCATTTGTCTATGAAGACATTTTCCATGTCTTACCGTATTTTTTGTTTGACTGTGGTCCATATTTCTTGGCTGCCAGAGAGGCTTTGTCCATGATGTGAACTCTAAATCCTGCTCCCTCCGACAGCCGGAGCAGCTCTCTGTAGGTCTAACCAAACACAACACAACAGACTGAAGATGCATGCAAATGTGTGTATGATTATTTAACCAAAAAAAAAAAAAAAAACGTAAGCAGAATCTGGAACTCCCACTGTATTCAATAGGGATTAAAACATGGAAGCTAATGTCTTCACATCTCCTTCCTTGATATGGATAACTATGCCAATATCATGTAATAAAAATCTGGATAAGCTTGATAATGGAAAGTGAAACTGGAATCTTCTAATAAAAGCTGTGTGTGTGTGTGTGTGTGTGTGTGTGTGTGTGTGTGTGTGTGTGTGTGTGTGTGTGTGTGTGTGTGTGGTGTACCTGGTTGGCCAGTTCTCTGGTCGGGGAGATGACCACCGCTCTGAAGCCCAGGTTGGCCGGCTGCTGCAGGTGGGCGAGCAGCGGGAGGCAGAAAGCCAAAGTCTTTCCTGATCCAGTGGGAGCGCAGGCCAGGAGCTCCCGACCCTGACAGAGAAACCAGACACATGGAAATCCTCACTTTACCACCGTCTGTGCGTTATTTACAAACAACTGAATGTGCGTGTGTGCGTGTTAGGGCTGCACAATTAATTGCAATTGCATCAAAATCGCAATATGGACTAGTGCAATATCCAAATCGCACTGAGGTGCAATATTTGTTAAAAGGCAAAATATGTGTCAAACCATTCTGAAGTAAGTATTGTGGTGCTGCAGAGACGTCCCAACCTAGAAATTGTATCCTACAGACTCAAGAAAAAAAAAAATCTTCTTTTGGTATAGATCCTTGCAAAAATCACCAAAATTATAGTTCCTTCCGATATCGTACATAATACTCCAATCGCAATAGTGGTCAGAATAATCCCAATTAGATATTTTCCTCACATCGTGCAGCCCTAGTGTGTGTGTGTGTGTGTGTGTGTGCGCGCGCGTGTGCGTACTAACGTGCATCATGAGCGGTATCGCCTGCATCTGTACTGGCGTCGGGGAGTTCAGCCCCGCGTCTTTGAGGTTCTGAAGGACACGAGGGTTGAGACGATACTCGGACCGGAGCTCCTCAAACGTGCACACAGGGTCGGGTACGTCGCAGCCGTGCACATTTATACGGTGTTGAGAGCGAATGCGATTCACCTAAAAACAAATACAGAATGAGAAAAAACAAGATTATAAACAGGATAGACGGAAAGAGTAAGAGTACACATTTCATTTTTGTCGTCAGAATCATAAACCATATCTTTATAATTTTCCTGTGCTGGGAGTTGTATGAGGACCTTTTCCTGATGAAGATGCTTCAGCCTCTTCAGGGAGGATTTCTCCTTCCCGTCACTCGGCAGGATCTGAATCTTTCTGTCCAATGCGGAGGTCCAGGTGATGCCGCTTCCCTCCATGTCGTTCAGCGCTCCACCACCAGCTTCAGTCAGACAGGAGACAGGAGACAGAGGTGAGTCTCTAACCCGGGACAGCTACCTAACGTTTGTTTTAAATGTCATCTCGTACCACTGTTGATTTTAAACATTGGCCACAAAGGCCTGATACAGAGATGGTACCTCTCTATAAACAGTAAGGCTAAATCTCTGAGAGTTGACAAATGTATATCATCTGTCTTTACACCTCATCATCTGACTCCAGACCTGGAATTGCTAAATTAAGAAGAGTCGATATTCATAAACAGACTGTCTCTTCAACACTTGTTGTTTATTATGGTACATCACACTAGGGCTCAAACTAATTATAATTTTTTAGTATTGATACAGTATATCCACCAATTAATTTTCGAGAAGACTTAATTATATTTTTAAAGACACCCATTACAAATCTTCACATGTTAGAAGCTGGACCGAGAGAATTTGGGCATTTTTTGCTTATTAAATGACGTAACTGATTTATGGTCTATTTTAACAATGCAGATACATATCTGTATTTAAACTGTGATCCAGATCCACTTTCTGTCTCCCTACATCACACAATACAGACATTGCACATTAACAAATTGACATACATTTAATTTGTTTGTTTTTTATATATATATATATATCACCCAGGATATGCATATTAAAAAATTTATAATCTGGAAATAACCACAGCCAGCTGCTAATCAGCTGTTAATGTCTAAATTGGTCAGCAGCAAACCGCCACATTTTTTACCTTCCACCTTGTTTCTTTTCTTCTTTTTCGTCCTCACGTCTTTTTCCCTTTTCTTCCTTTTGCTTCCTGCACCAGAATCTCCACTTTCACTTCCCACCTCATATTCCTCTCCATCATCATCACCATCATCATCCTTCTCTACCTCCAGTCCTACTGAACTGCTCTGGGATCCATTGGTTGAGCCTGTTCCAAAGTAATCGATCGCAGAGAGAGCATCTAAAGACGCTTCCCCTCCGTGAGATCTGGCAACCTGTAAAATAAGACACGGGTACATTCATTATCAGTGTATAACACACTTGTGTGACATATTGTCCAACCACTTATCAAATAAAGCGACTTTAAAAGCACCCAATCTCCAGAAAATGTAAATATAAAAAAGGTATATCCAACAAAACAAGGACTGCAGCACATTTTCTGGTACAAATCAGGGTTAGCCAAAATGTATCAAACCGTGGCTCGTTCAGCTCTCAATCCCTATTTTTTGTCCAGTATATGACCAGCTACACATGTCCCCTTTACCTTAAACCGAGCGGCGTCTTGACCAAACTTCTTCAGGTCAAATTTCGCTCCAGCTCCGAGTTTCCGAAACAGTTCGAAGGCGTCCATTCCTCCAGCAGCGTGGTAGTCTGTCCGCATCCATCCAGGCATCACTAGTCAACATCCGGGTCATCGACCAGCGGCTCTGAGCCCTGGAGCCCCCTGCTGGCTGGGTTTAACACCACGAATGTTCCGAAGTCATTGTACCAGTCTACGGTCAACACCAGTAATTCACACACAATCAGAGCACCAACCATTCACTCAAGTGCACATGAAACTTAAAATAGCACACATTATAGATTATTACACCTTCATACCTGCTCTATGATGTGCCAATTAAGAGAACATCAAAGCAATTATGTATTTAGTTTAAACTGGCCTTTGTGTGAATAGCTCATCATCTGTCTCTTTCACTTTCCATCAAAGCAACCACGACTTAAATATATATTTCTAATCATAGGAGACCTTAGATAATTGTATCATATTTTGTGAAATATGTTGTTTTAGGGGAGGAAATGGCTGTTTTTCAGGTTAGATATTTAATGGTTTATCTACTGGCTCTTCCTTTAATACTTCAGTGTTTTAAATCTAAGGTCAACTTCAGGAAAACAGCATGTTGCAAGTTGGAGCAGATCAAATATTTTAGAGACATCGTCACTTATTGGATGTCCACTCTTGTGTGTAATAACTCTGAAACCACACTTTGGGAGATCCCTGCTGCATGGACGTCTTTAGATAAGTCAGTCAGTGTCATCATTGCTGTGTTAACATAGACAATGTAGTGTACTTGATGACTAATGATTGAAATAATTATGGTTGCAACGTGTTTTTTAGATAAACAACTGTATTAAGATTACTTCCATATATCAAAATATATTTCAATATGGCAGAAGTATGTAATAAAGAAAAACAAATTGATGTTTAGGGAATTGACCATGTTTCACTTTTATGCATTAAATCAGACAAAACTCTCCAAACCTCAATAAATCATTTTCCTCATCCTTACTAACAGAAAACATTTGGTTAAACAATAACCCAATATGTTCATTACAACATGATTCCACTGGAAAGTTAGTCCATTGATGTGTTTTCAGAATATAATTTCAGTACGTCTTTGTACATCAGATGTTTATTTATAAAAGAGTGCAAGTGCAATTAGATAAATAAAAGGATATAAAAAGCCAATGCAAACTTCAAAATATCTTTAAATGTACATAAGGAAAAAAAAAGTAAAATGGCCTTAAGTTTTTCAAAATATTCTTGTGGTTCCCTGTGATCCGATTAGTTCAGTCATCGTTAGTTTAAGGTTGGATGTCTCTCCTTCGATTGTCTGCCTGCTCTGATCCGAGCAGTCCTGGTGAGCTCAGACAGTTTTCTTAGGTTGCTTTCACACCTGAGCAGTTTGGTCTGTTTTAATAAAACCCTGGAGCGTTTCATTGGATTGTCCGGTCATCATTTCAACTTTGGTCAGGGGGGGGGGGGGG
>NC_045745.1:24252517-24259807 GCF_008692095.1 Etheostoma spectabile | reverse complement strand
TTCCAAGTGAACTAGAAATTGGATCACTTTAGGGGACAATGCAATCTGACCCAAATATTGCAAGTGAACCAAAAACAAAACATTTACTTGCCAGCAATATAAACCATAGACACAATTCATGGATCTGTATATGATTTAAGGGTTGATAACTTTCAAATTCATAACCTATTATTGTCATGACTTGCTCGTCGTCTGTGAAACAACCCATCACGACCTCTCTCATCAGGTCCTGCCCTCTCCTTCATTCGCTGTCTTGTCAGCTGCTTATAACGTTTTCCTTCTTCTAAAAAACACTAAAGCAAAACCAGAAAACCCAAGACATTACAGATTTGATGTTGCTCCATTATTTCTGAGACCAGAAGCCAATTTCACTCTGAGTTTTTGTCCAAGAGACCTTGTGACATTTGTTTACAATGTTTGCTAAGTATGGCAAAGTGCAGTGCCGAAAAACCGAACCAAACGAAAAAGCCAACGATGTTGCACCCAGTCTACCGAACTACAGGCGTGAAAGCGACCTTAAACCAAGCGCTGCAGCTGGAAATGAGACTCTTCACGGCCCTTCACGGCCCTTCACAGGTCTTTAGCAAATCTTCCAGGAAATGAACCACCACCTCTTTACCTCTCTCCTCCTCTCCCCATCCCTCCCCTTCAGCCTTCAACTCCTTCAGTCTGATCAGGGTCTCCTGAAGACCTAAGACTCTCTGCTGAGGGGTAAAGCTGTCCCCCACAGCATCTTTATCTCCATCTGCCCCCTCTCCTCCTCCTTCCTCCGCTCGGAGATATTTGATCAAATGCTCTTTGATGCCCCTCCCCTCCTCGCCGGCCAGCGATGCCCCGAGGCCAGGCATGTCCTGTGACTGGCTGACACTGAGCAGGTGTAGAAGAGCTTGCGAGAGCGTGTGTCGCAGGCTGGCACTGTAGCGGTACTCTAAGAAGTCGTTTGTATCTTCGCTGTTCTCCAGCGCTGTGGCCAGGGAACGCCACACGCAGCTGAACTGCTGTGAGTCCCCGTAGCAGCCGCGCTTGGCTGGAACCGCCAGGGCGGCGGCAGACTTGATCCGCACCTTGAAGTTCTTACAGGAGGTAACAACACGACAGAGAGAGGAGAATGCGTCACTAGACCAGGGAGCTGAGTCTACGAGGAGGAAAGAGACAGAAATGAACTGTTAAATTTGACAGGCAGGCATCAATAAAACAAAACTAAAATTCAGATCAATCACAAACAGGAAAAAATGCTTATTTCCTTTCTTGCAAAGAGTTAAATGAGAAGGTCAATACCATTTTCAAGTCTTTACGCTAAATATGAGGCATGTTAAGGCAGTTAGCTTAGCATAATACTGGAAACAGCTAACCCGGCTTTGTCCAAAGGTAACCCTACCAGCATCTCTAGCCCTCACTGATTCACAGGTTTTGAATCTGCAGTTTGGCAGTTAATCTGTACAAAAAACAACAGTTTGTGGTTATACAGGAGAGTTACCGGCTGGAACTATTTCTTGGCTGAGCGCAATGATAGCAGTAAAGTATTTCTGTCACTGTGAGGTTGCTAGGCAACTAGTAGAGACTCCAAGAAGTCACTGTGTCAAGAATTAGTTACACAGCATCAGATCTTTGTTAAAGAAATAGTTTAACATTTTTCTGAAATACACCCGTTTTGTCCTTTCCAGTCTTTATGCTAAGCTAGCCATCTTCTTACTTCATATGTAATGAAAAGATAAGAGAGCGGTGCTCACATTCACCTTTATCTCCAGCTTTCAACAAGCAGGCAAATAAGGATAGTTCCCAAAATAAGGAACTATTTCTTTGCATCCTGGTTGAAGCATGGTCAAAGAGTCGGTACAATGACCCGCGTTGACCAATTCATGAGGGCAAACAAGGTGAATGTCCTTGGAAAAAGCAAATGAATGAAGACTTACCGAGTGGAAGGGCTGGGTTTCTGAAAGCATTTCCCAAGGCGTAACAGGCATTCCATCTGACCTTCATAGTGGCCTCTGATTGGACAGTTTTAACCAGAGCAAGGACTGCATCTTCCAGCGGGCGTTGGAACGCAGATCGACTCAGCTGACTTTGACGCAGGAAATGAAGCAGATTCCCGAGTGCTCGCACTGCGTTAGACTTCACCTGGGGGGTGGTGAACGAGGTTTTACTAAGAAAGTCGGCATTAATGTAATGACATTGTTATGTTGATTGCCCATTCTCACAGATTCAGTCGTTTCCTATTTGACTGAACTGTGTCCCAAACACATCCATTTTGAAACTACTTCATAGCAGAACAAAATGTGGCAAGACAAATTGGAATGTCTGTGCCTTGCTTTTGTGTGTAAAAGAGTGAGCGCTCTCACCCTGTCTTTGTCGGCTGATGCTCGGGTGGCTGCCTGCAACATCTTTAGAAGCAGCATGTCTGATAACTCTTCCTGGAAGTCCACACCTACACTCTCCCTGATAAAGAAACAGGAGATAAACAGATTACAGAAATACAATCTCTGATAACAGACTATATACACTGAATACCATACTAGCCTGGTTTCATCCAAATCAGTTACCCAATTCTTTTTTTTTTCTCAAAACCTTTTCTTTGTTAATAACATGATGAAAGTTAGGCTTTTATTTTGTAAGATAAATAAGTGATCCATGCTTTAATCTTGTCAGGATGAAATGTCTTCCATTTACTGTCATGGAGATGCATTCATTGTGTTTTCTTAAGAATTAACTTAGCACCTTATATCCATGTTTTCTTACATATTAACAATAAGGGTGTCTGTGAGGTTGCCTAGGGACCAGGCCGCCTTGGCACGGACATTTGGAGATCGATCATCAAGTGCAGCGAGTATAGTGTTTGCTGTATCCGCCACGAACATCACATCCTGAACAGAGGAAAAAGAGGGGGGGGGGGGTAATAATTCAGCAACATGTTACATGGTGTTCAGTACGCGCATAGTTGGTGGTCAGTGTCCCTACCTCTCTGAGACATGGGAACAGTATGTAGACTCCCAAAGCCCTGACGGCTGCGGTCTTCACCAGATAGTTTTCACTGTAGGTCAGCCCCAGCAGCACGGTGATGCACATCAGCTGCGTCTTTTCCTTAAAAAAAAAATTAAAAAAATAAACATCACACATCACACCTACAGCTCCATTGAGCTCAGTATTAGTTGTGTAAAAACAATTAAAGTGAAACTTACAGGCAGCTGTGCGAAGGCCTGCGGTAGAATGGAGGGGAGCGTGTCGCAGGCGCTCGTCTGCAGAGTGGGATGTTGTTCGTTCTGTAGTGCTCCGTTCAGAGGACCACTCAAGACTTCTGACCAAAAGAGCACCACCTATATCATGCAAATATATGTATGAAAACACATTAATAGATCACAATTCATATAATTGATATTAACCAAATTTTAAAACTACGTTCTCCTTTCTCAAGTTTCTGTTTTTAAAAATGGCAACAAACAGAAATAGGCCGTATGGAACATTGTCATTAAACTGTATATTCTGTATCAGGGTAGACCTGTTTTAAGATAGTTTGTACTTACTTGGCTTACGGGGACCCTCAAGCTCTCAGGCACATTTTTCTCTGGCCTGTACTGCTGGATTATTCCTGTCCCTAACTCCTCTAGTAACTAAATAAAAGACAATGACATGCAGATTAGTGCACAGGTCTCCTTCTGTCTCAAGCTGTCATTTCACAAAATTTTCAAATTTCACAGTCACACCATTTGTACTGCTGAAGCTTGGACAGAGGTGCAGATAGAGTAAAAAAAAGAAGCAAGAAATACACAAGAGTGGAACACATATAGATACAGATGGCGTAAAAGAAACTTGAAGGTGTTACCTTAGCTCCATGCAGTTGTATGGAGGGGTCTGTCTCCCCAAGGCAGCGAGCGCTCACCTGCCCAATCTCACACAGACATGCTTGAGCTAGAGAGAAGTAGCCACGCACCAGGTGGGACATGACCTGAAACACACAGGATTTCACACTTAAAAAAAAACTTCTGATTTTTTAGAAATGTCTGTTAAGGACTTTCTTTTGTCCATTTGTGGTTCATCCAATATCCATCACCTGTAGAGCTTCTAGTCGGACAGGGGAGGGCTCTAAAGCAGCACCTCCTCCTGTTCCCGCTCCATCGCTGTCTGATTGGTCCTCTCTGGGCTGAGTCACCAGCAACACACACAGCCGCAGCAGCCACGGTGGGGCCGTGTCCTCCTCCCCCGGTGTGCGAGGAATGTGGGGGGAGTGTGTCCGCGAGCTCCGCAGGGAGGGTTTGACTGGTGTGCGAGAGGGCGAGGACACACCGTCTCTTTGTCTCCAGCTGAGACCTGAGTCCTGTGGCGTGAATGAGCCAGTGCTGCTGCCCTCCGGCTGTTGGAGGAGAAGCTGCACCTCAGGGAGAGGAGCCTGAGTCGTCACCAGAGCCCCATAAAGTGTCAAGACGGACACACGAACGTTCACATCTGAAGACAGAGAGCAGTTGTGAGAAGCTTGTGTTGCTAACCTGTTTGCGTAAATCCTTGTGTGCAGTTCACTGAGCGCACAGACAAAATACAGACCTCTGTGGCGCACATAGGGACGCATCTGCTTCCAGAGCGGGCTGAGCAGACCAGGTCTGAGGCGGTGGTAGGGAGCGTTTGCCACCAGGTAGGCCAGACACTAACAGACAGGATAAGCCATTAGAGCTGTTGGTCAAATCTCAGTGATACCAGATATCACTCCCCAACCACATGTGTGCATGTTTGAAAACATGTTCCAGTTTTAACTTGACCTTTACATGAGCTGTACATGTAAAGCTCAACATTGAACACACACACACACACACACACACACACACACACACACACACACACACACACACACACACACACACACACACACACCACACACCACACACACACACACACACACACACACCACCACCCACCACACACACACAACACGCCACACACACACACACACACACACACACACACACACACACACACACACACACCAAATTTAAATCAAAAAATCATTAATTTTAAAAATTTTCAATGTACAGACACTGGACAAGAAGAGAGAAAAAAGTAGCAGTAACAGAAGAAAAAGCTTTCAGAAGGTTGATCACAAAACATGCATGTTAATGTACCTTTATGACCTGTGTGAGCGTCTGAGGGGAGGTCTCGGCCAGCAGAGCCAGACTGAGAGCGCGGTGCAGTTCTCTGATGGAAGTAGCCAGCGAGAAGGAGAAAGGTGTGTAAGATGTACGAGGAGACGCCGTATCTTCAGCCACAGCCAGGAACTGACGGGAGCCATCCAGCATGGCCGACAACACCTGAAGCGCAGACGCACGCACCTGGAGGGGAGAGAAAACAGACGGATGCTACAGCCGTACATTTCGAGGAGCATTGTAACATGAGTGTGGCCGTATTGTACCTTTGGAGAAGGGTCCTTGAGTATAATTGTGAGGAGAGTGAGAGTCGGCAGCCCACCAACAGGAGAGTCAGGGATGAAGGAGGACCAGTAGCCGTACAGAGTTCTCTTCTCTACAGCTTTCACCACCGCTAGCAGACAGTGCAGTGCTCCCTGACGCACACGACCGTGGTAAAGCCTAAGAGAGAAAGATACTGCAGGATGATTTTGCAGTTGATGCAGCATTAGAAGGAAAAAAAACTTTACCATCCACTTTATAAAACTTACAATAAAAACAAAAAAACATGCATGCTTGTACCAAAAAAAGAGATAGATGTGACATGGATGGACATGGGCTTTCTGGTGGTTTTCTCTACCTTAATTTGCTTTGTGCACTGCCTTCCGGGTCAGAAAACTCTGAGTCAGAACTTGTTTTTTTCCACGACGGGTAAAGAGACGGGCCAGAGGGTTTGGACAAAGACTCAACTTCCCCTCTGCCCCCCTCTCTTCCACCTCCTTTCTGAGGTTCCGCTACAGGATCTCGATCATCTTCTTCTCCATCCTCACCCCTGCTCTCCTCAGTGCTCGTCTTCTTCCCCTTTCCCCTGGATTTCCTCTTTTTATTCTGGAGGAGAAACATGAAAAACACTTCAACCAAAAATGTGGGTTTCATCCCGGATTTTGAAACGCCTCTTACTACAACAATGAAGACTTGTCTTACCCCTGAGGTTTTGCCGGGCACACGGGCTTCCTTTTGTGACTCAATGGGTTTTGGTGGTTCAACAGGTTTTGATGCAGAGAGCCCCTCGTACTGAGGAAGAGGTGATGGGTAAAGAACAGACGGCCACTCCACACTCACACCTGGAGTTCCCTGGAACAAGAGCCTCTGCAGAAAACATGTACACGGTCTCCAAACAATTACTACAATAGATTACCGTCATGTTTGTTTGTGTTTATAAAAAGGGCAAAAAAGTGATAAAGCAATTAAAAAATCTGTTGTACCTTAAGTGCAGCCAGTACAGACCCAACCTCCTCTCCTCCGCCAAATTTCCACTTCCCACCCGAGAGACAACACTGAAGTCCTTTCAGTGCTGCCTGGATCACCTACACACAGAACACAAGGGCAGGCTTAGATCATCCACGATTAAATGAATTTTTATGAAATGTTCTTTCCATTATGCCAATTATCTGTACCATGCAGTAGAAGAGTTCATCCGTGTCGGGAGGTTTGGGTGACTGCAGAGTCGTCAGGAAGACTCTGAAAGATACACTTCTGTATTGATCATCCAAAGGTGGTTGACCAGGGATCCTAGAGAGAAACAATTAAGCCAACCACAGTATTGACAGGTTGTGAACACAACACTGACATATTATTATCTTTTAGGTTGATATGGCACCCTAACTCAAAACTTTAAAAACACCTCTTCAGAAACAATTTCAGGCACACCATGTCCATGTTTTATAGTCTACATAGTGGGTGCACATTACACAGACAAAAATGCACTATGGCTACTGGCTAAATGTATCAGCACATTAAAGCCTACCTGAGACAAATGTTGGCCATACAGGTAAGAGCAACACGGCGTAACTCCATATTTGGCTGAGATGGAGAACTATACAGCAAGAGGACTCCATCTTCACCCAGCAAGTCATTGAGGTGCTATGAATGAGAAAAATCTCAATGTACAGTATATATTCAGCAGTTATCATACACTTGTACACTTTCACAAAGCATGTACAAATATCTACCTGGTGGCACTGAGGTCCATTCCCATACACTACTGTAGAGAGTGCCAAGAGGACATCTGAGTGTGTCCAAGTACTGCACACTTTCAGCGCACTGGCGGTATAATTCACCAATACATCCAAGGTCCGCTCGTCCATTATTACCTTTTGAAACAGTGAAAAGAGAGAGTAAGAAA
>NC_045745.1:24237604-24252507 GCF_008692095.1 Etheostoma spectabile | reverse complement strand
AAAAAAAGTACAGAACATTAGGTGAGTACATATGCAGTCATGGTCAGTACATGAGTAGATAGGCACAGTAGTAAAATGTCTACTGTTACCTAAAGGTTCCATGACATAGTGGTCTTTGGATGATTTTATTTAGACCTTAGTGGTCCCCTAATACCATATCTTAAATCTCTTTCCCAAACTTAAGCCTTGGTGCAGAATTACAGCCACTACAGCCAGTCCCACAATGAGCATTCCTTAGGACGTGCCATTTCTGTGTCTGTAGCTATCGAAGAGGAGGGGTGGGGGGGCAAGGTGAAAACAAAACGCCATGGGACAACACTACAGCTAGTAGTTACCTTTAGCTGATTGAGTAGATGATGTACTAGCTGGCAGAGTTTGATGACTAAATGTTCTTGACTCAGTGGCACAAGACAGCTGATATGTTTCAGCAGGGAGCACACATCCTGAAATGGAAATGGAAATTAATAGACTCAGCACAACCAAGAAGGTCTTCCACAGCGAGAAACAAATAATCCTGCATATCACATATGCTCATTTAGTTGATTAAGAAGAAGCTTGAAACAAAAAGAAAAGGCAAACTTTTTTTAAAGAACATTTATGTAAGAGGAAAACTTGATTGCACTTTGTTTTTGCTGGGGTGTTGTTAAATGGTTGGTAGGACACCACTATATAGGTTGCTAACGAGTAACAAGCTGACTGTTAGTTGTTATATAATAATATAAAACACAAGTGGTTGCTACTAGGTGTTCTGTACAGTTGCTATAGCAGTACTACGAGCTATATGTTCTCTGCGGTTGCTAGGGTGATGGGTGGCTGCTATGGTGTTTGCTGTTTTGCATAATGCACACTAATGATTACTAGCTAGGTTAGTACACTAGAAAAGGCTTGTACGTTTCCAGTATCACAAGATAAGTTGAATACAGTCGTCACTACAAGACCAAAGAGAGCATGAGTTACCTCTGGCCTGATGTTGATATTGGGGTCAAAGGTTTTGTTGTAGTTTTCGGACAGTAGCTGGTCAAACAGCAGGTTGAGCTCCTCTCTTAACTGACCAGAGTCTGCTTGCAGGGCACGGAGTTTTGCTGCGCAGCGGGAAAACTGTTTCTCGACGTCCGACGGTGAGCCGAGCCGCCAACCGTCCGTCCCGAGCGGAGTGAACGGGGCGGCCTCTGCTGACAAAGCCACCGGAGGAAAAACAGGGACATCACTACGGCTCATTAGGGCCGGGGCTAACAACCCCGTTTGTGCCGCCATATTTGTAAGCGCGGACGGCGGAAGTATTTCCCTTGCGTGGATCTTCTTCCTTTCAAGCTTAATATCCAAATGTCAGGCTCATTACTGCCCCCTACAGTGTATTCTACGAACATCGACTCCCTCCGAAACAGATGAAGAAACCATAACCATAAATTACATCTTTTAAGAATGTTTTTGGACTTTTCCGCCTTCAAATGTTGACAGGGCAGTTAGGTGAGAAAGGGGAGAGAGACTGAGCTGGCTGTGGCTGAAGACATGCTGGACCTCTGCGTCGAAGCATCTCAGTACATCGAGACATCCGCCTGCTCCACCACTGAGTTAACCTGGCCACCATAAATTACATCTTAATGAAGACGTCACGATGCAAAAATACACCATTACGAGAAAAAGTCATGCATCCAACAGTTTTCGTGCAGTAAATGAGTATCAAAAGATTTAATCATTTTCCCAACTACACCTTTTACATATCTATGTAATATTTGATTATATGCTTAGTTTGCAGTGTTTGTGAAGAGATGGGCTCTAAAGTCGTGGCATTGCTCCATGATGTACAGTATATTTTACCGTAATCTATAAACATAAATACAAATTTACTGATGCATTCATGCCTATCAAAGCAGCTGAACAAGATGAAGCTAGCTCTGTGGAGGTCTGGCAATGTGAGAGTTAAATTCTCAGATTTATAGGTAAATTTAACCTATTACAGCCCATCAGTTTTTGGATACAACTTCTAGTCAGAAATTATTTTTAACTGTGGATGACAGGTAAAAGTAGGTGTAAAGACTAAAATACAATTCTTTTTACATGTATTATATAAATCTGAAAGAATAGTTTTGATTTTATAAATTCCTTCTGCTGCATGGTCCTAGTTCCTTTCTCTTAAAACTTGCCCTAATTCGGGTTAATACAATTTCAGAAACTACACTTAATTTCAAAAGCCTTCCATTGTTGAATGTTCAAGTCTCAATTTGTGGACACCAGCAGACATGGAAATCCATCTACCTGTTCCAATGATGTCCCCTGCATCTGGAAACTGTCATTCTGTATACATGTAAGAAACCATTCTTTACGTTTGTAGCATCAAGAGCATACGTGTGAGTCCCTGTTAGAATCAGAATGTCAGAACATTTGATTTTAGTACACGGTAGTGAAGCAAAGTCAAGGCACGCATAGACACAAGTCACATTTTGAACCAATTTACTGTGTCAAAGTTGTCTTGTGCTCAACATGTTGAAAATAAACACAATACTAAACGGCACACTAAATCACATTCCACATATACAGCACTAACATTCACAACTAAAGTGGAAACAGGAATGTTCAAGCATGTACAAAAACCTTAAATCTCTTGGCATGTAATTTTCTTTATTATGGGTAAGCAACAGCCTTGCAATAGTCTTAGAATTTATATTCAATCTCAGTCAACACTGAAAATTAAAGGCATTTCAAAAAAAATGAAAAATAAAGTCTGTTGCTTATTCCATGAAAAATTAGTTATTATACAACACATCCATATGAAACAATTTCCGTGCCTCAATGCACAGCAAAAAAATAATATCCAGAAATTAGTTGTGTACTCTGTCAGATGTGAAAATGCTGGCTGAGTGCTGGAATGGGGCGTAGTTTGAAGAATGTCACATTGAATCAAACATAAGTCCAGGCACAACTACAGCACCATCCACAGATGGGGGTAGTGTTGTGGGTGGCACACAATAACCGACTGAAGCAAGCAGGAAACCAGGAGGTAGGCATGTCAGCAGAAAAGTGGTTGCAAATGTACAGCGTGGCACAAAAGTATTGAGGGCTGAATTAAAAGTAGTTTTCGGAAGGCATGTTTGGATTTCAGCCAGACTTGAACAGTAGAATGGCCACTTGGCCCAGGTAGAAGTAGATGAAATGCTTCGTCTCGTGAGTCACGTAGCTCCCAAAATTCCTCCCAACGATGCAATGCCATGTGGGGTTGTACTTCTTGTCAAACTCCTGGAGGTGAGACAATAATTGCAATAGCATAGATGATAACGTTAACAGGTTTCAAGTACATGCTTGCACTAATTTGATATGGATATTATGTACCTTTTTGACATAGGCAGCAATATCCTTCTCAATGTTGTACTTTTCCATAGCTTGCATGGCACAGTCCACTGCATCCTGCTGCATTTCATCAGACATGTCTGCATTCTTTATCACTGCCTTCTTGTCAGACATTTTGGCTTTTTGACTGCACAGGAGAAAAAGCAAATATTTAGGGACATTTTCCACATAGTTACTACTAGATCTTGTACAAACAGTGAGCCTTGTTACATTTTATGACTACATCACAGCTGCCACCATTTGCTTATATAAAACAATAAGCTATTAGTTATGAGGCTACTTTTGTCCAATCCAATTAACTGGATAGAAGGCCTCAAGATTACCAAAGTAACTCAATAACTTGGGAGGAATACTGTGACCGTCTTCTGAAAGAGTTGTTCTGCAGTTACATAGTCCACAGAGTAATGTATGTTCCATGAGACAGACACAATGGGTCCTGGTTGCGAGTATCACAGTAAGCAATAAAAGAAGGTTGCTGACGTGACATGGCATACCTGCAGTGCCATTGTCATGTCACTGCAACTTTAATTTACACTGCTTGGGAACTATTTCCGCACATATTCAAACGCAAGTTAACGTCACTCCTGTAATTCAATTAAATGTGTTAGGTTTACACATAACAATGCAAAGAAAGTGCCATCCACTCGGGACAAATACAGATGCTCAGACGAGATTAGCATGCCAGCAAGAGAAGCCTCAGTAGTCCCTCTCTGCTGACAGTGTGCGCAGGTTTTATTAACGATAAACGCAGAGTTCTGCAGCAACACTTACCGTCTCTCAGCGAAGTTTAATTGTTTAGAGTTGTGCGTTTACGGGCAGCTACACAGTTCTTAGTTCATTTATGCAAAGAAAGCATGCGTCTCTGCTCCGCCCTCCACATCGCACTCACTATCTGATTGGCTGGATGAAAGCCGCCACCCTGGTGACGGCGCTTTTCACTGGCGGACAGGGACCGCATCTTATTTCCACCCAGAATGCACTGTTTTCAACCCCAATCTCTCCCTCCCTCCCACGAGAGAAAGTAATTGATCCAGGTGATCGCGTTGTTAGATGGTATTGATCTGCATTATAATTTGAGACAGCTTGCAACGAAGAATAAGATTGGACCCAAACAGGGAGTCGATGTCCATTTTAAGTGTATTACATTCTAAAGTCTCTGAACTGTAAGAGGATGTTTCTGAGGCATAAATAGAACCAGACCATTCCACAAAACTCTTCAGTTAAGTCGGAAAAGTATGAAGCTGTTTGCACTTTCATCTTGTCTGTAATTTTGGGTTCCTTCACCTCACTGGAACATTTTATGGCCAGTGTAATCCATTGTAGATAGAAGTTGATACAAAAAAGAGAAACACAATCATATGATATGTTAAGGTTCAGTAGAAGATATTTAACTTTTTTGAAGTAAGAAATAAACTTAAAAATACTGGAAATTATACTTAACATTATCAAAACTCATCTTCTGAAATCATAAAAAAAAAACAGACTCTAATCACACCCCGGCCATCCATAGGCCTGTCAATGGTCACTATTTACCACTCTAGATCATTGATGTTTGCTGCACAGATGGTGAAGCCCCTTCAGAAATATTTTTGGTGTGTGATGTAGGGTTTTATAAATTAAGTTGATTTGACTATGTGGTTCTTGTTCTGAAGTCCTAGGTTTATTATTGTGTAAGTTAATTGAGAAACAAAATCTTTGTACAGTATGCGTTTGCATGCTTAAACAATTAAGCTGATTCTGATAGAACACTAAGTTGTAGCCACAACAGGAGACATTGCAAGAATATGGATGTTGTAAAGAAGCTACGAATTCTAAAACAAGGATGCTTCACACACAGCTCCAATAAAGATCTATACATCACCAGTTTCAAGGAGGGCACCCAATTCAGAATCTGACCAAAACGTGAACACAATCTCCCCGCTTGTCCCCGAGTTACGGCATTGAATAATTGCCAGAACAGGGTTTTTACATTATGTCACAGTGAAGTTCACCTTTTGGAAATCAATTGATCCTACTTATATTTGAGTGAAATCTTTCACATATTTAGCGTATTAATGACATTTGTGCTAGCTGGAATGAATTCTCTCCAGACATTCCTGATATCACATTAAGAGAACGGGCCAGACCTTTTTCTTTTAAACTCCATTCATTCAAAAGCTGGAAACAATAGTTACTCCAAAGTTGCAGTTACTTTGGATGTTCACATTTCAGTTACAAAAGAACAAAAAATAAAATGGATATATATATATCCCATTGTTATAGATTAAATGCAGGCCTTATAATAATGGCAAAAGGCACCTACTCAGAAACACTTTGTAAAAAAATAAATAAAATAAAACAATTTTGTGTCCAACCTTTTGTTGTATTAGCCATGCTGGGAAAGAAAAACACAAACACTTAACTTATGTTATTGAAAGTTTTATTAAAAGAGAATAAAGCTTTAGAATACTGGAGATTGTACTTAGGAAAATCAGAAATCATCCTCTGCAGCAAAAGACTGACCTAAGAAAAAGATACAAACCGCATTAAGGTCACATTCCCTTGTCGTATCCCAGTCCTCCCTCTTCCCTCCCTCCTCCACGGTAATGGTCGCTCTCTATTTACCACTCTCCTTAAGCGTGTGGATCCATCCTGCACCTCCCAGCCCTCCTCCTGGTTTTGAGCGGAGCTTTGCTCTTCTTTTATAATTTTGAAAAACAAAAATAAATCGCTCCTCACAGTGCCGTCAGTAACTGTGTCTCTGAGGTCCCACACAAAATGAAAAATAAAAAATAAAATTTGGATTATTTGAAAGCCAATTTAGTTTTGAATATTTCAGAATTTCCGGTTTGATGGGGTTATGTGGACAGGGCCGGGGGTCAGGATCCTCTCCCGGTAAAATGCTCCCATGCTCCTGATCCATGTATCCATCCTGAAGCCTAATCCTAATCCTGATCTGATCCTGAATCCTGATCCAGCTCCGAAATGGGGGGACAATGAGCCCAGTCCAAACCTTCAGAATACCAGCAGAACCAAAGAGAAGGAGGCAAGTTAGAATCACACCTTCAGAAAATACTATAATAAATGTAAAATGCATCTACCAGGGAGTTTACTTTGAGACAAAAAGGGAACACCATCTATAAATCAGTCCCCAAAAAACTAAAATTTACTTTTGAGGACTAAAAGACAAGCAAAAGCAAAAATAAACACAAGCTTTGGGTCTCCAATTACAAAGTGGTATACAGAACCTGTTACAACTGAAAACATTCAACAGCGGCACTCTATTGTCAAGTGTATGTAAAAAAACTGAACAGCCTTATAATGCAGATTTCACAGTTGACAAGGCACAGCCATCATACCATTGGTGCCATATTTGACTCCTCCTCCTGTTTATCTTAATATGAACTGTTTCCTCTGTTCCCATCCTATCCTGTTCCTCTGAACTCTACAGAGAGACACACAAGAGGGTCAAAGAACAGTAGTATATGCTTAAAAGAAGTAAAAATGTTCCAAACAAAACAAAGCGGAGGACAAGTAGGAGAAAAGGTATAGAGGGGTGAGAGATGGTTAGCAGAAAACAGATTTTTGATGAGAAGGGGAAAAGGAAAAATGAAAGAGTGAAATGGGGCCTTGTACAAAATAAAAAAATAAAACTGCAACAAAGAGTGGGGGAACAGGGAACACACAAGAAGACAGTGTAAACGGGTAACATGAGATGATCCGTGGTGAGTATACAGGATTTGTTGAGTGATGTGAAGATTTCCTCTCTGCTTTAGTTAAGGTGGATCTAGGAGCGGGAACGGGAGCGGGAGCGGGAACGCCGAGGAGAGTAACGTGGAGACCCTCTGCTGCGACGTGACCCGCTCTTGCTTCGACTTCGGCTACGAGAGCGAGAACGACCATAGCTGGGGCTGCGAGGACCATCCACCTTTACACGAATGTAGGCCGTCTCTCCCTGAACACACACAAACACACATAACTAAGCATTAAACCACGCACAAGTTCCTAATGAGACTCTGGTAGACAGAGGAAGCAAATACCTCCAGTCACGATAAAGGTTTTGGGGATCATATCAGCGCTCAATACTGCCTTTGTACATACAGTGTGCTTATAGATGCAGTTTCAAATTAAACACATGTAAACCTTTTGTAGTTGTCCATGCATACATGATCATCAGCTGCATCAATACTAAAATTGGACATCTTAAAGACTTATATTTTTACCAATGTTACCATCATCATTACTCAGGCATAGGCAGAATTACAAGGCAATGTAACATTACATAACCATTCAAACGTAACATTGGCTTTTGATGGCCTGCCTGGTCATTTTCACATTCACCCCTGGTTTCTTTATTTAAGAAAACTTTAATTTCAAAATTTAGTCCCTTCCACAGCCATCCCTTATGTTCGCTTGAGGCTGAAACCCTTTACGTACCTCATGAGAGCGAAACTTGGTGTTATCCAATTGACGGACAGCGTAGGTCATGTCCTCTTTGCGTACAAACTCCACCACCCCGGTGCCATCACGGTACACATCAGCATAGCATACATCACCTGCTTCTCGCATGTGATCCTTCAGGTCCTGCCAGCTTCCACTGGAAGGAAGACCTGACAAGAAAAGGTGATGTAAGACTCCTATGTTCATCTATACACTTACATAAATAGATAACCTGCAGAGGGAGGAACACGTCACCCACCTGATACAACAACCCTGTACTCTGAACGTCGGGAAGGCGGGCCATGCCTTCCCCTTTGGGGTCCCATTGGTCCTCCACCACCACCACCACCACCTCCTCCTCCACCTCCCCGTCCACTTCTAGGAAACTCAACACGCAGGCGGTAACCATCATAGTCGTAACCATCGCGGCCATAGACAGCATCCTCAGAATCCCTGTGAAATCGGAAAGTTACAAATAATCAATACTAGTTTTACAATACTGATACTTTACTAGCTAATGTCCCTAGATATGAGTTAGGCAGATTGCTTTGTTTTGGGCGTGTGTGTTTGTTGTATACGTAATCTTACGACTACTGGCCTATACTGATGGAACCTGGAGGAAAAATGCATCTTGCTGAATTAGTGCACGTCCATACAAAAAAAATGGATAGAAGGGTCATGAACTGCCGTGGTCATTCAGTGACGCTCGAACAACAAAATGGCGATTGTTCTTAGTTGTCACGGTGACAACACGTGTTAGTGGGGCAGTAAACCGAGTCGCAACTCGCTGGGAGCTTAGCTAACAACTATAGCTGGGAGGAGAGCGGCCTGGCAATGGGCGTATTATGGATACACAGCTCAAGGGAGACGTTATCCGAAGCTGCGGGAAGAGGAGCGACAGTCCCAGCCCGCGACTCATTCTCTGTTATCAATGAAACATGAATGCACAGCATAACTCTACCTTAACAAGGGACGTTTTTTGGCATCAAACGTGACTCTTTAATTAGAAGCACAGCAGCATTAATGTGTAGTCATGTGTGTGTGTGTGTGTGTGTGTAGTAGGCATTTCATTTTTGGCCTTGTTGGGCAAAAAAAAAAAATCCATACCCCTTTTTCAGCATATTGTAATTTAAGGGGTTTTAGGGAAAACCCTAGGTGAAAACTAGACTTCAGGATCTCCTCTTGGCTCCGTTTGCAGACGTCTCTATTGGCTTTTTTGCGAATGCGTTGCCCGTGAGACAAAGAGCTACAGGAGGAGGTCTCACTCAACTTTAAATTCTCGACTTTTGCATTCCACCCACTGTATCTCTTTTCACATTTAAACAAAGATAGCATCGATTGCACATATACCTACTGCATTACCAACTGAGTGTATGTGGCTGTTTGAGTGTGTGCCAGATATCTTTTGAAAGCGCGTGTGCGTATAATAGCCCCCTAACGTTGAGATGTGGCGGGAGAATGCAACTCACCTCGGGTCCTCGAACTGCACGAAGGCAAACGGTGGTCCTCCTCTTCGATTTTTCAGATCAATATCACGGATGGCTCCATATTTATAAAATAAGTCTTCGACGTCCTTTGAGCGGATGTCGGGAGGGAGATTCCCAACATATATCCTACAGTCGTTGCTCCCTGCCGGTCCTCGAACTATACCTCCGCCAGACATGTTAGCACAAAACTAGCTAACAATAACAGTTAACGTTAGCTAAGGAAGTTAGCAAGCTGGCTAAACAGGTCCGGCCGAACACACGATAAAATTAAGCTTAGCTAGGTAGTTCACACAATATAATATACTGCACGCGAACTACACGTTAACAATTTAGCTAACGTTACAGCTGATGTCCTGCGGGGTAAATATCAAAACAATCAAATTAACACGAGCTCAACGTTGCAAGCCGCGACTCAAGCCTTTCTCCAACAAAGCGCTCTTCTTCAGTGGTGTAGCGGATCACAACTAGCTTTAAATATGCGCACACCGCCTCCTACCGCACTGGAGTCCGAGTCATCCTACAAAAGTGTCATGGATAACACAATGTCACCCCAAGGTCCATTCAACAGCTGTTGTGGAGCTTTCGATCATATCAAGTGATCTTCAGCGGTTAAAATTGGAAATTTTAAAATCTACAATTCCAAAACAACTGGGGGAATTCTACCTGCTAATGAAAATGATGTACTATGATCAAAAACCGCTACCAAATAAAGCTTATGGTGAGATTGTTTTTTATCAACAGTATGAATCATTTTGTCACTTTCCACATTAACACAAAAAAATGTGAATAGATCAAAATGACATTGAGGATAAAATAGGATCTGGCTCCTTAGGCCACATTCAGGATCAATCAGTTACCCAGGTGTAGATCAACACAAATGCATTGTGACTGCTTTGAAGGAAAACAGTGCTTTGGTCTGTCTAGCAAGAGAAACAATCCCAAGACCACTGAATTACAAACCACTATGCAATTGAAAGCTCCTGAAAAACTATTTAGGTTGATTTTTTTGTTTATGTTTAATTAGAATTGGTGTAAATTGCTTTAGGAGTGCTTGTCAAATGTAATGATATAAAATCAAGTATTCTTATTTTCTTTGCTAACCAAAGAGCGAACACATGAGTTAAGTATTTATTTGTTAATAACTTAGAATAGAAAGTGGAATTCAAATATAAAACTTATTCACATTTACAACAATTCAAGCTTTCCAGTATACAGTGTCACACAGCCCGGCAGCCATTCGTTAACATTTTAAGATGAACAATTCCTTACGTGAAAACATAAAAATCACATGTGACGGTTTTGTAAATTCCACACTCCAATGCTGCAAATGAGTTTCTTCATGCAAACCTTTGTACCTAAATGTCAAGGCCACTGAAAAAACTGTTTGTTTCTAACATGTTTTTTGTTTAGATCTTCTCTTCAAATGTTTCTCAGTCCTTCTTGGCTTGCTTCTCTCTGCGTTTCTGTCTGGCCTCAGACACTATCTTGAGCAGTGACAGCAGAATAGGTACACACATGGGCAGGAAGAGTGGTATGTAGATAGCAAACTTCTGGTCATCAGGAAAGTAGAGAAGGTGGAGAAGTGAAGGGTCAAAGAATGCCCTCTCTGATGCCATTATGGCCTCTTTACTGTACTGCAGCGCAAAGCCGAGGTTCCCAGCCTCCAATTCAGCCACAGCCAGCTGCAGAGACGTGACAGCATTGGACACCTTAGGGAGAGAAACAACAATTGCAGGTTAGATTACAACTGATGAAATTATAAGTAAGGGAATAGTCAAATTACAACTTATTTTAGAGTCTAAATACCCAGTTGGGCACTGTAATTTGTTCATTCATTCAGCCTGACATTGTGTTCGTAGTAGCAGTTTTTTCATTTAGAGAGGGAGTAAACTTTTTGGTTTTCTCTCATCAAACAGTAGCAATTTTCATTTCCTTGACGTCTTTTGCAATTAATATGGAAGCTGCCGTAGTAGTTTTAGTAGCAGTTCAATTCATGTTTTTCACATTGACCAAAGATAAATGTTTGGGGTTTAAGTTATAAAGTGCCTAAAATACTTCATTTTAAGTAAGTCAATATGCAGACAGTCTAGTGTTCCCTAGGGGCTGCGGGGTTCATTCCAGCCAAACAAAGATCAAAGTGTTGAAATAAAACGAACAACATAAAGGTGAATTGGCTGTTCTAAGAGCCCAATCAGTAACAGAGCTAAAATTGAAAGAATCATTTCTATAAATCAACTTATGAGTACAGCCACATCTATCTTATCCCTGCTCATCACCTTTTTTGTTATTTTTTTTAAGCTAGCTATGCAAGTCAATGACATGCCTATTCTTACTTACCACCTACTAAGCTCTGAGCTCTAGGGGGGAACAGCTGTCAATGAGCACAACACCAGACCTGTTTGAATCGCTTCACAAATCTGAGATGTGGACAGTGATTCAGAAGCCTGGAACCAGGCTAGTCAAATACTATTTTAGTGTTCAAATGCCCTAGAATAGAGCTCCATATGGCCAGATATGTACACCCACACAAATAGGCAACATAGAAACCTACTGATTAAGTCAGGTGTATGCATTTTACCTGTTCAGCAATGTTGTCATTGATAACAATGTTGCCTATCTGGTCCAGCAGCTGTGCCAGTGAGGTGATGGTGGTGGTTGCTTTTGCAACATTTTCCACACTCCGACTCCACATGAGACGGTCCAGCTCCCAATCAGCTAGTCCTGTACTGCCGCATGGCGCCATCAGGAAGCCAGGGGGAGCGGTAGACGACTGCACACCCAGCAACAGTCTAACAGGACATGGTACAGGAAAGTTACCTTGTGTCTACAGGAAAAACAACTCCTGTTGTTTTGAAGGTGTCCACTTACCGAAGCTGTGCAAGGAAGACTCCCATGACTTTGGCCATGTTGATGTTGATGTCAACAGGCAGCACAGCTTCTGGTCTATATAAACCATTAACATTGTAGACCTATAAAAACATGGAAAAGACATTTTTTGTTGATCAGTATTCAAAACAAGAAATGAAGAGTGCAAAAACACTGCATAACAAATCAATTATTTATATTTAACATATTCACTCATACTAAGTTATGTTGTGTTATGTTAGATTGTTGTCACCCAGTGTTGCCCTTAGATTACCTTACCATAATTCCCCCCCAACGTGGAGAGTGAAACGCATTAGAAGCCACTTGCTGTTTCTTGTTGTCATGAATGTAAAGGGGGGAATGGTGGGCATCCGGAACGTACAGAAGAAAATTCAACACCGGGTTGGAAGATGCAGCATTTGAGCCTCAAAATCAAATGCAAAAAAAACCAGATATGAATACACCATAACAGGCTACATCACATTTATTTTTGTTGGCAAAAACTTAAAAAACATTCAGCGGGTTTCCTCTTACCCAGTCTAGCCTCCACAGGGTTAATGACATGTGCGAGGCTGTCAGAGTTGAGTGTGTAGGCGCTGCTGCTGCTGTCAAAGCGTGGGTTGACACCGAGCATGGCGTAGTATAAGGTCTATAAGAAGAATACGTTTAATAACAGGCAGTAGCGGAGCATCTTGTCTTTATGCACATTCACACACAAAGTACCTGAGAGTCAAGGCTGAAGTTGGCCACAGGGGCTAGTTTGGTTAGCAAAGGTTGGATGTAGGTCTGTACGGCACCCTCTATGTCCCAGTGTAGCCGATGGGACTTGGGGTCTGGGTTTAACAGACTGAATGTTATCTCATAACCTAAAAAGAAGTTTAAAATAAGCATAAAACAAAAAAAGGAAGTGTTACATAGTTGAAGAATTTACCGACTGGAAATATAAACTAAGTTGATCCACTTTATGGCTGTGCTGAAACAAAGACCAACCTGGGCTGGATTTAAAGGCTCTCATACTGTCAGCGATGCTCTCTTTGTTGCCAGGGCTGAGACGAACTCTGTCACTGAGGGCGGCGGTGATGTCGGTGTGACTAAAAGACATCACCTGCAGCACCTGCTTGATCCGAGGCTCCAGATGAGCCAACAATTGCTCTAGTGTCCTGCCCACTCTCATCTGGGTACCAATACGCAGCAGGCCTGTCCGTCGCTGACCGATATACACATCCACGTCCTGAGAAGCGTCAAGGTACACATTAGTACAGTATTGGGTATTGTAATTCCTTCTACTTGTGCAGAGTGACACAAACGACAACTAATTTTGTTTAAAAGCTGTGCAGAAGATGCTGTATTTAGATATTAGTTTGACTCTAAGCAGTAATGACAGAATATATTGGATGGATTATAGTGAAAACTCTTCTTGACTCCACAGAGATCCATTAGCTCATAAAGGATTAACAATAGCTAAACAATACTCTTTAAAACTAAATACAGGGAAGAAAAAAAAAAAAGAGTATTAACCTCAGGCAGCAGTGAAGAAGACTCAGGGATCACATACACGACTAAAGAGCCACATGGACTCTCACTTAGCGTGTGCAGAGAAAGATCTGCCTCTAAAGGAGAAGATATAGAGAGACATTACAACCTGTGGTCCCACTAAGCTAACAAATGTTAGCATCTGAAGATCCTAAAGTTGGGTTTGACAGGCAGACAGCATCTCACCTGCAGCAGTGGGCTGGTCTAGCGCATCCTCCTCCATGATTGTTGCTGTGCGGTACCTTATCTCATACCTGTACCTCAAAGCTGTGTCCTCTGGAAACAAGGATTTTAGACAAGAATTACCTTGCAGTCTTTATATTTTCTTACCATAGAATCACAGACGGCCTTAGAAATTAAATCACCAGCTACTGTGTGTTCCTCATCCTCTGTCTGTGTCAGTGGGACCTTCTTCTGCTGTTCTGGCGTCACCGTTCCACGTGCAAACACCACCTCCACATCAGCACTCAACTGTAGCTACAAAAAGAAAGAAGAGATAAGGAGAGAAACATTTTAAAAGAAACGTGTATGAGACATGGAAAATAAAATGGACCAAAAGATAGAGATGATGTATTTAAAAGCACAAACAAACCTGCATATTAGCCAACTCATTTATCTGACTGAAAGGCAACCAGGCGCGGTACGTTTCAGTTGTTCGCCACCACAGAGGGACTCCCACCATGATGACCACTGCTGCTATGGACAGAGCAGCACGTTGGCCACGTTTGCGCTCTGAGAGAAAAACAAAGACAGATAAGCCTCAAGGCATTACTGTTTATATATATATATATATATATAAAGAGACATTTGTCAACTGCTTAAGAGCCATGTCGGTCATACTGTGGTTGCTGTCCCTGTATTACCTCGGTTGTGTTAGGGTCACTGTGAGCACTTAACCAAATGAATACACAGGACTGTTTTATTATTTGCATCAATGTGACAAATAACTTGAATTGTCACTGGATACAATGGTTATATTGATATCTTAAAGTACAATTAACGTTATTTGTTTATTGCCATGGCAGAGGATTGACCATTGATTCAATTACATAACGTTATACGTATGTTTCATTTGAGACTGAGCTAGATGTTTCAGACCTAACGTTAACCAAGACTTCCTTAAACGAATTAGCTAGATAGATGCAAAGATGTAGCTAGCTATCGTACAGAGAGACACCATTAACGTTAGCTAACTGTTCAACATAAAGTAAAAGGCTGACCCGGTTTTAGTTTTAAAACTAGAAAATCTATCAT
>NC_045745.1:24235628-24237594 GCF_008692095.1 Etheostoma spectabile | reverse complement strand
GGGGGGGGGGGTTAGGAACTGTTGTAGTTAATTTTTAAATAAAACAAAAACTGATACATGAGGAGGGACAGCATTGCTGCAACTGCTGGTGCGGCTAGTTAGCTGTTAGCTTCAGAGGGTTTGGCGAAAACATCCTCGTGCAAGGGTCGCTACAAATGTTGTACGTGTGAAATGCGCTCTAACAAACTGATGTAAACTGCTGCTTTAATGTAGTAAGGAAATAATTCATACATAATTCAGTTATGAAGCTAACGTTACTCACCCACTTCCGTGGTAGCCATCTCTGTCAATGAACTGAATGGGGTGCGTTTGTTATGATGACACACTCAGTCATACGTCAAATGACCGACGTTAAAAACAAAACGGACGATTTGCTTGGCTGTAAAAAAAACAACAAGTTGTGGTCCAGATACATAGCTACAATTTTATTTAATGTAACCAAATATTTTACTGTAAAACTCTATGTCTGTCTGTCCCAAACTCTGAGAAGACAGAACGTTTTTTTGCGACGCAGTGACCGTCGGCCCATCCGGTGTAAATTTTAAACGCACAAAAACATTGTGAGAAACTGGCAACCCGAGTGGTGATGCTGGTGCCTTGAAAGTTGGCAACATTTTTTTCAATTAACTAAAAAGTCCAAATAAACACTTGTATTTCTGCATAAATACAAGGCACCCAAAAAATAAAAATAAATTATGTCACCATACTTATGTAATTATTTAGCGTTTAGAACATATATGTTCTTAACGCTAAATAATTATAGGCTACCAATAGTAGGCTAATGCAGACCAAGTACGCCTCAAAAAATATATATTTTGAGTCGTACTTGGTCTGCATTGTATTGAGCAGTGTTTTATTATTTTTTCCACTCTGTGTTCCAGTAAAGGAGCAAAAATATTAGAAGCATTCAACATCGGCAGCAAAATCTAATAATAATACACATAACGTGATATTTATTAGGTCTGTTTATTATTATAGTGTAGTAGGCCTACGTAATGGTGAAAATGTATACATATAGAAATTGACAGATATATAATAGAAAATATAGGACTAATGCTACGGTTCCCAAACATTATTAATGTAAACAATAAAGTGAACAGTATCTAAAACATTTAGACAGTTTTGATTTATTAAAGGTTATGCGTACTTGATACTTGATACTTTCTGGCCTTCCCTTGAAGCCACTATTGCAAGATTTAGAAGGATTAAGTCTCCTTTGTGGGTTGAGAAAATGATCCTACTTCTTAAACTTAATGGACTATTTAAAAACCCTGTTGGATCAGTTGGAAAATGCATCCACAGAAAGAGGACTGTTTTTCTGAGCTCATGAAAAGTTGATTTTTTTTACATGGTTTACACAGGACATATATGCTACAAATATATAATTATCTTATAAAATAGGATGCATTGCTGTAGATTAAACTACCTACCACTATATAAAGTAGTAGCACAACCATGAACGTCTACAGCAGTAAAATGCAACATACACATTAATGCAGCAGTGATATTAATTCAAAAACATCATATATAATAGTAAAACACTGACAGGAAACGTTCCTTATTAAGTACCTTTACTTTATATACTTTATGTAAAGTTTGCTGATAATAGTTACATACTTTTACAAGGGCAATGCTTTGAATGCAGGACCTATGATTTTCACAATGTGGTATCCAAATCCAGATCCAGATAAAATTACATCCAAAGAAAAATTATTGGGATAGACACTATAAAAAAAGCAAGAAGTTCACACAATGACATCTCATGTAGTTTTTAAAGTTTATTTTTAGTTTGTCTCCACTATTTGACACACCAAGTGCTTTAAGAACAATATTAACATCACAAACATCACAGTATCCCAACACAGCAGTGAGTGTTTCCCTGCTGCTAACCCCACAAATTGGTCCACAATATGTCAATAGAAACCATCTCCTCCTTCTGTGGGGTGGGCTGGAGGAATCAGGAAGG